>NC_141485.1:12533353-12889117 GCF_009769465.1 Tauraco erythrolophus
CACTGCTGTGGAAGGGCGCTGATGGCAGGACAGGGCGAAGCTCTCTGGTACCCACACCTAGGGCTGGACACTTTGCCTGTCAGGAAGAGCATCCTCCAGTGCTGCTGCTGGAAAGGCCTGCCTCACCCTCTGGGACGAGGAGTTTAATTAGGATGGATGCTCCCTACCTACTGCCGTTCAAATGAGCTGGATGCAGGTGTACAGAACATTCCCCAAGGGCTTAGCGATGAGCTGCTTTACAGCACTTAATTAAGTTGCGTTTTCCAAAGATCATTAATTGTGCTTATAATAACTCTTTTCAAAGGCACATCACCACATCCAGCCTTAAGAGAAACCAGTGTGCTAAACTCTACCCACAGTCTACCTGAGTCTTGTGAACGTTTCAGCTAGGGAGAGGACTGCTTAGCCATGTGTTTGGTTTTCCTCATACAAAACAATTCGCTTGATTTATTTTGATGGTGAACAGCAATTCCAAACCCAGTTGGGCAGAGCAGTTAAGATATTTGTCCGGCCTAATCCCCTTATATAATTCTACCACCTCACCTGCTTTTCCCATGTTTATCTTCAACGCTGACATCAAAGATTTATCAACTATAAACAATCACATATGAGAGGCAGCATAGAATTCATGCTTGCCAGCGCAAGAACATTTGCAGCCATGTCAGGATTTTATCTTACAAGTAAGGAACATGAAAGAGGAAGAGGGGAGTGTGAAAACAGGGGAAAACAAAAATCAAAGGAACTAGGGCAGGAGGAGAACAATGCCTGGAACAGCCACTTAGAGACATCGGACCATGCAAGAAGCCAAGGCTGGAGCCCTGATGCCATCTGGCTAGCTTCAGAGCAAAGAAACTCTCCGGGATTAGTCTGTGAATGCAAACATGGAGGGAGTGTCTCATCTCCTTGTCTGGATTGCATCGACTGCATGTGTTGGGCTCTCTTGTACTCTCTGGGTTGGATTCCTTTGTCCAGGGCCTTCAGTGATGGTGGCGGTCACTCCACAGCCACCTCTGCCACAAACCTGCTTGGCCATCATCTTTCTTGGAGGAACAACAGAAGAAAGCTGGCCTTTCACTATTGCCTCTCATGTGATGGTTTCCTTGGTTGAGAACATGAGAAAAGCAATGCTCGAGGCTCTGGGCTGAGCCCAGAGCCGAGTCTTGCTCAACAAACACATGCCCTTTCAGCTTCAAACACAGTCCTCAAGCACATCAAGCATCTTCAGTGCATGGCCAAGGACAAGATTTAGCACCCTGCTCTGCTTTTCTCCCCACGGTTCTTACAGGGCTCAGGTTTCCACATGAAGTGCTCACAAGAGCTGCCCAGTGAAATCACTTAATATAGCTCAAAAGCACATCACCGGCTGTCGCCTCCTGGGCATGGAGGGAAGCAACGACACATTTCTTCTCGAAGTTCAACCTCTCTACTGTCAGCTTCAGTGGCAAAGGTGCTGGTGTTGGCCTGAGACAAAGAGAAGAGTTGTGTGCCCTGCAGAGGATGCTGATGGATCTCTGCGGGGGTGGTGGGGTAACATGAGGACAGAATGCCCATGCAAAACCAGAAGGAAGCCAAACCCTGCAAAGCATTGTGCTCTACCAGCCCTAGTCACCCCCTGTGTTAATAAGCATGTCTCAAGTAAAGCTGATAGAAACAAACGTGCTGCCTTGAGGCTGTTGACCATGCAAGCACTGGAGGAGGAACACACTTCCAGCCTCTGTAACACAGCTTCAACACCAGCAGCACAGGCTCTGCAGCTAGCAGTCCCCATGATGATGTCAATTCTCTTGGGGATTCGCTGAGCATCAGCCAGCTTTGGAGTAATTTTAATTTCAATAAGTAAACAAGAAAGTTTTTGTCAATATTCCCCAAGCAAGCAGCAGTGACAGAGCTATTACATGCTGCAAAACGAGCACTCTCCCTTTCCGAGGCAGCATGCCAGAGAAAGCTCCCAAAACAAACACCGGGAACGGCTCTGCTTCATTACAGGATACCAAAGGAACAACAAAATCAGCTGAGATAAAAGACTATAATATCAATGTCCAATTCACCTTAATTTCAGGGACTGTTATCCTTGTTTCTGGATTCTTATCAAGCATGCGTAGGATCAGTTCCTTGAGCTCTTCACTTATCTGTGCTCTGAGAAAGAAAATAGCAGTACACCGTTAACAAGGGAATTGTGAGTGCTCCAGGCATGCACAGGCCTTACTGTGGTTACTCGGTAGAGAATCTGCTCTGCTCAGAAGATATTTTCTCTGCAAACCTGGCTTGAGAAAGGAAGGTCTAGTTGGCTTGGGTCCTTCTCGGCCATCACAGCCACTGCTACGGGGTTCGGTTATCTGTTCTGCCCACTAACACAGCTGCACACTCTCAAAACACAGGACAAGGGAGCAGGTGGATGGGTCTAAGGGCTTCAAAAAAGACAGCACATTATAGGGGAATTTCAGAGAACAGATTCTGGGACAACAAAATGTTATTGAGAGCAGAACTGGAGCTGGGCTCTGTGATACAAGGGCAGCACAATTTCATTTGCAGAACCTGCATCGTGAACAATTGCGTGCTAGAAGAAACACCCCCGTTTGACACTCAAGTTCCCAGCTAAGCTTACAGGCTGTGTTAATTAAATCGCTTCCATCAACACTGACGGCAGCCAGTTCAGTAACTTGGTATTTCCTACCTGTATAGATCAGTCTTGGGATAACATAAGGAGGGAATAAACAGATATAACTGAGAAATGCACCTATCTGAACTCAGAAGCCATCCTAATCACAGAGAGCCCTTGGTCCTGCTGTCTATCCCTCTAGTCCGAAGGCTTCAATGACTTCTCTGGCTAAAGATTCAGGCAATGTCTTTAAAACACACTTGATCTGTACGATCAAAGCGCTGCTGAAATAAAATGCCAGCGTATGACAGAATTGTATTAGAAAGTTGAAAGTCTGTGTCACAAATTACTTTCAAGGAGCTGCGTTTCTGCATGGAGATGGGATCTGGCAGCATAAAATGTCACTTCCCCAGCAGGGTTGAATTTCAGATTGAAAACACTGCTGAGGACCAGGTGCTGTGCCCACCTCCTCTGTGCCCTCCCCGAGCAGAGGAGGGAATAAACTATCATAAACATAAATGAAGACAGTAAAGCATATTTTAATCTTACAAAAACAGAGCTGCTGTTTAGAAGTTTGTTAGTACTTTATGTGGACTTTGGTTATGAGATCTTTAACAAATAAACATAAGGAAACCATGCTCATTCAGTGGGAAGGGGCAGAAAGTGGGTTCAGTTTAAAGTCTGAACACTTTCAGAGTTGCCTCAAGCGTCTGCAGTACAGAGGCAACATGGCCCAGACAAGGGGAAGGGCAGGATGAATTCTCAAACACTTCCCACTTCCCAAGCTGCACCGCAGGGGACAATTTAGGTGGGAAGGGGAAGAACTGTGCTGCTCTCCAGATGAGAACCAGGCACAGAGGAACAGCGATGGGGAGTGACAGCGCATTTAGCAGGTCAGAATAAACGGGCTCCTCAGGGAGGACCACACTGAGATGCAGGCGAGATGGCATTTTTAAAACACTTAACATCAGATCTGTGCCAAACTGGCAACAGCTTTATTTAAAATACAAGAAATAGAATATATAATCACCTAACATTTCTGGGCGCCAGACTGATTTCTAGGCAACACAGGATAACATCATAAGGAAAAGCCCTATAAAACAGGATCGTAAAGTTTCAAGTGGGTCATGGCCAGGTGACAGACTGCATCATCCTGTCTCTGTTTTTCCTTCTCTCCATTCTGCCAGGGAGCATGCTGTACCTGATGGCATTTTTCATCTGCGCTATCTGGAATTTCTCACAGCCATAGTCCTGTAATAGCTCTCAGGAAAAGGCCAAGCATCACAGAGCTCTGCACCCACTTGGGAGGGCTGCCAGCACCACAGATTGTTTTACAGGGTGCCCAGAGGTCAGAGAACATCCTCTCGGGCTTCAGCTCCTCACCAGGAGGGACTACGCAGAGCTTCTGGCTCTCCTAATGCATATCTGGACTGAAACTTCTCCAGCTTGCTTTTCAGTCACGCCAGGATCACCAGGGTGGGAGCTAATCCCATTTACCTTGTATCATGCCAAGAACTCACTGACATGAATGAGAACTCCAGAGCAATAAATATTTATCCCAGTGTCTCTAAGGGAAGGGAAGGGACAATGATGCTGGTACAGTCAGCTCCATCTCTGTCCTAAAGGTTGTCAGGAAACAGGCAATGTGTTTCCATGGACTGTCTGCGAACAGGAATGTGTCTTTTGTAGCCATGGTGAAATAAATTGAAACCAAAATATTCTTAACTGTAGCGAGGTGCTAATTTTCTGTGGGAGGTCAGGGTGGATCCAGTCCAGTGAATTCCAGCTTTATGTGCGTCTCTGTTGCTGCCTTTATCTAACAACTAGATGTAGTTTAGACAGCCGTCAACATCCAGTAACACTCTCTCCTTCAACAACCTAACAATGGGCGCAGCTTTTTTTTTAGATTGGGAGAGCAGGTCGCCAAGAAATCCAAAGAACTCATGCAGCCGAGTTATCGCTGAAGAAATGTCTGAATGAAGGAAAGGTTGTTAGCACAACCCAGTTTGCCCATTAAATGTTAATAACTTACTGCAGAGACAGACGGGAACAGTCACTTGTAAGCTGCCTGCTAACCCAAATATATGACGGCTGAGAGAGGACGGGCGTTTTGCCAGGACCCAAGCAAGCACAGAGACCGTGCCAGGGAAATATAAACAAGCTTTTTTTGTGCTGCAGTGCTGTCAAGACAAAGTCCTGCCCCGACTGCAGAGCAACCAGTGGGAACACGGCAATGTGGCACGACCAGCCTTGGTGCTCTTAACGCCTGGAGCCTGGGGAGCTGTACAGCCTCACCGACGGCACAGGGCTGGCTTGCCGGATTTGCTCCATACCCACAGCTGGGGCCTGTGTTTGCCACCAAACAAACGGCCTGACTTTGTGGTCGCAGGTTCCTGGGAAGTGTGCTCCACACCGTCCTCAGCGCGGGCTCCACCAGCCGGAGCGGGGATGGCTCCATCGGAGCTATCTGCAGCGCTCCATAGGCAATGGAGAGGTAATTAACACAGCCCGTGGAGACTGGGGCATGAGTCATCCCATCTGAAGCAGATGTCGAAATTAGGACAGCCTGAGTACCCATGGCTTTCTGTAGACTCAGCAGGAAGCCTGGGACTGCCAAGGCAGAGGTCCGGCCCTTCGCTGTAGGTGCCTAAAAATTCTGTGAGCATCTTACAAATAATTCATGTAATAGATGGTGGATACAGGGATGTATTGCAGGCTGCCTGGCAACATCCCTCCCTTCCTCTCCAATAGCAGATGTGCCTTTCATTAGAGTTTTAATTCCTTCACGCTTGTTTTAAATCAAGTCATTTTATCTCTGTGTTTTTATTAGAATAAACAATTCGGTCAAGAAGGCAAAAAAATTCTTTGTCTGACTACTGTGCCGATTTGGGAATGAAGAGTCCAGCTTTGGCTACTTCATCTGACAGCAACCAGGAGAAACAAATTAATGAGCAACAGAAAGTCACCAGAGGCCTGAAGATAGAGGAAACGCTGAGGAGTGGCTTGGTGGCAGAGACAGAGCACACAGCAAGTGTGATCCTCTCCTGCCAGGATCATCGGACAAGACCACAAACGCTCATCGCTCCGTGCCTCGATGCTGAACTTTTCACTGCTCAAATGGCACATGAGTGGCCTTGGCTTGTCCCCCCTCACCTCTGAGGGCACTTCTGTGGGTTAGAGGACACGCTGTGACTGTGCAGCTGGTCACCCCACCTAATACAGCCCTGTAGGCTCCACCACACAGCTCTGACAGTGGCCAACAAGGGTTTCCTTCACTGACCAAAGCAGGGTGGGGTGGAAGCCCCTCAATATCAAATGGGCAAATTAATTTCTGTTATTTTCATAACTAGCCCCAGTTTCTCAACACACAAGATAAACCTGTATTTTTCTGGAGTGTGTTGGAGGAAGCAAGGGAGTGGGGATGCACCAAGCTGTGGTTGTGTATCTCAGGACAAGCCTCCTCTCATCAGACACTTCCCCCACCTCCAAGGTGAGTCCACAGAAGTGGCATGTGTTTACTTAGACGGAGACAGAGAGAGGTCTACAGACCACATTGCTTTTGAACACAAATACATTGAATCATTCATAGAATAGATTCACAGAATCATAGAATGGTTATTGTTGGAAGGGACCTCAAAGATCATCTAGTTCCAACCCCCCTGCCATGGGCAGGGAAACCCTCCACTACACCAGGTTGCCCAAAGCCTCATCCAACCTGGCCTTGAACACTGCCAGGGATGGGGCAGCCACAGCTTCTCTGGGCAACCTGTTCCAGTACCTCACCACCCTCTGAGTGAAAAATTTCTTCCTTATATCTAATCTAAATCTCCCCTCTTTCAGTTTAAAGCCATTGCCCCGTGTCCTGTCACTACACACCCTTGTAAAAAGTCCCTCTCCAGCTTTCCTGTAGGCCCCCTTTAGGTACTGGAAAGCTGCTATAAGATCACCCCGGAGCCTTCTCTTCTCCAGGCTGAACAGCCCCAACTCTCTCAGCCTGTCTCCATAGCAGAGGTGCTCCAGCCCTCGCATCATCTTCGTGGCCTCCTCTGGACCCGCTCCAGCAGCTCCATGTCCTTCTTGTGCTGGGGACTCCAGAGCTGAACACAGTATTCCAAGTGGGGTCTCACGAGAGCAGAGTAGAGGGGCAGAATCCCCTCCCTCAACCTGCTGGCCACGCTCCTTTTGATACAGCCCAGGACACGGGTGGCTTTCTGGGCTGCCAGCGCACGGTGCCGGCTCATGTTGAGCTTCTCACCCACCAGCACTCCCAAGTCCTTTTGCTCAGGGCTGCTCTCAATCCATTCTCTGCCCAGCCTGTACTTGTGCCTGGAATTGCCCCGACCCACGTGCAGGACCTTGCACTTGGCCTTGTTGAACTTCATGAGGTTCTCACAGGCCCACCTCTCCAGCCTGTCCAGGTCCCTCTGGATGGCATCCCTTCCCTCCAGCATGTCCACAACACCACACAGCTTGGTGTCATCTGCAAACTTGCTGAGGGTGCACTCGATCCCACTGTCCATGTCTCCAACAAAGATGTTAAATAGCACTGGTCCCAGTACCGACCCCTGAGGAACACCACTTGTCACTGGCCTCCACGTGGACATTGAACCGTTGACCACAACTCTTTGAGTGCGACCGTCCAGCCAATTCCTTATCCACAGAGTGGTCCATCCATCAAAACCATGTCTTTCCAGTTTAGAGACAAGGATGTCGTGTGGGACAGTATCAAATGCTTTGGATAAGTCCAGGTAGATGATGTCAGTTGCTCTTCCCCTATCCATCCATGCTGTAACCTCATCATAGAAGGCCACCAGATTAGTCAGGCAGGATTTGACCTTAGTGAAGCCATGTTGGCTGTCACCAGTCACCTCCTTATTTTCTGTGCGCCTCAGCATAGTCGCCAGGAGGATTTGCTCCATGATCTTGCCGGGCACAGAGGTGAGACTGACTGGCCTGTAGTTCCCTGGGTCTTCTTTTTTTCGCTTTTTAAAGATGGGGGCTATGTTTCCCCTTTTCCAATCATTGGGAACTTCACCAGATTGCCACGACTTCTGAAATATGATGGATAGTGGCTTAGCAACTTCATCTGCCAGTTCCCTCAGGACCCACAGATGCACCTCATCAGGTCCCATGGACTTGTCCACCTTCAGGTTCTTTAGATGGTCTTGGACCTGATCTTCTCCTACAGTGGGCGGTTCTACATTCTCCCAGTCCCTGCCTTTGCCTTCCGTGACTTGGGCCATGCCGCTAGAGCTCTTGCCAGTGAAGACTGAGGCAAAGAAGTCATTGAGAACCTCAGCCTTCTCCATATCCTGGGTGGCCAGGTCCCACGTTTCCTTCCGGAGAGGGCCCACATTTTCCCTAGATCTCTTTTTGTCACTGACATATCTATAGAAGCCTTTCTTGTTGCCCTTGATGTCCCTGGCCAGATTTAACTCTATCAGGGCTTTAGCTTTCCTAACCTGATCTCTGGTTGTTCGGACAATTGCTCTGTATTCTTCCCAGGCTACCCGTTCTTGCTTCCACCCTCTGTAGGCTTTCTTTTTGTGCCCGAGTTGTTCCATGTGGGCCTCCTGGTGTTCCTACCTGACTTCCTCTTTGTCGGGATGCACCGCTCCTGAGCTTGGAGGAGGTGATCCTTGAATATTATCCAGCTTTCTTGAGCCCCTCTTCCCTCCAGGGCTTCATCCCATTGTACTCTAGCGAGGAGATCCCTGAAGAGGCCGAAGTCTGCTCTCAGCCACTGCTCAGATTCTCGTGGCTACCACATGGGAGAAGCACAAAAGCCCAACCAAACTGTTCTTCCAGCATCTCCAGGGTCAAGTAGCTGGGATAGAACTCCCTAGACTCGTACTGAAACCTCTCAATTTCTAAAGATTTCAAGAGCCATTTCCTTTAGCCCCTGTCTGCACAGCATGGACACAGGACCAGCAGCACAGGCAGCTGTAATGCTTCGACCCATGTGAAGGACCCAGGAGAATCCAAAGCACCTCACCTGCCCTTGTCTGTCCCTCCATGGTGACCTGCTGGCATTTACGCTGCACAGTGAATAACACTGAAAACTGAACTTTATTTTACAGTAGTTGAGTAAAGTTTACTTACTCGTCTGGGAATTCTACAGGCTTGTTCTTGATTCTGTTATGAAGACCCAGAATGTATTCATCTATAAAAGGGCACTGTAAAACAAACAAAGGATTTTCCAGATGTCAGAGATCTTGGCACCACTCAGGCATTTGTCATTCACCTAACAGAAGCATACTCTGTCTGTGCACTCTCTCGATTTTACATGGAGACGGAAATAAATAAAATCTCCCTACACAAAATAAATTGGTTTGTTCCCACACCAGCAATGGAGATAGTTCTGCCTCTGTCATCTCCCTCAGCCACTCCTTACCCCTGAGCCGGGTGCCTTACGCCTGTGTGGTGGGATCTGTGGTGGTCCGTGCTTGGACACGAGGTTCAGGGTAATATCCTGCACACACAGACCGCATGCACCTGCTGTACTGCACACCCTGGGAGGATGTGGGTGGGACAAGGGGCTTCTGGCCACAGGAGAGGGAAAAGCCATGACAGGTCATGGAGTTTGCAGAAGGCAGCTCTGAAGAGCCAGCTCTGCCAAAGTGGTCTCCATCTGGCCAACTCTGCTCTGGCAGACAGAGCTTTCTGTCTAACTAACATCTGCTACATGCTGCAGCAGCTCGGGATCAAAGCTATGCCTCTCTCCATGCTCTATCGGGCAATACGGATAACCTCTCAACAAATTGGTGGTGGTGCTGCTGACGCTGCTCCGGGTTTGCAGCATAAACAAGTGCCTTAAGTACAGGGACCAACTCCAGAAACCATCTTTTCCACAGGTCACAACGTCAGCCCCTTCTCAACGCAGTGTTTGGGAAAACAGGAGCTTGCAGACGGTAGGTCTTTGTTTCTAATATTTGCCTTTATTTGGAAAGGAATGAGTCAAAAGCCAGGCGGGCAGACGCTCCCATGCAGGGCTCCAGCGTGAAAGCCAGCTTACCTTCCCGTAAACAAAGCAGTACAGGGTAATTCCCATGGCCCATACATCAAGCGCCTGAAAGAAAGTACGTGCAGGCAGTAAATGAGATGCAACACAGAGATGATTTGAATAAGCTGGATTTTCCCACCAACTCACAGAACACATATTTGCACACATTTAACATTTTCTATTTCATTGTGCTCCTGAAGTTGGGCTCCTAATGGTATCTAATATGTCTGGGTAATGAGGACCACGCTGGGCCAGACGCTGCCACCCTTGTCCTTCCTGTCGAGCACAGTGACTGGCAAGCTGCCCCTTCTTACAGGACACGACAGCGTTCAGGGCTGAACATCAAAGAGGATATCTGAACCTCAAAAGTCTTCTTCCAGACAAAACCCCACACTAGACCCTATCCCCAAATCTGCATCACAGCACTTCGCAGCCCTCTCACTTTTAGGGGATCAAGATATGACCTTCATGTCCAGCAGCCCCCTATGCCTCTTCACTATTTTTGGAAGGGAATCAGGAGTTTTCTCCCTTCGCTTTGGGCAGGGAAAGGGGCTCTAACATGGCTCCTGCCTGGGCAGTTCTGTAGCAAAGTGTCTACCTGCTGCACAGAACAACCAAGGTGAGTTTTGCCTAGAGCTTCGATTTTACTTAGTAACAACCCCAATTTGCACCATAATGCCTGGGTGGGCAACATGCAAAGGACACAAGTGTGGTGCTGCCCTTTGCGTCATGCCAGAGGGTCCCAGAAGACATCAGCTGTGAGTAAAGACCTACCTTTCCACTGAAACTTTTGCCAGTGTCTGAAATGGCCTCCGGTGCCATGAAGGCTGGTGTCCCTGCTGTGCTGGAAAGCTGGGCATCGTTCCCTTCAAATTGATTGCTGACTCCAAAATCAGCGATTTTGACGTGCCCATCATCTCCTAAGAGCAAGTTGGAAGGCTTGATGTCCCGGTGAATGATCTTCTGGTAGTGCACTAAAAAAAAAAAACAAAACCCCAAAATAGGAGCATGGTCTGCCACAGCAGCCAACACACACAGGGGAAACCTTTCCAGGAAGATGAAAATAAAGGTGCAAACTCCACTCCGAGCTGCTGCTGGATATGCAATATAATGTAGTAGAAGTACCGTTTCCTAGAGCCATTCCTTTTTGGTGCCTCACTGGGATGTACACTGGAGTACAACACTCAAATACATGTCACCAGCAATCATGTGAAGAACAGACATGAACCCAGAAACAGTCCAACAAGCAGGACCGAGCAGAGCTGTTAGAGAAGGAAATCACTCAAGTCTTGCAGATTTGCTTGGCCTCATTGGACCAGCTGATGGGTTGGGCAGCTTGCTATATTAAAGGTTTATGGGATCCAAATAAGAGATTCATTTTTAAATTTGCGTATTTTGAAACTGCAGTGCCATAAAGCTAATCAAAAGGGGCAGAACCACAGGTAGAATGAAACAGGCCCAGAGGAGATATTTAGACAAAGACAGACAACTAGCAGCCAAGCACCAAGGCTAGCCAACAGCTCAGAAATCAGGGGTATTTCCAACTTCAAAAGATTGCCATGGCGCAATCACCAGCTGGTTGGTGCCTGCACCCCCAAAAAGGTGCTCTCTCTCTGGCCATGCTTCGCCATGGAGCCCACAAATAGAGAAAAGACCTCAACTTGTTTTGTATCACTCCAAACCTCCACCACTGCACAAATCTGCCAGCCACGCCGACCACTCTCACACCCAAACCTCTGCCACACAGCCCTTCAGAGTGAAGGCTGTCCATAATCCATACGCATGGCCCTTCGCTCCGCGAGGCTGCAAAGACTCCAGCTCTGCCCCAGCTCCACAAGGCCAACTATGGGCACAAGCTGAATTGCTTGTACATCCAAAATGAAAGAAACCCTTACAAAGAGCTTGGAGGCTGAGATGCACTGAAAACACCGTCACCACAAAAAAAAATCCCTCTCATTACAAGCTACCTGGGAAGCAATATTGCAGTTGCAAGACAGCCAATTCTGGGTCACTGAGTCAAGCAGCAGCAGGGAGTTGCAGGAAAGCGGCTGACTTCTCAGGAACTTGGAGAACAAATTCAAAAATCAAAAAAAAATCAGAACATAAAACGAGCCCAAAAGCAGAACTGTAGAAAACTCAAGAAACTTTACCGAACAGGAGAGGAAATCCTCTAAGTCTTTACTACCCTTCCCAGGAGAACAGGACCCCTTGGCCCCTCCCCTCTCCCAGCCTCAATCACCATTTTCACATTTCCTTCTTGCAAATAGAGCATGTTTGTTTTTATACCTCCCCACAAACACTTCTCATATCTTCTAGGAAACATGCAATTGGGTGGAGAAAACACTGGTCTAACCCTTTCCTGCTTTACAAACCTAGTCAACACATTGCCACAAAGGCAGCCTGCCCTATGGAGCATCCCAGCTTGTGTTTTTGGATCAAGAAAGAACAAACTTCACGTAACTATTCTGCCCTTTTCAAGCCATCTTTCCAGCAGGCTGTGTCTGGGGAGGGGAAGTCACACTTGCAGGTACTTTTTCTGCTAGGACTCTCCTTAGTTTAAAGCACTGTTGGAGCATGAAGTCCTCGGCACATAAAAACTGATCTGGAGACCCAGCAGACAAAGGCTTGCAGGAGAGCATTGGTGCTTACATCCTCTTCCAGATGTGCAGCAAATGCGTGGCCATGCTGTGATGTGAGCCAGTTAACGCTGTAACAGCCCAGTGAGACAGTCAGGATAAACACTGAAAACCCTGCAACAACAGTAATTATGGGGAGACATCTGCTCTGCAGCAAAGCTGGTGGCAAGCTGACATTTTATTATGGTAATATAAGGAGAGCAAAAAAAACAGTGAGGGGGGAGCGAAGTTTCCCTTCAGGAGATGATGAGCTGCCTTTCAGGCAGGTGTCTGGTATCCTGCTTGATACCACAGGGCTAAGATTCCCAGTACCTTTAAAAACACATATAGGCCACAAATTTATGTGGGTCATACAAGTACATCCGTGGAGCTAAGTCTGTGAAAACTGAGGGCATTACACTAGGCAAGCAGGTACTCTAGACTTTTTATTATTTCTTCCATACAGGAAAGTAAAAAAAAAAAACAAAAAAAAACCAAAACAAAAGCACAAACCAATTCCCATATCAAATAACTATTTATCTTGTAAAACACATTCCCTGCCTTTGTGCAATCTAATAAAGGTAGAGGAAAAACCGTGGGCTGCTTGCCAGATGCTCTGTGTTTGTTCAGTGCCCATCTCAGCCCGGTACCCAGCAGGTCTGGGCACTGCTGGCTGTTAGGCACAGGAGCAATACAGATGTTGAACAAAGAAACAAGAAATAAATCCTTTGCAAAAATCAAAGTCATCAAACACCAGGGTCAATGAGCATTTGTGTCTCCCAGACCAGAACATCCATGTGCTTGATGTGAGTGCTAGGGACAGTGACAGTCTCTGACTTTGGCTGCTCAGAGAAGAAAATTAGCAGAAGTGCCTGCGGGGCAGAGGGGCACAGTCTGCACGTGCAGAAGTAAGCCTGACCCATCCCAGGGCTCTGCAATGCGGTGTCAGCCAGGTGTTTTGCAAACCTGGTCTGCAAACTGGCACACGGTTTAAATAGCAACAAACTGGGATGGGAAGAGGTGGGCACAGAGGAGAAGAGGCTGGCCAGGTCAGGAGCGGTGGTGCTGGGCGCAGGGTCCAACCCGTGCGCCGTGCTGCCTTGCCATGCTGTTTGGGTGACAGTAATGAAAGCCTTGTGTCAGTTGCTGGAAAGACTGACGCTACCTGTAAATCCCCTCCCCTGTCTAGCTGCATTGTGCAGAGGCAACAGTCACAAAGGGAGAAGAACAGCGGACAGGAATTGCACACTGAGCACCAGATGGTGTAAAAGAACGCGGCTCCATCACAGCTACAAAAATTGTCAGAGCAAGAGCTCACATCTGCCAAGCAATGATTTGGTGTGGAGCTGCTAACCTGATGAAGGCAACCCAAAATCCCTTTTCTGCTCTGAAGAAACACAGTTCTTTAAGTCCTAGTCTACTAGCTGCGGGCATCCTCCCCTGCACAGTTATCCAAAACAGGCTTCGGGCTTCAAAATACAGGGTCTTATCCTCTCCTGCACTGTGCCTTGCCACTGGTACAGTTCAGTACAACACAAGGCTGCAGAAAGAACAGTAAAAGATTCCCCCAAAATTATTCTCAAGTCCACTTGTAGGCAATAGGAACAAAATGGCTTGTTTGAGAACTGCAGAAAGGAAGCAGGACTGCTCATCTGCAGAACATCACCATTACTAAGCTCAGAAAAACTTTCCAACCCACCAACTTTTGCTGCAAGTCCAGATCTCTTGCAGATAACACATTGCAGGGAGAAGGGCAGGGAACAATTAACTCAGCAGGGCTGGCCAAAGGCTGGTGGTGCAATGTCCCTGCAGTGACACAGACATCACTGCCACGCACTGCAAAAGCAGCCCAGGGACAGAGCTGTCTTGCAGGAAAGATACTGGTCAAACCAGCACGATCTGCATTTCCAGCACAACACACAGAGGAAAAGATGGTGTTATCCCTGCAGAACTCCAGAGGGAGAGCTAAGCATCTCAGAAATAAAAGCCTACCCCTAATGACACCCTCCAGACTGCTAATGACTGTACAGAAGGGACAACACGCAAGGAGCACGCAACCCACGGAGCCATCCAAGAGGAGCAGGTGACAGCCACAGACAGTTAAACACAATTACCAGCACAAATTAACCCTCTAATTTCACCAGCCTGAAGCACCTGGGAGCAAGTTTCTCCCCTCTGCAGATATAAAAGCAGCAGGTAGGAAAAGCAGCCTTGTTACAATCTCTATTCAATGTCACTGGAAGCCAGGACCAGAAGTCTCACAAACGGAACACTCGTTCTGTCCTTGGGATTATGGGCATGTTGTGACACAGCCTCTAGCAAACAGGAGCAAGGCTGCATCAGGCACAACAGAGAAGGAAAAGCACTGTCAACATCTGACTAAAATCCCAAACATGCTCTAAAGAAACATAACCAAAGTAACTGCATCTTTATTGCTGCACCTCAACTCGCTCCGTGAGGGTTTGGGGATTTTCTTTTAAACCAATCCATGACCTCCCCTCAGCTCCCTCCGTGAGGAACTGGGACCCCTAAGCTGAGTCTGTGCCTTCCGGAGGGAACCTCCAGGTACTCTGTGTCCTGCTCAAATCCCTGTGCTGGGATTTTGCTTGTGACATTACAGAAACAGTCACAAAGCTTGCAGACGTCAGCACTGGTCATGCTGTCCTCAGAATCATGACATCCAGCTGTGGGACATGGCTGCTGGATGTATGCAGCCTTGGGAAGGACCATCCCATCGGTGCTCCCCTCCTAGGCCCCATGTGCCATGCACAAGGTGGACATCAACAGCCAAAACCCACTCATTCCCATGCAAATGTACCTGTTGGCATCACTCCCAAGGCTAAAATCGATGCTGAGCTGGCCAAAGCAGAGCACTTTACTGAACCTGCTTTGGCAAACTGACAAAATGGTTCCACACATTGCTTTTGTGTGGAAAAGGTTTTGCTCTTAAAAGCGGAGGTCAGCAGCTCCCTGGGCTTCCCTGGGCTCCAAGATCTTCTGCACTTTCTGTGCTGACAGACTCGATGCAAATAATAGATCAATACCTCTTCATAAAGAAAATGAAACAATGGAAGATATTACAGAGCCCTTAGGAGAAAGTCAGATTCTGCAGCCCTCTGTTAAACTCGGTTTTATTAGACCCACCCTTCACTTCAGCAGAAAGGTAACAATATTTCAGGCCTGTTTGCATCTGAACAACCACCTCAGGGATCTCTAGAGCATCACCTGGGCAAAGATTCCACAGCACATTAGAAATATCTGTTGGTTAAGTCTCACGGACACTCCATGAAAGAAGCAGGCAGGACAGGTGAGGGCCCATGTACTACGTTTTCATCACAACTTGTGTTAGAAAGCGTGACCAGGCACATCTAAATCAGACTTAGTCTAACCCTAGAGCCATGGGGTGCTCAGAAGCAAGCGAAATCATGCCTAAAAGTCTAGACTGTCTCCTGACTTCGGGCATGGAGTGCGGGCACCTAAGAAAAGCCTGCTGAAGGTTGATGCTGTGTAGTGCAGAGATACAACCTCAGAAGAGGATTTGGAGTACTCAGGGTGTGAGCAACAGCTGGGAAAGGACCATCTTCCTCTGTCCCCCTCAACTTCAGACAGAGGCTCTAGCAGATACGCTGCACCTACTGCCTACGGTGGCTGGGATGAACCCACACTTGGGTGTTCAAATTAGAGCCTGTATGAAACAACCACCCAAAATAAAAGGTCTCCTTGAAAATCTGGCATTTCAAGGCTTTGTTTTGTTTTTTCATTACAAGGTATTTTAGCTCAGTTGGTATTAGGAGCACGGATACAATAGTTTGGGTGTTTATGTATAAAACAGAGTTATCCAGAGTTTCTCAAAGCAATGAGGACACGCGATGCATCATGCTGTGGCTGACTGCTTCTCCTGCTTTCGCACCTTCCCAACAGAGGCAGAGAAAAAAGCACTCACAGCTTCAAGAAAAGCCTGCAACCCTGCAGCTGGTCCTTACAGCAGATCTTGTCCCAGGATGGATTCTCTGAAAGCCTCTCAAGCTGCACACCCAGATTACTCACATCCTTTCACCAGTTTCAAGCAGTCTGCAGCCACTTCTTCTGTAACTTCATCAGCATCGCAAACATGGTTGCTCACGTTGGCCCTAGACAACAAGACAGCGTTGTGTTTAACCCCAAGAAGCTGTCACAGCTGCCTGGTGGTACTCTGGCATTCAGATGCCTCCAAGCTTGCAAACACTCTGGGTGCTGACTGTCCAGGGAATGAGCAGCTAGCTGGCACTTACGGATCACCAAACACACCCATTTAGGACACTGCTGTGGCGCACACTGATCATCACTTCTGTGAAAAGTCAGTGAGTAATGTGGGAATGTTGTTAAATGAAACTCTTGCAGAAAGCCAGTACTCTAAGCATCATTATTGCTGTTAACAAGGACATTGCTCCCGAGAGGGTCTCTCTGCTCAGCTGTACCCCAGCCGCTCAGGAAGATATGGCACAGGGCTGAGGTTCTGGAGCATCACGGCTGTAAACTGTGCTGCAGCTTAGAGATCCTGCAGCATTCTCATCTTGAAGCAGCGTTCAGGCAGGGGTGAATCCTCAGTAGCTGTGGTAGAGTAGATGGGGCTGGAGAAAGGGGCAGACCTCTGCTGCTGGGCCAGCTGGCTCCTGTCTGTGCGCGCAGCACGCAGCCCTGCCTGGGCTCTCGGCAGGTCTCTTGCCGCTCTGCCTCCCTGCTCCGTCACTGCTTGTTAGCAAAGCCCTGCTGAGCACATCGTTTCTTTCTGTTCAGTCCCTTGGCTGCCTTTGGTGGGACAAGGCAGCTTTTCTCACAACATTTTGTGAAAAAACATTTTTTTCACAACTCATTTCACAAATGCTCCTCATTTCCAGATACCACAGGCTACTCAGAGACTAAACAGGCTTTCCTTTTCCTTCAGAAGCAAACGCCTGAGAACTGTCTGCCTTGATTAATAGCCAGAGAAGACCAAGAGGGAGCAGAGAGAGAAGTGCTAGAAAGAGGCTCTTCCTCAGTCTTTTTAAAAAAGATGCCTTTCACTGCATTCCATTCTGGAAACCTTAGAGCTCCAGCAGGTTAATATCAACTTGGTAAAAGCTCATTTAAAAATTCTACATATAAAACTTTGCAATGCACTGACACATCCTGCCATTTACTGAGGTTGATGCTGAATTATACTTGATTAAAAACAGAATCCCATTCCCATTCAAGGGCAAAAGTAATCCATATGGTGCTACTGCAGACTCTGCTTAGTATTACTCTCACATCACCCCTGTAGCAAAGAAATGATTTAACGCCCTCCCAAGGAAACTGCTGCACCACCACCCAGAGCTTAAAGCAGAAGGCTGCTCTTTGAAGCAAGCCTCTGTACTTGCCTGCAACGTCCTGCTGAGAAAGAGCTGGAGGACATGGATGTAGCGGGCTGTGCAAGGGACACACCTTCCCTCCCAGGCTCAGCTCATGGCAGGGGTTTCGTGCAGCTGGGGCGAGGATCCCAGCTCCGATTCTCGGCTCTGTTCACTACTTTGCCACTCTCTTGCTGCATCCGTCAAACCTCTGCCCCTTGCATACATTGCTTAAGCCCAGGTTTTACCAAGGGGGATCCAACACCCAGCACTGCTCAACCCTTTGCAAGAGCTCAGTTTTTATTTGTGCTCCATCTTCAGCACCCTGCTGACTATTGTCCTCCTGGCAGAAGCAATAAAGTAGAGGACACTGCCGGTAGGAAGCAACGGGGAAGAGGAAGGAGAGATAGCCTTGCCAAAGGCTGCCCTTCTACACCTGTCCTCCAACCCACACAAGTGCACCATTCATCACTAGTCACAGAGGACACACTACACGTGTGCCAACATTCAAGAGACCACTGGGAAAGCAGAGAGTAGGGTACGTGCAGCAAGTACTGCCAAAAAAACCTGCACAGTCTGTGCCGTGGGCTGCTTCTAACCCCAAGCACGATCACTTACATAACTGCATCAAATAACAACACAAATCAAACTGCCTGATCTTTCTTAAAAGGCTCTAGCACATCCCTCTGATCCGCTCCACCAGCTAATTACTCTGACTCTTATACAAAGTCCTCATCAATCCATATCAGCAACACTTGCAGCTACATGGAAGGGTTTTTGCTTGTTTTTGTGATCATCTAAATAGAGCTTGTCTGCACACGATAAAACACAAGCCAGCCCCTCTTCTCCTGGTGCTATCATTTATATCAGCCCTCAGCATCTTGCAGCTGTAGTTGCAGTTGAGAGTCCCCACCTCGACATGCTCTATTTAGAGAGGCTCCCAGTTTGTGCAGGCAAAAGGCAGGAGCAGGGAAGGAACAGGTCTCCACTTCCCACACAGGAATGGAGGCACAGAAGGATCAAACAGCTCGCTGGGAGTCACAGCGGAACATGCAGCAGCTCCATCATGGACTTGTGTCTCAGCCCTGTCAACACGAGGCCTAAGGAACTCACCTCTGCCAAGAGCCAAACCAGATAAAACCCATCTACACCACTGATGCTTGAGAGCACCTACCCCAGGCTTATGTTGCAGTAGGTATTCTTCAGAATACACAAGCCTCTGTTGACTCAGCTGTTGATTTATTTGCTTATGTTTCCTTTTCAGATAATGGAAAGTACACTCACGTATTGATGATCGTCTCAATTAAGTCTTATCTCAGTGTTGTGGTTTAACCCAGCAGGCAGCTAAAGACTGCACAGCCATTTGCTCACACCCCCTGGAGTGGGATGAGGGAGAGAATTAAAAAACAATATTAAAACTCCTGGGTTGAGATAAAGACAGTCCAACAAGACAGAAAAGGAAGGAGTAATAATAATGATAAAAGAACATATGAAACGAATGATGCAGAATGCAATTGCTCAACACCCACAGGCCGATGCCCAGCCGGTTCCCGAGCAGCGGCTGCTGCCCCCCAGCCAACTCCCCCCAGTTTTATTCAGCGTGACATCATATGGTATGGAGTACCCCTCTGGTCAGTTGGGGTCAGCTGTCCTGGCTGTGTCCCCTCCCAGCTTCTTGTGCACCCCCAGCCTCCTTGCTGGCAGAGCAGTGTGAGAAGGTGGAAAGTCCTTGACTTATCAACATAATCCTCATCCTAGATCCAAAATGCAGCACTACACCAGCTACTAGGAAGAAAACTAACTCTATCCCAGTTGGAACCAGGACACTCAGAAAAGCCAGCTTGGAATTACACATCAGACACTTTGTTATTGCTGCAGGCTCAGCGCACAGGGCTCCAGAGCATCACAGGCATTCACACAGGTGCCCTGCAGAGAACTGTTGCTGGAAAGGTAACTTCTCAATGGCTTTAGCTGCATGTCATGACCCTTCCTTCAACCCAATAGCTCAGATGAGACAGGTATTCCTCTGCAGAGGGGACCAGAATTGCCACCCTTCATCTCCCTAGACACAGTCAGTAGAGAAATTGGGTGTTTTCTACAGAGAATACAGGAAATAATGTTTTTTCTTCCTTTCAGCCACACTGACAGCAACTGTTTCTGCTTATCATAAGCTGGATAAAACACTGAGCTTGCAGCTAAACAGTAGAAGGGACAGCTGCTGTGCTTCATCTTAATTCTGCAAGTCAGCAGGGTTTTCCCCTGGGTCAAGCTTGCATGCATGTTCTGCGCTAAGTGTGTGCTCCTGGCTAATGTCACAGCCAGGCTACCTGCTTAGACAGACCTTTCGTTTGCTTATTCCTATGCCTTACTTAGGCTCTTACTAAATCTTACTAAATGAAGATACTTGTGTCCCAATGCTAAAATCAAACGGGGATACCTGCCTGGCATATCCCTTATGTCTTTTGATGAGTACGCTTCTCCCTCACAACTTCTCCTGTAGCTCCCCTGTAGGTCTCTCACCACTAGAGAAGAATTTAAGGAATCTACTCCTTGTATTGACATCTACTCACCATAAGGAAAATAGACAGTAGTCTGACATAGGAAGAAAATCTCGTTACATGTTTCACCTGGTACCAGTTTCCGCTGTTCATCTACCAAAGCAAACTGGCATGACATCAAATTCACCTTCACTCAACAAACCCAATTACTGTGCAGTAATTAAATTAAAAGTCACCACTGAGTCAATCCAGAAGGAAATTTTACTGCCTTCAAGAAGCCAAACCTGTATTCAGGTACTACCATATCCAAGACATCCAAAGTAAAAGAGTAGAATATCTATCTTTGTCCAGCAAACATGTAGGCTTTGTTGAGGGGGAGGGATATGTCAACTCCTGCAGTAAATATTTTCAGTTACATTTATTGTAGAAGACAACTCTGAAATACTATTGAGCCCTCAATTCATAAGGCCCGGGGAGCTCCAGGACTGCCAGCTTTCTCTAGTGGGTCATCAAAAGGGTGGAAGGGCACTTGGTACAGACAAGAACCCTGCAGCCTTGAGAAGCCACCCATGAAGATGTGACGGAGGTCTGTAAACCAGAGTTGGCACAGAGAGGGCATGACTGTTCCCAGGCACTCCTGACATCAGCTGAAACCTGCAGGATCAGATTCGACCCCAACCAGGAACTGCTCCCCACAGTACTTAAACAGAAGGCAGCAGACACGGAAGATTTACGCAAGTTTAAAAAGGGATTGGACCAACGAATGGCACAATATCAGAGGCCATTAAATACAAATAGACAACCTTTGGCTGAGGAAATGCCTGACCCACTGATATCGGAGTGCTGGAAGGTGTGCTGCAGGGTGCAGTCAGACACTTGCCTGGCCGGGCACTGCTGGCGGGTCCCAGCTGTGACGACCCCTGGGCTGACCCCCAGCTGCTGCCTGGTTCTGCCGGGGAGTGTCATACCCACCTCCTGGCTCTCAGGATTGACTCCTGTAGCTCCTCCGGTGACTATTTGCTTCCCAGCACATCTATTTCTGCTGAGTATCAATGGGAAAGCAATGTTTGCCTTAACAGGAGGGAGACCGAAGCTTAAACAACCCCAGATAAGCACTACTAGAGGGAAGTTACAAGTGGAAAGGGAGGTAATTGCACATATTCCAAATTCAGAGATGCTTAAGCACGTGCTTTAGCTAATGACACAAATAATCCAGCAAAACTTTTCCAGCCAAAGCACTTAAGTACATTCTTAAATTACCACTCCAGTGGTACTTACACCACAGAGGACAGCTGCCTCCCCGGCTCACGCGGGTGCGTGTGCAATGCTGCCAGTACTGGGCAAGTCCTGCAAGCAGGAGCAAAAGCGCTTTCCTTCGGAGGGCACATTTCACCAGCGTGGGAGTTAAAGCTTGCACGTGCTTAAATAGCTCCTGACATAGTCTGCACAACAGAGCTCAGGTTTAAGACAGGCATACAGAAACAGAACTAGTCAACCCCTAATATTACCACACTTAAGCTTAAAACATTTCCCCAGCAGTTCGGAGGCCAGAGGAAGGGATACTCTGTCACAGGCAGATCTCGAACCTGCCTCTGATGCTTCGTTGCTCAGTCAACAAGGCTGAGACCATGCACGTATCAAAGTGCATTTCCTGATAATAAACATACTAAGCCCAGAAACCCAGGCAAAAGCAGTCAACAAAGCAAGGTGGCACCATCCCATTGCCTGGATGCGGGAGCTTTCGGCTCTCCCCAGGGGTTCTATCCCTGCCTCCCACTGTGCCTAAGCCAGGCTTCCCACCCAGCATAGGATGCTTCTGCTCTCATCACACTGACCACTGCCTCCCTCCAAACACTTCTCCCCAGAGCCAGCGCTCTGGCAGGAAGCCTCCACCCCAGGCCAGCATCATTAGTGACGAGTGGAGTCCAGTCCTCACGGGCACACAGTGGCCATGGACCGCGTGCCACCGCTGGTAATTTAAAAGGTCAGCCCACATCTCCCATCAGTTTGGCTCCTGTGGCCCCTTCCTGCTCACCGCAGACCGTCTGCACCGAGGGCAGCACACTGGCCTGGATTAATGCCTTGCAGGCTCCATCCAGTTTGCAACTTTAATTGAATAAATCCCAGCCAGCAACGATGCATTTACTGCTGCTGCGAGGACTGCGAGCTTCAAGCAGCTGCATAGTTATTGAGTCTCCCAAATTACATAACAATTATGTATGCTTACATTAAAATTACCTTGCAATCTCTAGATTGCCTGGCAACACTTTTCCCTTCAGTGTGCAGAAACAGGGCACTTTTCCTCTGTAATTACATAATAATCACCACCCATTTACCCAGCAGCTCCAAGAGAACACCATTTTTAACTTTCATTTGCTAATAAAGTAAGTGGTTACTCAATAGCCCAAAATAAAGCCTCCTATTGTTCCTGTTGTTGGGAGTGCTTGGGCATCCTATAATTTATTGCCATGTTTCCCTCCCTCTGCCTAGGACTACCCACACTTTCCCCCGCCCCCCATCTTCTAAAGGCAAAGTTTCCTCTGAGCAGGAGCTGCTACGCCAGCAGCATCCAGCACAGCCGAGCTCAGATCTCCCAGCTGAGGCGGGCAGGTGCTGCTGAATGCTAAGGAGAGCACAAAAGGCTGCAGTCTTCGTCCTTCAAACTCTGCTGAAAAACAGTCTTGTGCTTCCCATTCACATATACGTTTCCACTGACTTCTTGGGGTGGTGACCTGACTGATTTTGACAGCACTTGAAAACTTCTGGACCATCACTGACTTGCAAATATTGACTTCATTCCCACCCACTGGTTTTACACAAACAAAATGAGGTGGTGTTGCATTTCAGTGTGGAGAAAGACCGAGGCACTACGAACCAGCTTCCACCTTCTGCCTTGGCAAGGTCCATCACGCTCAGAGACTTGTTCTCTGCAGGTGTTTGAAACCAGGTGAGTCTTCAACAAAAGCAAGGGGCTTGCCCTGGCTCTGAGGAGCTGCTGAGCTTGCAGGGGCCACCAGAGATCGGTGAAACAAAGGCAGATGTGGCGTAAAGCACTATGGCAGCATGAAATGTTTCTTTTGAGTTTGACACAGCTATGTGTGGGCTCTTTGAAAGCATACTCGAAACAATTCCCTCTGGTTTGTGAAAGAAGCAGGTATTTACTTCCTAAGGTTGGAATAGTTGGAAAAGCCTCACCTTGGACTAAACAGGGAGAAGTGACACAGTTCTGTCTCACATGTCTGACCTTTCACAGTTTGCATTGCTCATTGACTAGAGATGACCATCACTTGCTCAGATGTCCTTGTCCTGCCCTGCTGGCTGTTCTGCCTTCAGATTTGCCACCAGAACTGTGTTTGCACTGTCAAAGTAAGCCAGGTTCATAAAAGGTTGCTGTGCCTGAGACACACCAAGCTAACCTAAGTCAGTCTCCAGGAACTTGGCACAGTGCAGCTACCTCTGCTGTCAGGTCAGCACACCAATAACCTCAAGGACGGCATGGACAAGCTGCTAGATGGATGAGGAGCCAAACCAAAGGCCATCTACCCCAGCACCCTGTCTCTGGGGTCAATAGCTTGGAGAAAAGCATCAGGCAGAGAGATATAACACCTCCAGTACTCATACTCCCGGCTTTAGGCAGCCTCTGCCTGCATCCTCATATTTCATAGTCCTTGATGCTCTCTTCTTCTACAGATTTGTCTAATCACTTTGAGCCCATTTAGTTCTGGCACCTGCCATCTCCTCTAGCTATGAACAGCACAGTTTAATTACACGTTTAATCACATGAAGGAGTAATTCCTTCTGTTTTAAACTTGCTATCTGACTATTTTGCTTGCTTAGTTCTTGTGTTTTTAGAGACAGAGAAGATTCATTCCCTGTTCATCACTTCCCTGACACTTAGGATTTTATAAGCCTCTGTCTTATCACCCCTTCCTATGATAATTTTAAAATCTTGGGAGCTTTGGTCGTATCTCTGTACAGAAGATGTTCCATCTCTGTATAGAAGATGTTCCAGGATCATCCTGATCACCTTTCTCAGGTTTTTTTTTCAGTTCTAGAGAACTGTTTCTAAGGCTGAGTCGAATTGCACAAGATAGTCAAGATACTTCTTGCCTGTACCTAAGAGCTGTTACAGATCCAAATAACTGTATAATGACATTTTCTGTTTTCTTCTCTATTTCATTTCAAATAATTCCTCAAATCTTGTTAGCTTTGTTGAATGTCACTAAGTAACAGGCTGGCATTTTCAAGAGAACTATCCAGAACGAAGCCTGAGTGAGAACAGCTAATTTAGGGCCCATCACAATTGTATGGATTTTTAGTGTTGTTTCTCCCTCTCATACATTACCCTGCAGTCAGCAACATGAATTTTTATCTGCCGTTTTAGCATGCCATCGCTTGCTATCATGGCATCTTCCTGCCAGTCTTTGCAGTCAGTTCTAACAATGACTATCCTGAATAACTAGATGTCATCGCCAATGTCTCTTACTGCATTCTACCCTTTTTCTAGTCATTTAGGAGCATATTGAACAACCCAGGCCACATTATGGATTCCTGTTTAACTGCACTAGTGACTTTTCTCCATTGTGAAAGCTGTATTCCTACTTTCCTGATTGTCTAGTTATTAATCCACAAGAGGTCATCCAACCAAAGAGATTTATGAGCTTCTTTATGAGCTATCATTAATAGATGTAATCGAAAGCTGTTTGGCAATCAAAGCACAATATAGTAACAGGATCACCTTTCACCTTATCTACATATTTGTTGTCTCCTCTAGAAAAATGAATAGATCTGTGAGACATGAATTGCCTCTGCAAAAGCTGTACTGAGTCTTCCTCCTCATATTCAGCCGTCCAGCCACGGTCAGCGCACCAACGTGCAGAGAAAGCAGTCACTGACGAGATCACCAAACTCTACGGAAAGCTGTCGACAAGGAGCACAGCAGAATCAAAACAGGCACGGAGACAACCACAGCTCACCAACAGTTTGGCAACGTGCCCAGCTGGTACACAAGCAGTAAGTGCAGACCAGCCGACTCATGGGTACCTCTCACATATGAGATCATGCTACGTAGGTCCCCAGTTGCACCCTGTGCGTGAATGGCTCCAGCACAAGCAGCAGAGCTGAGGATGAAGGCAGGGACCTTCTGCTGGAAAAGGGAGAGAAGGGGCTCAGGCTAATGTGAGTGAGCAAAGGGGATCTGAGTTGTGTCTTCTGACTTGGTTACAGTGCTGGCCACAATGTGCAGTGTAATATGTTTAGACACAGCACGGGAGTAATGCCAGCCACCAGCATCCCACCACATCAAAGGACCAAGCCCTCTGACCCGCACGCCCCTGCACGGTAGATGCATCCTGCAACCATAAAAACTCAGCTCTACTGCGCTTGCTACTTTCAGAGGTCTGTCTTATAGAAAATAAAGCAACCAGCAATTTCATGGGTATGCTTCCACTCCTGGCACAGGTCAGATGAGAAGCCCAGCCATGAAGCCTGCAGTGCCAGGCCTGCAGATCAGCAGTGAGCAAAATGCACCATCCAACAGTCTCATTTCCTCCTGCAGAGAGCGAGAGGTTACATGGACATGCCAGCTCTGCTAAGAGTCAGCACTGGTGGCACTCACAGTATTCGATGCCCAAGACAACATCTCGGAAGTAGAGCCGAGCCTGCTCCTCACTGAAGGGCTGGTCACTGGGTACCTCCATGACAGGCCTGTTAGGAAGAGAAAGAGTAAGTACTTTGCAGAATGGCAGTAAGCCTCCTTGCTGGAGGAGTTTCAGGTTCTCCATCGCTGTGTCCCCAGCATTGAGAGCCAGGCTCCCACGAGGTTCTAGGTGCTGTGACACAGGATGGAAGTGCAACCATCCTTTCTGGATGTGGTGACACTCAGGTTAGTGAGCTTGCCTAGTGGTGATGAGTGACTTTTCACAGTCCCCGAGCCAGCATGAGCCACAGAGCCCTCACCAACACCAGGATTAGCTGCTGCTGTCTGCACAATAGGGCAAACACTTCATTCATGAGAGTTCCAGTAGGAAAAGAGTAGTGAAAGGACAGCACTGGATCTGGCCTTTGGCTTCTTTGCTGAAGCTGCTCATGGCCGTGAGCACCAGCATCACCAGGAGGTACCAGGCAGCAGTGGGGACAGAGTGCCCGTTGCCCTGTACTCAATGCCATGCCTGCTGGAGCTCAGTCCTGAAGCAACATCAGTGTGCAGCTAGTCTAAACTGAGGCAGAATCTAGACATGAACCACTGGCTCAGAGCTGAAGTGGGACTATTTCCAGTGCATTGTGCTAAACCTATTTAGCTGTTTAGGGTTCAGCCATCACCAGAACTCAGTCATTCAGCCCTAATCAGCCAAGGTTACCTGGTCAGCTTCTCCTCTCCTTTCCTTTGTATGCCGTCACTGCTGAGATGCACAGTATCCTCTAAAAGCCCCTCTTCTGCCTGTGCCTGCTGAAAGCTGAGGGCAAAGAGGCTGTAAGAGCTAATCAGCATCTTCTGTTCCCCAGCAGATGAATGGCAGGAGCTACAGACTTCACTGCACTGGGGGTTAATCCTGCCTGTGCTCGGCAGCTTGACCTTGCAGTTGGACATACGCCCACTGACTTGAGCTGGATTTAAGTAAGTGCTCCCAAGACACTGTCCTAGCAAGCCAAACCCTGGCAGAGAATAGCCCATGGCCAAAACCAGGCTCTGCAGCTCTTCCCCTCAGCACCCAGCAGCGATTCCTTCCTGCATGATTTCTCTCTTCTCCCTTGCTGCCATCTGATTGATGGTTTTGATGGATGGACCACTCTGTGGATAAGGAATTGGCTGGAGTTGTGGTCAACGGTTCAATGTCCACGTGGAGGCCAGTGACGAGTGGTGTTCCTCAGGGGTCAGTATTGGGACCAGTGCTATTTAACATCTTTGTTGGAGACACAGACAGTGGGATCGAGTGCACCCTCAGCAAGTTTGCAGATGACACCAAGTTGTGTGGTGTTGTGGACACGCTGGAGGGAAGGGATGCCATCCAGAGGGACCTTGACAGGCTGGAGAGGTGGGCCTGTGAGAACCTCATGAAGTTCAACAAGGCCAAGTGCAAGGTCCTGCACATGGGTCGGGGCAATCTCAAGCACAAGTACAGGCTGGGCGGAGAATGGATTGAGAGCAGCCCTGAGGAGAAGGACTTGGGAGTGCTGGTGGGTGAGAAGCTCAACATGAGCCGGCACTGTGTGCTGGCAGCCCAGAAAGCCACCCGTGTCCTGGGCTGTATCAAAAGAAGTGTCGCCAGCAGGTCGAGGGAAGTGATTCTGCCCCTCTACTCTGCTCTCATGAGACCCCACCTGGAACTGTGTTCAGCTCTGGAGTCCCCAGCACAAGAAGGACATGGAGCTACTGGAACGGGTCCAGAGGAGGCCACGAAGATGATGCGAGGGCTGGAGCACCTCTGCTATGGAGACAGGCTGAGAGAGTTGGGGCTGTTCAGCCTGGAGAAGAGAAGGCTCCGGGGGGATCTTATTGCAGCTTTCCAGTACCTAAAGGGGGCTACAGGAAAGCTGGAGAGGGGCTTTTTACAAGGGCGTGTAGTGATAGGACAGGGGGCAATGGCTTTAAACTGAAAGAGGGCAGATTTAGATTAGATATAAGGAAGAAATTTTTCACTCAGAGGGTGGTGAGGTACTGGAACAGGTTGCCCAGAGAAGCTGTGGCTGCCCCATCCCTGGAAGTGTTCAAGGCCAGGTTGGATGAGGCTTTGGGCAACCTGGTGTAGTGGAGGGTTTCCCGGCCCGTGGCAGGGGGGTTGGAACTAGATGATCTTTGAGGTCCCTTCCAACAATAACCATTCTATGATTCTATGATCTTCCTCTCCCATTTGCATTTTTCCTGCCACTGCCTTCCCTCCCTCTTCATGCACATGTTTCTGCTGCTGATACCAGGGAGAAATAACACAAGCAGCAGGACTAGCAGAGCCACTAATGGAGCCTAATTGCCTTCTGCTAGAGGCAGACAGGCTGCGCTCGGGCTGAGCTGCACGTTCCCTGGCCACAGCTGATAACAGGAGCTTTTTTTTCATCCTCCTCTCCTACAGGATAGTCATCAGCCTGGTCACCGGGGAGACTGGGGAGCCTCTCACCAGCAGGCTGCCAGCTCCAGCGGGTTGCAAGATGCTTGCTCATGGGGCCAGACAGAAAAATAAACCCTTCGGGAATCCCCCCCATCCTGGGCACAGCTCTCCCAACCTCACTGTGACCCTGCAGAACTGCAGAACCAGCGCAGGTGTAGCAAAAAGCAGTGAGAAGACTGTCACCACCTTATCACTTCTCCTGCTACAGAAAAAAGTGCCACAAAACAGCCTCCCACAATACATTAGTGCTAGCGGCAGAATAAGGCAGTGAGTGGCAAGTAAGTGTTGAGGCAACCACACACCCCTTGTGCCAGAAGAAGCCACGATGTGGCTGTTACCCCAGCAGAGTATTCCTGTTAAAACTTTTTCTTCCAGGCACCTGATAGGGAATTGGCATCAAATTTGTTTTTCGGATCAAAGCCTGACACCAAGACATGTCCTCCCAGTCCGTTACTATCCACCACGCCATTCCAGTCTGTAACAGTGCAAAGGTAACTATAGCTGGATTTTGCCTCCTCTGCACTTGGAGCAGCGGTTTGCCCCACTGTAATATCAAACCTCCATTTCACCTAGGAAGCTAACGTTGAACACCAAAAATTTAAACACAAGGGATCCCAGGAGGGCTACTTACCCTTTCCTCATGAGGTCGAACACTGAAAGAAAAGGAAATCAAACCATGAATGAACCAGAAGAGAGGAGTGGGCTTATTTGTTTTTTAGCACCTACAAACACACATCCATTCCCACACCTGAAAAATCAATTTATCTCCAATCAATTCTCCTCCCTCACCCATGACAAGGACACCAGAGGATGCAAAACGAAAATATTCATCTCTTCAGCAAAGATAAATATCCCCACCTCCCACCAGCTTCACGCAGGGAAACAGCGGGTGCTCATTTATCAACCACACTTCTGCTGCTCCCAGTGCCAGCCCTTGCTGATTTGAGCCCCGTCTTACTCAGTATCTTCAGGGAGGGGTTTGGTGTGATATTTCTGCTAAATTGCTGATACCAAACGAGATGCTGTAAGAACATGCTGCTCCATTTCTGCAGTGTCAATCAGCAGCACAGCTACATGGCTGACAAACGCTCCCTGGCAGGAGCAATGGGAGAGGATTTGTTGGTGTGAGTTGCAGTTTGGGTCTGATTAGAGGGTTAGTGGCAATGTGTTTTTCTGGTCCTGTCTCTGACCCATTCTGCAAACAGGAGAGGGATCTGCCTCTACTAGCAGGAGAGCAATTTCCTCATGAATTACTAAGGGGCATTTCTTGCACCTCCCAAGGAATCCGAGCAGATCGCCCTTCCCAAAGCCCCAGGCAGCCCTGCTTACAGCTGCGATGTCGGACCAGCTGAAGGCACAAATGCAACACGCCAGCCTGCATTGGCTCATCCTGCTCTCCAGGCTGAAGAAGCTGCAGCTTGTGGCAGCATTTCATTATTCGACCATCTTGTGCCATTGTAGGTAGCTCGATTTCTATCGGCACCCTCCATCCCCTGCCTTCTTCCCAACGAGCATGCGGAAGAGCGCTCACAGCACTACTTAATGCCAGCAGTAACTAGCAAAGAGCGAACTTCACTTTCTCTAGTTTTGCTTTGTAGTGGGGGGCATTTTTGGAAGGAGAAAGGTACAGTTATCGGCTGGGTCAGCAGCAGGAGGGAGGAAACCCACTTGCAGAAGGCTTAATCCTGAGCAGCGCTGAGCACCCACCACTTCCCTTCGCTGCCCAGGAAACTGCAAGGGCAGGAGCTTGATTTGCCTGCACCACTCTTCATGAACCGCTCACGGGATCCCAGACAGAGCAAAGGGGAGCAAAGAGGTGATGGGGCACGGACAACACGGACACAGCCGCTGCTCACTGCCCAGGGACCAGTGCAACCTCCCCAGGACCTCCAATGGGGACAAGACATTTCCCACTTCTCCTGCTGCTATTGCTGCCATTTCTGGGACTGTTATCCTTGCTCCACAGGGAGAGCTTGGTTTTGTTGGTGTGGGGTTTTTTGTTTGTTTGTTTGTTTCTTTCTTTTCGTTTGTGCAGCTTTTTCGACTTCCTCATGCATTTATTTTCAATCAACAGAAAAGCTTGCTACCTCATCTCTCTCCTTCTCTCCATCCCCAGGAGCTTTAAACAACAGTCTCAGCCGCCTTCCCCACCACATGCGCATTGGCCTTGGCTGCCACTTTGTGATGCTGCCAGAGTGCCGCTGGGGCTTCAGCCAAAAGGGAAAAGTGGCCTTTTGAAGGCAAAGAGCTTCATTCGCTGGGCAGAGCCCCCTTTCACAGGCATTATTTCACGAGAAGCAGCCTTTGAGCCTGTCTCATCAGGAAGCATTACGGGAAAGCAGAGATGTAACAGAGTCAGACATCCCCCTCCTCTGGCCCATCTCAGAGGGCACTGCGGTGTCTCCCAGGCCTGTCCCTCTAGTTTTATCCAAGTAGGGGTCAGGCTGCGGCTGGCACTTCCACGGTTTGGGTGAGAGGAAGACAAAATGGGTGGAAACTCCTCACCCTCTGCATAAACGCACAGTCAGCTATGGCCTCTCATTTGGGCACCTCGCGGCAGGGCCTGGGCTCGGAGGCCGAAGGCAGGAGTGCTGCTGTCTTAGGAGGTGCCGGGGCTCAGCAGGGTGGTCAGTGTCTCTGCAGGGGCCACAGGGAATACCCTGAGACAAGACTGTTTTCTGGAGTCACTACTGCTATCAGGAGAAGTCTGGAGAGACCATCCTCATACCAGCAGGATAAAACCATCCTGCACCCTTCCCTTCTCTCCTGGATTTAGGAATTGACATATACATAGGGGAGAGCAGAGCTACTGTCATTTTTTTTAGTGTCCCTACGGTAAGGAGATGTGTGCAGCTGCCTTACCCTACTGCAAGGCCTCCTTCCATCTCAGCTGCCTTTACAGGCATTTAACCTTCCAGGAAAATTAAGACTGCTGAAGTTGGTACAAATGTCCTCCTGGTATCGACCCTGAGCCCTGGTACGTGTTACTCGCATCACCAGGTCTAAATCCAGACAGTTCTGTTAGCATATAATGATTCGCATACCCATGTACAAGTTGTCTTCTGCAGGATCATCAAGGACCTGAGAAAAAACACAGGAAAAAGAAGAGATTTTTAATGAAATAAAGTTCTGTTGCTCCCTGTACACTGTACTGAGCTGCAGAGTGCTGAGAACAAGTTAGGCTAATATTTCGATTCCTGCAGAGAGAGAGGCTTTGAAGGATACAGATTTTCCTGTCTCCAGAAAAATCTGGGCCTCTGCCTCTATTTGCAGAAACAGCCTACCGATAAAGGCACTGCTTGTCCTAATCTGACCTCAGCCAATATTGAAAATGGCACCGAAGCCTTGCACTTGTGCAACTTCCCAGGCTTGCCTACAGATAAATTTCGCTAGTCAAAGCTGGCTGCTATTTCTCCCAGCACAGTCAGCTGCCTTCTCTTGGGCACCAGCCCAAAGCCCAAGATAACTGTGTCAGTTTGTCATACGTAATTGGTACGATCTTGCTTGGAATCAGCAGCCTAAATTTCTGAACAACTATTTAAAATCCATTTTGGCTGAAGTAGGAGCAGTTGAAGAAAGATCCTCTTGTTGCAATAGAAACCAGATCTGTTTCAGTGTAGCTTAAGGCGGAGAAGCAGCTCACCTCTATCAGCTTAACAATGTTGACATGGTCCAGTTTCTTTAAGATGGCTATTTCCTGATAGACTCTGTCCAGTGGTGCCATGGGTTTTGGCTGCTCTCCGGAGGATGCTTTTGACCCTCTGGGAGGAGGCCGACCTGCAATCATCAAAACATGGTGAAGAACAACTCAGTTTTCAGCAGTGATCAGCATGAAGGAGTGAACAGCCACTGGCCCCTCTGCAGATACCTCCAGCTATTCTGGAAGATCTCATCACCTTCTTATCATCACAAAGCATTACAGTCTCCACCTGGAACAAAGATCTCCAAGCCCCTCTTTCAGACCAGTTCCTGCCAGCTTCCCAGCCTGGTCTGTTTGCCAGGTCCCATGGCCCAGCCACCGGAGCCAGGTGGTATCTGAAGGGGTAAATAAGCCCTTGGGAAGAAGAGTCTACCCTGCCTAACTTCCAGCACTTAATTAGGCTTCACAGATGGTGAACATAGAAGAGTCAGCACTTCAAAGAGACTCAGAAAATCAAAGCCAGGAATCTATTTACCAAGTGTGTTGAACTTCCCTATGGCTGTGCCTGCCCTTTCACTACCCACTACATTTTAACCAGCCCCCAACTACTTGGGTAGCTTTCAAATGAGGCCAAGTTCTGCAGTCCTTGCGGACAATGTTTCTACAGAGAGATCTGCCTGGCTGAGGACAAGAGGCAGACATCTAAATGCGAGATACCCACGTGGAAATCCATACTGCTTCAAGAGCTTCTTTTTGGAGAGGACTTTCATAGCCTGAAGGAAGAAGAAAAAGCAGTGTTAAAACTGAACAAGAGCCAAAGTGTGCATTGCAGTGACCCAGGAGCATGCTGAGCATCAGCGACTGGCTCAGGTCTGTCGTCAGCCTAGAGAAGAAGTCTCCTGGTTAGTGGTGGCCATGACAGACACACACTGACACAAGCACTCCTAAAGGCACTGCGAAGCATTTGGTTCATTCATCTTTCTCCCAAGAAAAAATAAATGGTTTTGATTTATTTTAACTTAGACAAAGAAAAAGGAACCAAAATTTCTGCAATTGGGGCAGGAGCTTGAAGGAAGAGGTGTGTTCCTCTAGCTGACCTTTATGTACCTGCTGTTTCGGATGCTGCCGCAAGCCAGTGCCACTTCAAGGCTGTTCCACCTTATGTTTTGCTTTGCTAGAGGGTCTAGGAAGCAAAAGAGCTGGAGTGTCACGGCCATACAGCTAACACTCTTGCAACCTACATCACAGACCTGGACCAGAGTGAGGATACAGCCCTTCCGCCAGCTCTGCACTGCCTGGGGAGGCCTTTTCTATTCCCAGAGACTATTTTTGCCCCACAAACCTCTTCCATGCTGCCAGAGCAATACAGAGGACGTGCGATGTGGTCCAGCACCATGCCCAAGACCATGAGCAAGATACTTCACAGGCATCTGTCCCTGCACCATCAGAAACGGCAGAGCCATGGCAAAAGCATGGGGAGGGAACCAGGATTTTGCCAGCAGCTTCCCCCCCTCCTCGCACCCGATCATATGCAGGCACTGTTGCTAACCCTGGCAGCTGAGGTGTGGGAGGGGGTCAGGGTAATTTTTTCTGCCATTCAATTGGCATTAGCATAATGACCAAAGGCAATCTGAATTTAATAAACAGTCTCTGTGCCTCCATTTGCTCTGTGTGTTAATAACCTTTTTGAGGGCCACTAAAGCAGCCAAGTGGCCTAGCAGATAAATATTTCATGAAAAACCAGCTCACTGTACAATTTGCTTAGGAAAACAGTCCATGCTCCCAGGAGCTGGGACAGTCACTCGCTCCTTCCCCTAAAATGGGTAGTTCCTCCTATTAATTAAGCATCCAAATCTGTATTTCACACAGGAGTGACATCTACGAAATATAATTAACCAAGAACTCCTGCAGGACACAGTCAAATGCCAAGGAATCTTGTATCAATGTCACGGAGGCAGGCTCTGCACGCTACCTGTTTTTAATATGTACACCAGAAACCATTTTGGTGAGCTCCTTCCTGAGCTGTTTTTCCTGGCAGCGATGGCACCACACGCCCGAGGGTCCCCACCTCCCATCAGTGCTCCTGCTGCAGCCAGGTTTGTGGCTCGCTGAAAGGATTGTTATTTTTGGTACTAATCCAGTGAAATCCTCTGGATTTGCACCCATGTAATTGAGAAGATACACTGTGTAGTTCTCAATCCTGCCTGACAGCTCTCGAGTCAACTGTTGGAAATGATGGTGTTGAGAGACGGACTCAGAAGGGCTTATCTTTTACTTAGCACAGCGCTGTGTCCAATACAGACAGTCAAATGATTCACAGTCTGCTGAAAGAGGATCCAAGATGTGCACAACCATCTCCAAAGGATGGCCAGGGCCAAGCCTGGAGGACTTCCTACGCTCTCCACTTTTATCTCTCCATAATGAAAATTTATGCGAAAAATCAAAGGAATTCATACATCTATTTCTCTTTCAACCGGTGCTAGCCCAGGAGGAGAAGGTTCCTGTTGCTCCAATCCCACCCCGAATCTTCCCTGCCTTCTGGCAAGGAGCTTTAGAAAATGAAGAAATGCAGTTTCTGTTGAAAAAATTTCTGATGCAGTTTGCTGTTGGAAGTTTCTGATGCAGAAAAGCTTCTGATGCAGTTTGCTGTTGGAAGGTTCCAAGTTGCATCACCGCTCAGCGAGCCCAGCTTGAGGAACTGACCATTGCCAAAGCCATGCCTGGATCAGGCTAGTCCTTCCCGGGGCAGGCTCTGGAGAGAGTCTGGGGGGAGCAGGAAGGTACAGAAAAGAGCTCTGGCAAAGAAAAGAATTGCTCTTGTGGGCAGAAACGGAGGGAATAAGAATTACAGCTTTCAACCTGTGACAGTTTGATGTGTGGGGGGGTGTTCTGGTGGCAGGGGAGGGGATTTGCTCCCTGTGCCACCAGATCTGAGTCCCATCCCCCCCGGGGGGTTGAGCCAAATCGGCGCCTCTGCGAATTGCCCTATTTAAGTTGAGACAAAGGGGCGGGAAAGGGCTTTTTGCTCAGGAGCGAGGAGAGAGCAGGAGGGCGCTGCCCTCGCTCCCGGCTCCCGGCCGAGCGGCCGCTCGGGCCCGGGCCGGCGCCATGTGCTCAAGATGGCGCCGGGGGAGCCGCATGGGGGGCTCGGTAAGCGCCCCGCTCCCGGGGTGCCCGCCGGGCCGAGCTTCCCCAGAGAGGATTAATATCTAAGAGAAGACAACCACAACGACCAGGTCAGCCAGATGGAGCAGGAGGAGGTGTGCTGGAGCTGAGGCTTCCCTTGCAATCGGTGTGAGATGGCAGGCGGCCCCCTGCAGCCAGGGTGTGCTCGGCGGAGCAGCAACCCACTCGTGGCCCGTGGAGAAACCCACGTCGGGAAGGAGATGCCTGAGCCCAGGAGAGGCCATGGAGCAGGGGATGCACGACGAGGTGCTGTTAATAATGGGCAGGGGATGCACGACGGGGCCGTGGAGGCATCTGGAGACCGTGGGATGACCCACGCCGACGCGAGTGGCAGCAGCTCCCTAAGAGGCCAAGACTGGTAAAGCCCGAACTGGTGCGATCCATGGGGAAGGATGGCAATCCTGCGGGCAGGGCTTAGCTGGAAAAGTTTGGGGATTTTTTTCCTTGTGAGTAGGGGATCCACCGAAGCAAGGGAAAAATGGTGTAAAGACTCCTCCTCCTTTGAGAAAGGAGCGGCAGTAACACCATGGATGAACTGACCTGTACTCCCCCATTCCCTGTCCCCCTGCGCCGCCGGGGGGGAGGCAGAGCCAGGAACGGAAGGAAATAGGGGGTGGGGAGGTGTTGTTTTAAGATCTGGCCTTGTTTTCTCTTTCTCCTCTCAAGTAACCGGTTTCATTCCCTTGTATCTCTTGTTAAATAACTGTTAATAAATTGTTTTGTTTTAAGAAGAAAACCTGAGTCATGTTTTGCCCGGGACCATGGTTGGTGGGTGCTCCCTCTCAGTTCTTGTCTCGACCCTCAGTCCAAAAACCACGACACAACCATACTCCTTGAAGGATGCTATGACCTGTGATGGGGAGATGAATGGGGGTTACTGTATCATGGGCAAGCTGACTGTAAACCACCTCTACTGCTGTGGAAGGATCACCAGGACATGCTCACACCAACTTCAAAGCATCAGCAGCTGCTACTACAAAAGCAGGGCTGGATCAGAAGAGAGGACTGTCCTACTATGCTTTCAAATGCAAACAGCAGACAAAGAGCAAACTTCATCATGCAACAGGCCAGAGCCACTTAATTATTGCAAGAGCAGAGATGAAAGCACACGGTGGTGAGGACTCACTTTAATTACAGCACAAGCTGGCAGGGAAAGGCTTCCTTGCTGAATTGTAGCTGCGCATAATGGGAGCAACACAGGGATGCTTCAGCAAACCTCTCCTTTCGGGCTCACATGCAAGAGCCAAAGACATTTGTACTTGCAGGCAGAACTAATTACCCAGATAATGCCTTTCTGATAAAGAACCAGCTCAGAGCCAAGCCGAGGGATTTTCCCTTTGCATTGGTAAGTATTGCTTCCCCTTCCTCAGGAAAAGAGGGAGCCTAAAGGAGATTTCCTCCACACATGCCCTTGCACTCATCTTCCTCTGACTATTCACATGTGGAAATGGGTCAGGACACTTTCCTTTGAGAGGCAGTGGGAATCGTGCTTTTCTTTGATGTTAAGTTTACTGCTCTCCTCCTAGCAACCTTGCAGCTGGCAGCCACAGGGAAGCTGTTTTGTGAGGATGCCAGAGGGAAAGGAGATCCCAAGTTTACAGAGAGATGCCCAGGACACAGCAGCTTCCACAATAGCAAGATCTTGAGCCCACATCCTACTGCTGGTAATGCCAACAGCAAAACAGCCATTATTTGGGGGAGGGAAGGGTGGTAAAATGGATCGAGCCAAAGGAACTTATCACCTTGTGATGCTCTCACAGCACATAGGATGTTGTTTCATTTGGTAACAGAGGGGTTGGCATTGCAAGGGACCCAAACCCGTGCAAGGGCAGAAGACCTGTGCACAGTCCCTACCTGCAGCTCCCAGGGGAGGGGGATGTTGCTCAAACGGTGCTACTAACCACCTAAATGCTCTGCTAGTGTGTGACAGCACCCTGCGGGAGGGCTGAGCAGACCAGAGAGCACTTCCAGCCCTTCCCCCACCTGTCCTGTCTGAAAACAACATCCCTCAGATAAAGTAGTTGAGGGAAGCTCTGCTGGGAGAGAGGAGCACTACGCACAGAAAGAAAGTCCTAAACCAAACAGGCTTAGCTGCCATGCCCCTAAAATTCTGCTCTTGCATTTGTCACCTTTTGTCCCAGACACCATTTGTCAGGCCGGTGGCAGAATCACATCGGCCAGCCATGGCCCATCCACGGCGCAACACCGCAGCAGGGATGCCTTCCTGGAGTGGCTGCGTTTGCCTGCCTCCAGCCATCTCCTGGAGGTTCCTGCTCTTACCTTGGGTGATCCAGCTCCTCATGACCCCACTGTTGAACAGCATGAGGTGTTAATGTAAACCTAAGATCATTTCCCTGGTCATCACCACACTGGAGTGCAGGTGGCAGCAGTTTAGTAGCTATCATGTGAGCAAGAGGATGAGAAACATGGGAGCCGTTCCTTCCCTTCTCGCCTGACTGGCAACCAAAGTGGATTCTCCAGGGGCTAGAAAGTTCAAGGCTTGCTGCTGGCCACCTTTCCCTCAGTAGCAGCACTTTGTTCAGCCGTTTCTTCTCAAAAACTTCGAAGGAATTTCTCCCCATCATTCATTGAGAGTGGGTAGAAAACAGCCCTCTATGCAAAGGTTGTTAGGTACAAGCAAAGGCAGAGAACACAATCACACAAATCTCGTTTCTTAGGAAACCAGATTAAAAAAGAAAAAAAGAGAGAAACTCAGTGACAACCTGCAATGCTATTGCTTTTGTCCAGAAGTAGCATAATAAATGTCCATCATAACCATTTTTCTTTGCAAGCTGATTTATTGAAAATAGGAAGGAGACATGACCCGAGGCATCACGGAATCAAATTCCATCAGCACAACTCTAAACTAGATTTCTGCCTGGACACATTTGCCTTTGCTTTTTATTTGCTGCTTTTTTCACAGGGCTTGGCTTTTCTTTTTTTTCCCCTAGTCATTGTCAAAGCATCTCCTGTAAACTGAGACACCGAAACCTTTCCAGCTGTAAAGGGTTCCCTGGCAGAGACCCACGAATGCTGCTGTAACAGCTTCACGTGTCCCAACAGCAGCAGGGACCAAGCACGGTGGCAGGGACCTCTGCTCTGGGAGCCAGCTCTGCATCCCAATGGGGTCTCCTCCTTGGAGGGGGCACTGGGTCACATACTTGGTGCTGAAAGTCCAATTTCCCCAGTCTAATACATTCCCTGCATCTGCTGATACAGAAAGTCAGCACACTGTCACAGCCCTCCACGGCACTGCGGTTGTTCACAGCAACAAAGAATAAAGCTCTTGGAAGCACTTGCCCATCTTTAATGGAAGACAAAAAAACCCCACAAAGTAAATACAATCCATCTACATTTTTCCCAAATGCAGTGATCAGCTTTTTTTCTTGAGAGTTTTTCCTAATTCCAGGCCAGATCCAAAATTCATTAAAGCAACAGAAATGTTTCCTTTTGCTTTGACAGGAGCTAGATTCAGTTCCTGGTACCTATAAACCCTGGCTTTACAAAAAAAAGCTAGCAAAGGATGCCATGCCTCAGCAAGAATCATGAGTCACACTCTGAATTATACTGCAGAATAAAATTTTCTGGTTTCTTTGAAGTTCTGCTACCTTTTATTGCAGCCCAGTAGCTTAAAAGAAAATAAGGCAGGCAGCAACACCCTGGCTTTACTCTAAAACACTGCACAGGTGAGTTGGTTATGAGGGGCTGCTCACCAAAGCCTGATTTCCTACAATTATTTTATTGCTTTTTACTACTGAGACAAAAACAACCCTCCAGAGGTAAATTTGGGGAAAAATAAACACACAGAAAACGCCCACTCCAACTCAGAATTGCAATTGTTTCTACTAACTGCTGGCAACAGGCAGCTGCATTAGGTATCCCCCGGGGGGGTCGTGGTGCATTGCTGCAACGCAGCCTCAGACAGAAGCGATAAGCAGAACAACATGGAAGTTATCTCAGCACTGGGAAAGCACATAGATCAGACACACCAGCAAGCATGGGGAGCTGAGCAACCGTTAGCCAGTTAAACAATTTGCTGCTATTTCTCTGAAGCTTTAAAAGGTCTGCCAGCTCCTGGCCGTTTTAGAACGGTTAGTGTTGGAAGGGACCTCAAAGCATCTTGGAAAAGCAGAATTGTCTCCATCATGGCTTGTCCTCCTGGAAAACACAGCGCAGGCACCTGGAAGAATCAGAGGCCAAAGCTTATCTGCTTGTGACTGCAGCTGGGGAAGGGGTAGCAAGCACATGAAACACAGACCTTGGCATCACAGCCTTTCGGCAGCAGCGCAGCCATCTGCTCTTTCCTCTCCCATATGCTGACGTTGACTGCAATAGAACGCAGGCAGACACTGCCAATGTTCTCACTCTGGTCCCATCTCTGTGTGTGCTGTAGCACTCTACACGTCTCCCAGGATCTGCTTCACAGCCCCAGAGTCGCTGAGATCTGGTTCAGACTCTGCCTCAACCCCCACAACAGGAGGACCAGGGTGAAGCAAAGAGCGTGTCCCTGCAATGCTGGCAGTACGGGGCTGGCACCCCATCCCTCTTTGGGCAGCGAGGCTGAAACAGAAGTGTCCAGGCATGGGAGCCACTCTCGGGATGCAGTAGCTTTAAAGTGCTTGCTTAGATTAGAAAAAGAAATGGAGATTAAGCAGGGATTAACTAACACACAGCAGGCTAACCTGGACACAAGCTTTCACTTTTGCCTTTGATTTGACCAGTTAAATCTGCATCCACAGTGTTAATCCAAAAAAAGGAGAAGAACGCAGCAGGCAATGCTAACCTAAACCCACCTCTCTCTGCCGAGTTGTGACAACCACCCTGCCCGCCCTGGGCAGCCAGCAGCACAGCACCAGTATTCCCAGAACAAGAGGGCAGTGACAAAAGATTACGATTTTCAAACAGAAATATTTTCAGCTGGAAACAAACATGATGTGATGTGTTCCCACTCTGTGCTGCTGCTCCTGGCACTGCCTACACTGATGGGACAGACGGATCAGAGAAGCCACGCCAGCACCATTGCTCTCTGCAGAACAAAACCATCGTGCTGCAGGGTGCAGGAGGGAGGACTCGGAGGGCAGTGGAGAAGGGAGCCACTGGGAACAGCAACCACCCTGGTGCGGCGGGTGAGTCAGCTTGGAAAGCACAGAGGATGGAAAGAATTGTGGTTCCTTTGCTTGGTCAACTCCAGGGCACCTTGTCCAGATATTTGTCTTATCTCTTCCATCCTTCATTTCCAGACATTTCTCCTGCCATTTCATGCCCGCTGGAAGCACGGAAGAGCTAATTAATACTAACAGGCACACATCTCCCACCCAGCCCCTCCAACCTGGCATGTCCCTTGTAAATCCAAGAGTCAGCTGAGGAGTAGTGGGGAACGAGCACACTTTACATCTCATAGAATCATAGAATGGTCTGGGTTGGAAGGGACATTAAAGATCATCTAGTTCCAACTCCCCTGCCATGGGCAGGGAAACCCTCCACTACACCAGGTTGCCCAAAGCCTCATCCAACCTGGCCTTGAACACCTCCAGGGATGGGGCAGCCACAGCTTCTCTGGGCAACCTGTGCCAGTGCCTCACCACCCTCAATGTAAAAAGTTTCTTCCTTCTATCTAATCTAAATCTGCCCTCTTTCAGTTTAAAGCCATTGCCCCCTGTCCTGTCACTACACGCCCTTGTAAAAAGCCCCTCTCGAGCTTTCCTGTAGGCCCCCTTTAGGTACTGGAAAGCTGCTATAAGATCACCCCGGAGCCTTCTCTTCTCCAGGCTGAACAGCCCCAACTCTCTCAGCCTGTCTCCATAGCAGAGGTGCTCCAGCCCTCGCATCATCTTCGTGGCCTCCTCTGGACTCGCTTCAGTAGCTCCATGTCCTTCTTGTGCTGGGGACTCCAGAGCTGAACGCAGTATTCCAGGTGGGGTCACAGGAGAGCAGAGCAGAGGGGCAGAATCACTTCCCTCGACCCGATGGCCACACTGCTTTGGATGCAGCCCAGGACACGGTTGGCTTTCTGGGCTGCCAGCGCACGGTGCCGGCTCATGTTGAGCTTCTCATCCCCCAACACTCCCAAGTCCTTTTCCTCAGGGCTGCTCTCAATCCATTCTCCGCCCAGCCTGTACTTGTGCTTGGGATTGCCCCGACCCACGTGCAGGACCTTGCACTTGGCCTTGTTGAACTTTATGAGGTTCTCACAGGCCCACCTCTCCAGCCTGTCAAGGTCCCTCCCTCCAGCGCGTCCACAACACCACACAACTTGGTGTCATCTGCAAACTTGCTGAGGGTGCACTCGATCCCACTGTCCATGTCTCCAACAAAGATGTTAAATAGCACTGGTCCCAGTACCGACCCCTGAGGAACACCACTCGTCACTGGCCTCCACGTGGACATTGAACCGTTGACCACAACTCTTTGAGTGCAACCATCCAGCCAATTCCTTATCCACAGAGTGGTCCATCCATCAAAACCATGTCTTTCCAGTTTAGAGACAAGGATGTCGTGTGGGACAGTATCAAATGCTTTGGATAAGTCCAGGTAGATGATGTCAGTTGCTCTTCCCCTATCCATCCATGCTGTAACCTCATCATAGAAGGCCACCAGATTAGTCAGGCAGGATTTGACCTTAGTGAAGCCATGTTGCTGTCACCAGTCACCTCCTTATTTTCCATGTGCCTCAGCATAGTCGCCAGGAGCATCTGCTCCATGATCTTGCCGGGCACAGAGGTGACACTGACTGGCCTGTAGTTCCCTGGGTCTTCTTTTTTCCCCTTTTTAAAGATGGGGGCTATGTTTCCCCTTTTCCAGTCATTGGGAACTTCAGCAGATTGCCACAACTTCTGAAATATGATGGATAGTGGCTTAGCAGCTTCATCGTCCAGTTCCCTCAGGACCCACAGATGCATCTCATCAGGTCCCATGGACTTGTCCACCTTCAGGTTCTTAAGATGGTCTTGGATGGCATATTCTTACTCCCCTTTGTGCCAAGACCAACAGCTCTGTGCACTGGGACACGGAGCCGCACATGAGTCTGTCCGAGTGCTCTGATGGGCTCATTTTCACCCATGTGAGGCCACTCCATCATGCCAGCAACAGCAGGACTCCTCTCACCAAACACAGTACGGAGCAGTAGCTGAAGTGCAGGGCCAGACTGGCAGGGCTGCATCGAGGGCAGCTGGATTCGGGTTCAATAGCAGTGCAACCACCCAGATCTGCTCAGCAGATACCTGCCCTGGGATCCACCAGAAACTGCCCAAAGATGCTTCCACAAGTCTTCAGACACAGCCACACACAGCAAGACAGTTTTCCTTTTGCCAGCTGTCCAGCTCCTGCTCTCAGCCTGAATAAAATGTGCCACAGGGCAGCCCAGGGATACAGCATACCTGCGGACAGATTTTGGAGGAATCCCAGCTGGGATGGTTAGGATTTGCCTGCCTTAAAGGGGAGGGACAGAGAAGGAGCCTTCAACAAATGCAGCCTTTTTTAATCCAAAACTCTCCTAACTCTGGCTTCAGCTCAGCAAAAGATTTAAAAGCCAAGGTTTGTCTTCTGCACTACACCTCACAACCTGACACCAAGGTCCTGTTCGCCATCCTGGAAGGGGGTAAGATGCAGCAGAGCCAGGCACTGCACAGCTGGGCCACACTCTTCAGCATCTTTCTGATAAACACCCTCGTTTCCTTACAAAACACACCTGCTTGTGCCAGGCTGAGCTTCCAACGCACAGCAGGTGCTGAATACAACCACCCACACGCCTCTGATTTCAGGTGACCTGCTTCATAGCTAGAAAACGTCAAGACAAATCAGCAAGATGCTTCTGCAGCCTTGTATCTGAGATCCCCACCCATTACATAAGGCAGCCCACCTGATGTCCCTCCTGCTCGGCACCGCACACAAGCAGGCACGCAGGCAGCACTCCGTGCTCAGCAGGGAGGTTCGATTCCTTGCATGCCACCCGAATCAGAAATGTCTATGGTAGAAGCAGCAAGGCAGGGGGGACCTAGCTCTCAGGGTGCAAAAGGGAACGAGGGGCAGCAGCAGCAGCGAGGAGCAGGCAAGAGACACTTACATAATACTTGTCGTCGTTCTCGTTGTAGGCCAGTTTCACAACACCGTAGGAACCCTAAAAATAAACACAAATTGCACAGTCAGTTCAGCAGCTTCACTTTGTCTCCTTGCTGCTCAAGGCTGGCCTTGAACAGGGGAAAAACACCCCTTCACAGCCCCAGGCCATGCCTAGCCCCGAGCAAAGTCTGCAGGTGATGTGACCCTGCAGCAACGTTGTACATTTTGGCAGCTCTGTTGGAGCCACAGGGCACCTGAGGATCAACAACGTCTGAAGGAGTTGAGTGTGTTAGAATATCGCCTCCTGCCCTGAGCCAAAGTCACTGTGTCTGTCTTAACTCAAACATGGGTGAGAAGAAAAGAATAATTTTCAAGTAGATTTTTTTTGTGCAAGTTTGGAAATTCTGCACAGACACCTTTTCTACACTTCTGTGCAAGACCACTTTCAGTAGGAAACCTCTCTAACTCTCAAAAGCAAATGGACTTCAGTGAGGACCAGCTGCCTGCTTTCCTCCAACCGCCTCTTGCCTGGGCAGATGCAGGCCTAGATGGCTGCTACATCCACAGCTCCAGTGACAGCCTGAAGTCAAACTCTATCCAAATCATTGTTTTTTCACGGTTGTATCAACACCATACATTTTATGCAAGACAGACATGACGCCATGGTATGTATCATCCCTGACAGATGCCTGTTGAATAAATAGGTGTGATGAACATTACAGCCTTCAAAACGCTTCTTTTGACTTCAGTGAGACTTGGAATGAAAGTTCAGGTCTCAGAGGAGACCAACAAGCCATCCAGCAGACCCACTACCAAACTCAGGGTGCCTATCCGCTTGCTGTGACCCACAGGGAAGGAGGAGGCAGGGGCCAACCCACCAGACAGAAGGCCTCATACTCTCCTTATATCATACTTAAGCCAACGACAAAAGCCATAAGTGGGTCTGAAGCCGTGTATGAGTTTCAGATGACATCTGCCATGCCACCAGCAGCAGCATCTCCAGCCTTACATCCTGACTGCCAGCAGTTGAGCACACAGCCCACGGCACACATGGGAACTGTGCCTCCTCCTACAGCCTGGGGCCTCTCGCTTTGGGCTAATGAAGCTTTTGGTGAAGGTCTCTGCAGCTCAGGGTGCAATCCCTTCTGACTGCAAAGTTCCTGCTGCAAAGGCAAGTACAGCTTCCAGACAGCACCGTCACTAGTGGACCCATCTGCAATGGTGGCAGACATCCAAATGTGCAGGTGTCTGAACTGCTCACCAGCCCAGACCTCTAAATAACTTTGGAGGAATCTCTTCTGAATCATTTTGCAGCTTTTACGTATGGACTAGAATTGAACTAGCATTTCATTCATGGACATAGAAACTTAAACTAGTCCTGATGGAGACCAAACACCTGTCCTCATCTTTTTGCTTTTCTTTCCTCGTTGGGTTGTATTAATGCATCAAAGGCTCTTAGTGTTACATTTGGCAAGCAAACACCCTGGCAGGGAGCCAGCTTAACTGCCCTCAAAGGGAAGGAAAATGAATCAGATTTCAGAGGAAGTAGCTCCAACTTTGACCTTGAACAAAACTTACTCAAACTAATAAGGCAAAAAAACAAACAAATAAACTCCAAAACAAACACAAGTTGCAGAGAGTCTTGGCCAGCAAGATCCCTTGGGCTGGCACAGTCTTTCTACCTGTACTCGTGTGTGTGCAGGCAGGTTGCCTGTGACAAACACAAGCTCCAGTAACATACCTTGCCTATTTCACTCTGCAGCTTGTACTGGTTTAACTGCACGCAGTCCTGCAGATCAAAAGAGAACATAATTAGAGTATTGGTAAAAGGAAATGAGTGAGTTTGAATCAGTATCGAGTAGAGGCAGAGTACTGAATAATGAAAGACTAAATCTTATTTAAACTGGTGTATGTTACACTACAAGCACGGCATTTTTATTGATGGCCCAGGACAAAGCAACTATGAGTTGAATTCTGACTCTGTGCTGGTGTAACACCAGAGGCCCCTCTGCCTCGATTCCTCAGCATCGCTCCACATTCAGCCCGGTGAGCCTGGCAGCAGCCTCTGGCCTCTTCACACTGACCATCTACATCGGACCGGGCTCAATGTCAAGCAGAAAAGCACCCACCCCCAGCTCCACAGGGCTCTCAAGGGCTGGCAGCTCCCAGCACCCATGCCAGCCCCAGGGTCACAGTATGAGCCTGTGTCCTTCCCAAGATCAGCCTGGCAAAGACACGGACCCTCTGTGGGCCGTGTATGAAGGCTGGGGCTGCACCCAGAGGAACCCTCATCTTGCTCCATTGTTTCACAGTAACTGTAACGCAATCCATGGCTAAACGAACAACGAGGCCTCACGTCAGCAGTACGATGCTCCTTGGTACAAGTCACCAGTGAGAATTTCTGAAGAGAATACTTAACTCATGTATGTTTTCTCTTTACTCCTGACCCTTAACCATTTAGTCAGCCTGTTTACTACTACTTAGGTCTTGATTGCCCTCCATCTGAAGCCAGTGGAAATCTTGCCATTGGCTCCAACGGACACAGGATGTGAAGCTCCTAGGAGTATGTCAATGACAAGGGTTTGTACCAAGAGTTCATGATCTAGAAACGTTCATGTTCCTCTCCCTGTGAGATGAGGAGCTATGGAAAAATATAACACTCTCTCTGCCGGAGTTCGGCAATATTTCTTCTTACAACCTAGGAGGGTCTTTGCATTTTCAAGTGCTTTACAAACATTAGCTGGTCTTCAGAGCAACCCTGCGAGGTAGGTTAAGGTATATTCTCCCCATCTTACAGATGTGGAAACTGAGACACAGAGGGTCAAATTCAACCCTGGTACAATTCCAGTGTTTTACATGAATTAAATTCATTCAAAATGAACACAGTTTAAGTAACTTGCCGTAGATTACAGAACAGATAGTGGCAAAGCAGGGACAAAAACCCAGGAGTGCCTGACTCCTCAGCTTGTTACCAGCCATTTGGTCATTTTTACTCTCGTAGGCAATGAAAAACAGTATAATCTGGGCAATTACTACAGGTATGATTTGCTTCTGTAAGGCATGTGGACAGTAATAACTGAGCTAAGTGCAATAATACTTTATCAATGTGCTGCCTCAGAGAGTTTACTTAAACATGAAGTAAAACTTTCATACTGTCATTTTCTGCAGGGCACTGTTGACAAAAACCCAACATAGTAGCTGGATTCAGCAAATAAATAATAAGCACGACACTCGGACAACTAAACAAAACTATCATTTTAGCAAAAACTAAACTTTTAGCATTTAACTGCTAAATTTCTACAAGTGCAGCATGCAGATGAAACCTTTCCCTTTGTTTCCAGATTACAGACTCCAGTCTTGCCAACGAAGCAGCTCAGAGCTTCACAGATATCCTGGATAGTGACATTCAAATGAATACACTGTGGAAGAAGAAATAGTGTATCGTCACAGAATACGGGATAATTACTACAGACCAGGTATATGAATCTTACACAAAGATGAGCTTGGAGCTTATGGGTTACTTGGAAGTGCCCAGAAGTTAGGCTTATTGAATATATGCCAACATGTAGTCTGCTGTTCTAGGCACATGCTGATTGCAAGGGGGAGTGTCTGTGCCACCAACATTCTGGGAACTGGCCCCATCAACAGTCAGTTCACACTGGCACAGGTATATGTCTGAAGGTCAGTGTTGGCCAAAGACGGAAAGATACGTAGGCATTTTCAGGCCATCCCTTTGTGCTCCAGCCCTCAGCTCATGCCCCATCCCCACACAGATTCTACCACAAAAGGCCTGAAAAGCCTTTTTGGGTTTAAAGATGAGCTGTGGAGTCCACAGTGTAGACCTTATGGCAGGTATCCAGGCAATAAAAACATTATTTACATTGAGGGTGGTGAGGCATTGGAACAGGTTGCCCAGAGAAGTTGTGGATGCCCCATCCCTGGAAGTGTTCAAGGCCAGGTTGGATGAGGCTTTGGGCAACCTGGTCTAGTGGAGGATTTCTCTGCCCATGGCAGGGGGGTTGGAACTAGACGATCTTTAAGGTCCCTTCCAACCCAGACCATTCTATGATTCTATGATTCTATGATTGTGGGCTGCTATTCGAGGAGAGCACACAGAGCCAAGCTCCTTTGCAATGTAACACAAACAATAATAGATTCCCTTAAGCTGATACAGTATTTGCTATAATAAGTCACCCCTAAGCACGTCTGATCTCTGTTTGCCAGCACTGAAACCCCAAGGGGTGGGAAGGTGGTGGATGCAGACCCCCAGCAAGCTGTGACAAGGGTGTAATGATGGGGTGCTGAGTTGCTCAACAGAACAGGAGCAGTGCAGGGAGTGATGGTGGTCCCAGGCATTAACCACTGGAAAGGAAGGTGGAACAGAAGAGCTACTCAGTCATCTGATGTTAAATCTACCCTCCCTTTAGTATTGTACTACCTAAAGGAAAGCACTTCCACAGCAGCAAAACCTCCACAGCTTCATTTGACTTGGAGCTGACCCTTCCAGCCTCATTAATTACAAGAAGCAAATCTCAGACACCAGAGAAGCCCAGGAGGGCTCAAGACCGTGAGCGCAGGGTCAGCAGTGTGCACTGCCCACACCAAGCTCTCCCTGCGGCTGCCCAGCTGCTGGGGAGCACGCAGGGGACCTGCCTGGCTTGGCCACCATGACGGGGTCTGCAGGAGGACAGCACACACCTCGCTGCAATGCAAGTCTCCTGGCAAAGAGTCAGAGTGCTTTTGAGGGATCTCTGCAGCACCGGCACCGGGGAGGGTGGGCTGCGGTGGCTTTTGCCTTGGTCCTGACTTACACACAGCACTCAGCTGCATCGCAGGGCAGAGGACCCCAAACTCAGTGGGGTGAGGGAAGGGAGAGCTTCCAAACACAGCACATGGTTTGGGCTGAGCCTTAGATGGGACACACTTCCCCAGAGAGCATTTTTGAACACAGTATTTCTCCCCGAGATTGCCAAGCACTGAAGCAGGCTGGAAATCCACTTCCAGCCTCTGCACCAGGCACTTCTTTGGGAACAAAGCTCATATAAAATATGTAGACAGGTAGATTCGCCTTCCCACAAACCTCAAAATAGCCCCGCAATCTACCGAAGCAGTGCCAGACAGCAAAGCAGTGCCACATGCCTTCAGTCTGTTTGTAAGAACAGGGGGTGTTACAGCAACACTCTTCTGCCTCTCAGAATGTATTAAAGCACAGATGTGGTAGACGAAAATTTTGACTTTTCCCCCACCATCAACCAGAAAACACTCCTAACGCAAGCAATTTTCACAGGGAAGGAGAATAAAGGAATAGGGAACTGATGGTTTAAGCTTGCAAGCAGTGGCTTGTCAGGAATACAAGGAATGATTGAAATCTTGATCTTGTTTCCAGTGAAGGAAGTTTTCTCCACCACCCTGACACGGAAGAAGAGCCAACTGAGTAATGGGGCCATAGAAGTGTATTAACTCCACTGCTCGCAAAGCACAGATCTTTCCAAAGGCAAAAAACAACCCATCACAACTAGGAGCAACAAGAGAGGAGGGAGGACGACCCAGCAAAAGCCAAGATGTAAAGCACAAGGTCACTGAAATATATGGAAACGAAAAATCCCATTGCATTTTGTAGAAAGGACTCCCCTTCCCTAAAAGGAGAGAGCAGCACGCAGGAACCCAGGGTACGGACACGTGGAGGACAAATTCCCCTGCAAACGCCGTATCAGCAGATTCACTTCCCAGTGCGAGGCTGTGCTTTGCGTCGTGGCGAGAAAAGTGACCACCCCTCTGAGAAAGCCTCCAACCACCTCAGCATCTCCTGCTCTTCAAACCAGCAAACTTGCAATGACCAGGTCCTGTTATCACACCTCCAACCCTGAGGAGGGATTACTTGCACAAGTAAATACAGCCTTTTACATGTAGCCACAGACTCTTCAGTCTGCAGTCAGTACCTTGTTTCAAGCCAAGGCGGCATCTCTAAAGCACCCAGTTAGCTGCTGCTTCTTGCCAACACTGTCGAGGGAGCCATGGTGGCGTTTTTTCCCTCCCTCCTGAAGGAGCAGAGTCCTTTGTGCATTTAGTGCAACCGAGGAGAGACTATGCCTTCTCCCTGTGTCCGAGGCACCAATTCCTTTGACTCTGACCATCGCCTTTCCACCATCCCTCTTACCTCTGGCTAGAAATTACCACTCTTATCTCTCACCAGAACAACCACCTGAAGCATCTCTCTGGTCTTTCACTGCTGCTAAATGGAGCTTGTAAGCAATGCCAGGACACCCGCCTCGGGGGGATGGTTTATTGAAAGGGATGGATAAATACTGGGATGGGAATACCCAGAGAGGGTCTGAGGGACAGGTAATGACAGGGTCTGCAGCACAGCCTCCGAGAGTTTACACTCGCTATTGCTGTATCCCTACCTGATCCACACCTCCATCACCCTCCACTCAGATAACTACCAGTGAGAAGCACTATCGTCTTGGCTTCTGCCGTGCTTCCAGCACTTGAGCTGAACACAGCAAAAATCAAACCAGATTATAGGTGCTTTCCACCTTTTTTCTCCTTGTGGAAGAAATAATTCACAGCTCAAGCGACTCCTGCCACAGGTCACTGCAGACTGGCAGGGTTGTTACTACGTTCTTTGGTTCTCCTGTAGGAAGTGAGATAATTGTACTATTCCTTTATCAGAGAGAAACACCTATCTCTGGGCCAAGTGTTTCTTAAAGATAACACTGTACAATCCTCTTGATTTCATCATGCCAATGTATTTGCAACTGCGGATCAATATGAACAGAGCAAGAACCTTAATGAGATCCTTTAATGAAAAGCTATCAGCAAATTAGACTGTCTGTCCAAGTGCGCAATAACTGTTGCAGCTGAAAAAAAACATGCTCCATTTGTTAACATGTCCAAGGTATTACTCAAGAGGGAGTGGGGGGGCAGGAAATCAATCAGTCAATGCCACTGAAAATGAAAATTGATCAAAAATCATAAAGCACAGTGAAGTCCAGGTCCAATTCCATAAATCCACTGCTGCCACTGCTGGGTGACAGAAACCCCAAGAAACTGGGAGCTGAGCCTTTCCTGTCCAGGGGTTGGGGGGGGTGGGTGGGGGACACAGGGATGGGAAGGAAGAGCCAGAGCTGGTTTTCAAAGATGTTTCTGAAAAAACACCAGACTGCCTACATATATAACGGAGAATTTTGCCCGCTAAAAGAAGCCAAATTCGCTAATCTGAAAAGAATGGTAAGTTTCAGCAATTCAGAGATACACTTTACAGAGATGTATGGGAAAGAAAATTGGGAACTAAAAGCTAGCAATGAAGACAACACTAGTTTAAACTCATTCTGTCTGGAACGGGAAGTGAAAGCAGTTCTAAAACCAGATAAAATGAAAAAAGTCAGAAAAGGGTTTTTAGGGGCAGCAATGAATACAAATTAGAAAGTTGTTCAGGAACAGAGAATGACACACAGGAATCCCAGAGCTCACGGAGGTAAGAAAAAAACAGATTTTTAAAAAACATTCAAAAACAAGTGCAAAACTAGAAGCCCAGCACGACAACTGGCTGCTGACAGGAGCACTGGTCACGGCTGGGCAGAAAGCACAACACCGAGGCTCAGCACTGGTGTTTAGGCTCACCCATCTGAAATCTCAAAGCTGGATGCAGGACCTCAGGCACCCACTGGGTCTCTGGGGTACCATCAGGACAGTGGCTAGAAGAATAAAAGGAGGATGGGATCAGTGGGACAAAGGCAGTCCCGTTCCAGCCCTGCTGCAACTGCAGCTTTGGGCTTTCTCCTTCTCTCAAGCCTGCCCTTAGACAAGTTGGCAATGCAACTTTAAATAAAGGTTAATTAATCCAAGGAAAAGAAATTAGCAGTGCCTGTGGGAGATTCTTCTTTGAAGAAATGTTTTCCAAGTATCTTTGATCTTTTCAAGAGAGCTCTAGTTTGAGCACCACAGTAAGACCTTTAGAAGAAATTAGTTTGGGGGATTCGTGGGGCTGGGTGTCCTGGTTTTAGCTGGGACAGAATGAGCTCTTCTTTTTAGCAGCCAGAAGAGCTCCGTGTTTTGGTTTCACTCAGAGGCTCGCTCTGCGAAGAACGTTGAGAGCAAGTTGATGTTTGTGGTTGGCACTGAGGTCTCAAGGACTTTTCAGCTGCCGTGTTCTTGCCAGTGTGCAGGAGCACAACAGGGTAAAGGGGGAGCATGGCTGGGACAAGGGGTCCACGACTCTCCTTACGATTTGCACTTGGACTTAAGATTGAGGCCAACCTGGCCAGTCAGTATTCCATATCACGCAGCGCCATGCCCAGTATAACAGTGAGGGGCAGCCGGACAGAAGGGCTTTGGCGCTTTGGCTCTTTCGCCGCTTCTGCTCTTTTGCGCTTGCTGCGCTGTTGCTCTATTGCCTTTTCCCCCCTCTCTCCCAGCACTCCCACTCTCGGAGTACTCTCTCTCTCTCTCCACCCCCCCCTCTCTCTCTCTCTCTCTCTCTCCCTCTCTCCCCCCCTCTCTATTTCGGGGCCTCGCGTTCGTCCGGGATTGCAGCTTCGGGACGAGACGGGCTTTGCATACGAGGGGGTGGTGAGCACCTGCACTGTGTATTAAATCATCTGTATTAAATTGTTCTTATCTCAGCCCACGGGTTTCCCGTTTATCCTTTAATTCTCTCCCTCATTCCTGGGGGTGGGTGAGGGGGAGTCAACGACTGTTGGGGGGGCGGTTTGGTTGCCGGAGCGGCCTAACCCACAACACTGGGAGGGGAAGATCTCCAGCCCATGGTGCATTGGAGCTCAGTCCCCACCACTGCCCTGGTCCACCTTTGTGCACAAGGAAAAGTTTTATGAAAAAGAACAGGCAGCTCCCAGAGACTGGAGGAACACGAGACCTGGACCAGCCCAGCCCTGAAGCACTGTCTCTGACATCTCTTGACACCAGTTGGCCAAACGAGTAGGAGGCCTATCATAAAAACGTGGAAAGCCAAGTAAAGAAAGGACAAAGAAGCGATTTATTTTCTGTGCTTCTGGGATAAGCCATGGACATCAAGCGTAGGAAAACTGCTTTTGTGAGCTCATCCTCCTCCCTGCATGCTTGGGCCAGCAGCAGCACCAAGGAGGGAGAATGCACTGGCCTGACTCATCCTCTCCACTCCTGCTAAAGCACATGTGGCCCCAGCCCACGGCCACGGCATGCGGGCCGCCAGGCAGTGTGGAGCTGGAACGACCTCCTGCTGATCCCAGAGGGTGGAGGGACCATGTGGACACGGGCTGGAAGAAGAGGGATGCCAGGGAGTGAGGGGCATGCAGGGAGAGAAAGGGAACATGTGAAACAAAGGACCATTCAGCAAGAGACTGGAGAAGAGAAAGGATAAAGCAACTAACTGTGCTGGCAGGCCTGGGGAGAAAGCCTGGAAAAAGACATCTTATTCTTCTTCTAGCCACGCTCCAAGTAAGACTTTTTTTGGCTACCTAAAAAGGTTGGTTTGGGATGACAGAAGAAAACCACCTGCATTGCATTTTCAAATGCACTTTCCAACAAGCTGCACCTCTACCCTTTCACAGATACAAGCTCTGCTATTTCAGGTGAGACAAGCTCTGTCAAACATAGTGACAAGACGTCATTAGTCTGTACAAACATGTTCACAAAGAGTCTAGCCTTGCTACATACAAGCACCAGAGCATCATCTGTGCAGCAAAGCAGAAGCTTTTAGCAGCCCCAGAAAAACCTTCTCCTACCCCCATGCTGCCAGCACCAAGCAGGAGCTGGAAATGTCACATCAACAGAGGCAACACGGGTCAGTGACCTAAAATCTGGGGCCTGTGCCTCAGTTCTGCAGAGTTATGTACCCTTAATAGCTTCAGCTTAATCACTTCTGTGCCACAGCTAAAGGCAAAGCCATTCCCTTCTTAGAGAGAAGCGCTGATGGGCAGTAAAGGCAGCAGAAATCGGGCACTCCCGTACGGCTAGCACCCAGCTGGCTTGTAACGATCTAGCTAAGGCACAGACCCTGCCTGCAAAAGGCGGGCCATTTCCTCCTGGCTGTGAGAGATGCAACACATCCTCGGAGCTGCAGCCTGGGCTGGTGAGCAACACTCCTGCCAGAGAAAGCAGTGCTGAAAGGACCTTCCAGGCCATAGTCCATGAATAATTAAAGAAAGGTGGGGAACGAGCAGGAAATTTTTAAAATTACAGATCAATTTTGATAGAGAAATGACAGATCAGGTTAATTAAGTACACAGTAACACAGTCAGGAGAGCAGAACAGGTTACTCCTCTCGCAGAGTTAATACTGCAGATACAGACTTGTCAGCAGTGGCTGCAAGACACCAGCAGCTGCCAACTCTTTGTCCCAGGGCAATTAGCTAATTGGTGGCTCTGCTCAGTTGATCAGGAACGGCCTCTGTGCAAGACAACAAGCCCTGGCTCTGCTGCAGCCCTGCCAGTCCAGGAGCCACCTTCTTCCTAAATAACAAACCCAAGAAACCCTGTTCAGAAGGCAGGTGTTTGGGGTATTGGTCCTGGGGATGGGACAGCCCGATTCACTGCCTACTCACAGCACCAGGTTAATCCTCCTGTAGCATCACAGGCTCAGCATCGGCTCTTGGCCCTCCGATCCCTGAACATAAGTTTTCCTCCCAGCCTGTGAACAAGTATTAAACCAGCATTAAAGAGCTCAGCAGCATCTCTCTAAGTGAACACATGGTTCTTCCAAAACTCAGCTGGGAATAACAGAAAATACACCTCTGCCATATCCTTGTATCCCCATATTCCATCTCCTCATAGCACACCTCTCCACTATTTCTCCAGATCAGTCCAGGATACAGAAGCACTGACAGCCAGGCAGTGAGCTGCCACTCCTCCTATCACCAGAGAGGGAAAGCAGATGCAATCCTAGATGGCGATCAGCATAACACAGGAAATCTTGATATGCACCTGTGCCATCTATCTCTGCTCCTGATGGATGGCACCTGCACATGTGCCACTGATAAAGCCTGAACACTCATGAACTTCATCTTCATTTTTGCACAGACTCACTCGGGCAGCAGCCATGAGCTGGAGCAGTTCATGTCCTGCTCCCTGAAAGGCACTGACTGACGATGCTCGATAATGCAAGGAGAAAAAAAGCAACTCCAAAATGACTTTCGGCAGGTGAGTGGCATGGACTCAAGTACAAATGTGTAGCTTACCTAGAACAAGATGTGTCAGAGTCATCTGTAACGAGACCAGGGGCAATGCTGTGACTGCTGAGCTGGATCTTGTCAGAGTGACCTAGCAACCTCCCTGCTCACTGAGGGTCTGCTATCAAAATGATCAACAGAAAACACAACAGCAGCTGCTAAGTACACAATGACTGTATTTCTCATCACAGGGTTATTTTATCCCTCATAGGATCAAAATCCTCAACACAGAGTTCCCCATAACTCTCAGAAGCCTTGCCCCTACCTCCTGGCTCTGCTCAGTCTTCCCTGCCCACATACAAGGCTCTGCTAATTGCTTACAGCAAACATACTGAACAAATGCATGTAACAGAAGATCTGCTCTCCATTTCTCTCTCAAGTTCCCTGCTGTAGCTGGATAGCTTGGATCTGTTAGCTGGATAGCTCGGATTGGGACTGTCAGTGCCTCTCAGCCATGAACACAACCACCCTGCAACAACCACTTAGCAGCAACTGCTGCCTTGGACTTCCGGAGGGCAGACTTCAACCTTCTTAGGAGACTGGCTGGAAGGGTCCCTTGGGAGTTGATCCTGAAAGGCAAAGGGGTCCAGGAAGCCTGGACAATTCTCAAGAGGGAAATCTTCAGAGCCCAGGAGCAGGCTGTCCCAGTGAACTGCAAGACGAGCCGGAAGGGCAGAAGACCAGCCTGGCTGAACAGAGAGCTCTTGCTAGAGCTCAAGAAAAAAAAGAAAGACTATGACCTATGGAAGAAGGGGCGAGTCACTCACGAAAACTACAAGGATTCTGTGAGACGATGCAGGGAGAAAATCAGAAAGGCCAAAGCCCAGCTGGAGCTTAATCTGGCAGTTAACATAGAAGACAATAAGAGAAGTATCTACAAATACCTTAACAGTAAAAGGAGAGTTAGGGAGAATCTCCACCCCTGGCTAAATGCAATGGGAGAAATACTGACTGGGGATGAAGAAAAGGCTGAGGTACTCAGTGCCTTCTTTGCTTCAGTCTTTAATGGTCAGACCAACTCACTGGGTGATGTGCCTCTAGAACCAAATGGTGGAGATGGAGAGCTTTATCAAGGTTTCTTTCAAGAGCAAACAGTAAGTGAACTGCTGCACAGCTTAAATGTGCAGAAGTCCATGGGGCCGGATGAGATCCACCCAAGAGTTCTGAGGGAGCTGGCGGAAGTGCTCACCAAGCCACTTTGCATCATTCACCAACAATCCTGGCTAACAGGGGAGGTGCCAGCTGACTGGAGGCTGGCAAACGTGACAGCGATCTACAAGAAAGGTAAGAGGGAAGACCCAGGGAACCACAGGCCTGTCAGTCTGACCTCAGTGCCAGGGAAACTCATGGAGCAGATCATCCTTAGTGTTACCATGTGTCATGTACAGGACAGCCAGATGATGAGGCCCAGTCAACATGGATTTATGAAGGGCAGGTCTTGTTTGACCAACCTGATCTCCTTCTATGATAAAATGACCCGTTTAGTGGACGAGGGAAGAACTGTGGATGTTGTTTACCTCGATTTTAGCAAAGCCTTTGACACTGTTTCCCATAACATTCTTCTGCAGAAGCTGTCTGCCTATGGCTTGGATGGGTGTGCGCTTCGCTGGATCAAAAATTGGCTGGATGGCCGGGCCCAGAGAGTGGTGGTGAATGGAGTTAAATCCAGCTGGCAGCCGGTCACCAGTGATGTTCCACAGGGCTCAGTGCTGGGGCCTGTTCTCTTTAACATCTTTATCAATGATCTGGATGAGGGGATCGAGTGCACCCTCAGCAAGTTTGCAGATGACACTAAATTGGGAGGTAGTGTTGATCTGCCTGAGGGTTGGGAGGCTCTACAGAGGGACCTGGACAGACTGGATCGATGGGCTGAGGCCAACTGTATGAAATTCAACAAGACCAAGTGCCGGGTCCTGCACTGGGGCCACAACAACCCCCTGCAGTGTTCCAGGCTTGGGGAAGTGTGGCTGGAAAGCTGCACAGCAGAGAAGGACCCGGGGGTGCTGGTCGACAGCCGATTGAACATGAGCCAGCAGTGTGCCCAAGCAGACAAAAAGCCAACGGAATCCTGGCATGGATCAGAAACAGTGTGGCCAGCAGGAGCAGGGAAGTGATTGTCCCCCCGTACTCAGCACTGGTGAGGCCACACCTTGAGTACTGTGTCCAGTTTTGGGCCCCTCACTTCAAGAAGGACCTTGAGGTGCTGGAGCGGGTTCAGAGAAGAGCAACAAAACTAGTGAAGGGTTTAGAGAACTTGTCCTGAGGGAGCTGGGACTGTTTAGTCTGGAGAAGAGGAGGCTCAGGGGGGACCTTCTCGCTCTCTACAATTACCTGAAAGGAAGTCGTAGGGAGATGGAGGTTGGTCTCTTCTCCCATGTTATGAATGACAGGACGAGAGGGAATGGCCTCAAGTTACGCCAGGGGAAATTTAGGTTGGATATCAGGAAGAATTTCTTTCCAGAGAGGGTTGTGAAGTATTGGAACAGGCTGCCCAGGGAGGTGGTGGAGTCCCCATCCCTGGAAGTGTTCAAAAACCGTGTGGATTTGGTGTTGAGCAACATGGTTTAGTGACCCTGACAGTGCAGGGCGAATGGTTGGACTCGATGATCTTGAAGGTCTCTTCCAACCAGACGATTCTACGATTTTAACTGGTAGGTCACACACAGGGGACTGGAGTCGGGCAGCGCACAAGGCTGCACGCTTGCCTTGCTGTCACACACCTAACACTTGTTTCTCATTATTCAGTGGCCAGCCTCAAACTTTATCCTCTAAACAAGAATGCATCTTCCTAGTCCTTTTGCTATTCCTTACAGGATCATGATACTGTCCCTATGAGCCGGGAAGGCGAAGCACAGCTCCCAAGAGCACTGCTGCGAGGGCGAGCACCCCCCTCTGCACACACACAGCTCTCATCTGGGCTCCCTTCCCCCTCCTACCCCAGCGATTCCCCATCAATATGAGCAATGGTTTCCAATGAGCACAGCTTTGTTAAGCATCTGGGCTGCACCAGAGCAGGGCTCTAAATAGTTATATCAAAGTGACCACTAAAAACGTGTCACTGCGTGAAGAATTGCTGCAGGAACAGGGAAACGAAGGGCTCTGCACCTGTGTTTCAAACTAAGCATCTCCTACCCCAAGGCAGTAACTTTTGCTCCCCAAGATGCAGATGCTGCGGAAGAGGACGGAGTATTTTGAATTTGCTTGCAGATGGGAATGTGCTAGTCACACTCGACTGCAGTTACTCTGAAACGGATTTCAGACAAGCCTCACTCCTGGCACAGTCGAAGTGCTGCAGGATGGGAGAGCTGGCACACAAGTCACGTCCGCTTCCAAGGACTGGCTCCTCTCCCTCCCCATCTCCCTTACTAAAGCATATGGCTGCTGTCAAAGAAGCTGCAATCTCTGCAGTGCACCTTCTGCAGATATCCTCTTATCGGCCTGGGATGCCACGACCCATCTCACAGCTAACGTGACTCGCAAAGCTTCCCAGAGGACAACAGCTGATTTGCTCATGCACAGCACATCTCAGATGTGCAAGAGGAAAACACCCACTTTTCAGGAGGGAAACACTGATGTTAAGCTTCAGGTTGCTTGGAGCCATGCTAGCAAAAATGTAAACTCCAGTGATTTGGGTCCCTTATGACACAGGGTGGAACCATGGTGGGATTTAGGCATCGTGGCTGGGAGCACCACAGTGCCCAAGAGCAACATATTGTCACAGTGGCACTGGCAGAGCCATGTTCAGCAACATGTTCCCCATCGACTGGGTTAGGAAGAGTCAGATGAGCACTGCTCCTGAGCCCCCGGGTACCAGGGGGCTCGGTACTGGGACAGCAGCTGCAAGATGGATAAGCAGGAATGACTGCAGCCACCCAGAGACGCTTCTCTGAAGGAGAGGGGGCTCACAGCCCTCTGTTACCACTGCCATTATAAATGCTTTAAAGACAAAGGAAAATCCTGACAGGAGTCGGAAACACCAGTGCATTTAAGCTCTTTAAAAAATTAAATCATCCCTTCAATAATGGCAAAATACAATAGGAGATACATAATCTCCAGAAGCTTAAATCCATAAAATACCAGCAGCAAAGCTGCTGTGACTGATAAACTCCCAAAGGGCACAGACAGCAGGGACACCAGAGCAAAGCCATTTGGTCACAGCCCTTTCTCTGAACAGCCCAACAGGCCTTCTGCCTGCTACCGCTACACAACAGGGGGTCCCAGGCAGGAGAGGGCTGAAGGAGCCAGTGTCAGGACCAGGGCTACATCCTGAAGAGTTCTGGAGGATGGATGCAAAGGTGTTCAGCCATTCCAAGCCAATATCATCCCTGGTTTCAGGGATTATTCTTCCCCTTAGAAAAAACAGTGCTTTCAGATCTACTGCTCCAAAAGACTCCCATTGCCAGTTAAGAGAGACTTACCTTACCCAGACACCACATTTAAAGGGGAGAACATGCCTACCTCAGAATCTGATATGGAGACCCGATTGGACTCTATTGTTGGTCTCCTCATTACACGTGGCGATGGCCCTGTGGCATAAGGACCATAACCTGGAGTGTTGCTAGAAGCTGCATAACCTCCTGATGATCTTTCTTGAAGAGACAACTTCCTACTTGATAGGACAGGTCTAGTGAGAGGTCTCTTAGGAACATGCCTCCAGTGAGCATCTTCTGACAGTTGGGAAGGCAGAAATTCATTCATTCCCACATCATTGTTTACTCCATTTCTTTGGATGTCTTTTATGCTATCAGAAAAGACTGTGTCATTTTCTTCAGTGTTGTCTTCACCATTTTGGTCACTTTTGTCTGGGCTAACAGCCACATCTATGGCTGCTACCCGCTCTGCCAGTTCAGTCTGTGTGTCTTTGCAGCATGTGTCTACACCTCCAACCAGGGCATTTGTTGGAGAGTCCCCCATCACTGCGTCCAGCTCTTATGGTCTCAGATGGCACTGCAGAGAGCTGCGATGCTAGCACTCACAGACAACGTGGCATGAAGGAATCTCTCCATGAAATACCTAAAAGGAAACACAAACAGAGGTAAACTGAATAATAATGTTCACTCAACACAAACGTAATCAAGACACCCACCTCCAACTTCTTCCAACATAAAAGAAAGCAAAGGCAAAACACTGGCAGGCTGTAAACACGTTGCAAACACTCAGAAGGAAAGGCAAAACGAAGCATCGACCTAGATATGAAAGCGATAAAGATGAGATTTTATCTGATGTGCAACAAGTGACACAGCTAAAGAGAACTTCTCCTTGTGTAGCTAGACTGACAGTCAACCAGCACTTACAATCACGGAAGAAATACAGCTTCTTAACAAGCCAAGGGTAAAGGGTCAAACTTTCAACCTCTTGAGTTCTTATTTATAGGGTACAAGAGCTTCTGGTATGTATCCAAACCCAATGTGCATAACGACAAATCCACAGGAGTCTCTGTTTCCCTGTAGGACCCTAGAGAGTGTCACAGATAGCCTGGACACCAAGCCATGGATAGTGACTTTCACACTCACAGTTATTTGCAACTTAATCAACAGCAAAGGCAGAATTTAAAAGAAAGTCTGGTCCCAGGGTCACCCCTGCCTCCCCCCCGCCCCGTTGCAGCCTGTGTGCAAACACGTGTTAACCTTGCTGCCCACCGTGTATAAAGTGAGTTGCAAATCAACAACACTTAATGATTACCAGCATGTGGGAAGCAGCTTTTCCTTTGGAAAAGACCTACATAACACAAAATCGTAATATAAAGCTAAACTGCTGAATAAAATCACTGTTTCCTGGATGCTACTTTCGGTCTCAATTTAAAACAGATTTCAGTCTTCTCAGCACAGTCCAGAGCAGGGCATGATCCTCTGCAGCACATGACTGTCATTCCTTAATCACCTCTGAAGAAGCAGGATGCATCATCTCATCCCTCTGCCCAGCTTCTGGGGACAGTGAGGAAGAACTTAGTTTTAGTCACAGCATTCTGCACTGCATCCAGTGAATTTCAGTGTAGGTTTAACTCTGAAATACTGCAACCTTTGGTTCTCTATGCACGAAGCAGGTTGTGCATAAAAATCCCTGCAAGCCAGGTGATGCTTGCATCGCCCTGTTTTCAACCTGGCTACGTTTAATTTCCACGAGGAAGGTGGAAGGGTGAGCGAGTTCAAAAAGCCCCATGCAGCATCAGCCTGGGAACACATTAACACCCTCATCGAGGGGCACGGAGCGAAGCTGCCCGACGACGCTCAAACACACTTCTGCTGAGCTCTGCTGCAAAGAGCGACGACCGCTCGAGTGCCCCGCAGAAGCGCAGCAGCCAAGCTCAAGCAATCATTTGTATCAATAAGGAAACTAGAGAAAAATCAGGATGGGAGGCTTCACCCTAGGTCACATGCCAATCACAGGGGCACAGGCTGGGCACTCAGTCTCAGACAAGAAGCATCCGAATCCATCACATTCCTCCCCACAGCCCACTCTTCACCTCCTTCCCCTCCTTCTCCACCCAGGTATAATCTTCCCCCCTTCTCCCGCCTTTTCTGCAGACTTGTTTGAAACAAATTGACGTGTCACTCAATCAAAACAGTAATGAAATAGTGAGATCAGCTTTAAAAGCCTCTATTAAAGCTATATATAAACCCTTCAATCCCAAAGCACAAATCCCTTTCAAAGCCAGGACGTGGGCACAGGGGGGGAGGTTTGCAGCCGCAAAGGAAGGGGCGCAGGGTTCAGTCCAGCACGTACCATGTGTGGTCCCACAAACCTACAGGCAAAGTAGCACGAGCATCCCCTCTGCTAGACTCCCCTGCTCTCCCAAACCCCCAAAACCAGCCAGCTGCAGCCCTGCGCTGGCTCGGCAACGATCCTGTCCTTTGAAACAGATTCGCAGGAAGTCCACAGAGGGTTTGCTGTCTGAAAAAAATGCTTGTGTGAGGTTTGCACTTGGAAAGCTTCTGAGCTGACCTAGAAGCATCAGGTCAGGGCAACCGCAAGCCTGCGGCCACCCTGCTCTCTCTGAAAAGGCTTTCCTTGTGCTCCAGAGCCTGCGGAGCAGCACATTTCCCGATCAGACACTCAGGAGGACTCCTCGTGGGATGCCAGCGTGCTCAGCTTTGGGTGAAGGTCACCACCTCAGCCCCTGGGAAGCCCGGACAGCCTCCAGCCCTGCCTGCGGGGCAACAGCTTCCCAGGGCTGCTCTGCACGGCCGGGAAAGCACCAAGTCCACATCTCGGCTGCCAGCAGCCGCCCTCTGCACTGCTGGGGCTGGGCTGCAGCGCTCCAGCCTACGTGTTTCCTTCAATCAGGGAAACGATTTTAAATAAAGGGATGGAAGGAGGGAGGGAGGGAGTAAAAATGTTTTTGCCATTTAACCCAGCTTGCATAAGGGACATGAGGAAACCTCTTATCCCACCCTGCGTTGAAAGCCTGGCTTTGCTCTTCTGCCTACAGAGAAACAAAGCCAAGGCCTTTCCTTACAGTAGCTTTAGCTTTTGGGCAGTCACAGCTCACCTCACTTCTAGGGAACATCAAGAAGAAAATCAACCTGCAACTGAAGTCTGCAGCTCCTCCATCTCCTTCTCTCCTCCTGCCGCGAGGTTTTACTCGCACACAGGAGCGAGGGGAGGGAAGAATCTGCCCGTGTTGCTGCGTGGCTGGCCCTGAAAGCCCATGAATCACCCACTTGGATTGAACACTTGGGTGTCTTATGCTGCTCAGCCAACAGGAAAAAAAGCCAGAAGCGCTGGGAACAGCAAACAGGTCCCAGCAAACAGCAATGCTCGTGTTAGCTGCCTGCACAGCTCTTCACTGCCCAGACCAGGCACCCCGGAGTGTGACCCTCTCAAAAGCAGAAGCATGCTTGCAAAGCTCTAACCCACAGCTCAGCCTGCAAAACAAATCTTCAGCTAATTGACAACTTAAGTTTATCTATTTAAGATAAACCCCATAAATCAGTTCATCCGATCAAAACAGACAGATCCATAGAGCATCACAACAAATAATACAGTGCTGCTAGAAGTATGCTAAAAAATCCAGCAAGACTTAAAAGAAAACAGATGATCATCTGTAGAACTGGGCTTTGTTTCAGGTTCTGCTGTTTTGAAGGATTCCTTGCCACTGATAAATCCTCCAAAAGTGTGTTGGAAAGCAATGGTTTCTGAATAAGCAAATCAGTTATGCACAGACCAGTCCTACTGTGCATAAAACTCAGCACAAAAAGCAATTTATTTCTACGAGGCAAAAATCCATGGTGGATTTGCAGTTTGTCAGGCTGTAACACAACTGCACCTCGCTGCGATGGGAAATCCCAGTGAAACAGAGACACCACTGCTACCTTCTACAAGCTCCTGCGCAGCTTTGGGCCCGATGCTCTTCACATGGTCACCAGGCTGATCCCCCACAGCACTAAACACCTGCTGTAGATCAGAGGATTATGCTGCAGACATGAACTAAAGCTGCAAACAAGCTTATATGAGCAAAATTAATTTACTTACACATATCTTATTTACCATTTTTCCCTGTAGCTATTCCTCTGCTGCAGGCAGACTGCCACTTCAACTGTTTTTCACAATATATTTATCAAATGGCTGCACGTTTCCCAGACAGGCGCTGAGCAGAGCACGGTACAAAAAAAACCTTTTGAAAGGAATACGATTCTGGAGAAAATCTCTCTGTATTGTACGTGAGAGTGGGACATGAGCAAATGCAATTAATTTTGCTGCTCAATAAACTAATTCAAAGTATTGTTTGAAAAATAAAAAATCGTAAATCTCATTTACTGTTTGGTCCATCCATTTGGCTAACTAGAAGTGTTCCCATGAGAAAGGATGGGGAGGTTAAAAGGCCCTGGGCCTCAGCAAATCCAGCTTCATTTCCTGATTTTGCAATAGGCTACCCAGAAAAGTGACTATACAGCTTCATCTGTCACAGTTCCTAGGTTAAGAGGAACGACACTGCCCTCAGCCCACCTACGAGGTGGCTGAGCTTCCCCTTTCTGTCTCTGGGAAAACATCTGCCCTCTGCTGAGGCACCAAGGGCCTTTGCAGTAAAATAAGTCACAGTGAATAAAAACTATAATGAGCATTTGCATGGAAAGCGTTCACGCAGCAATTTTGCTGCTGCTCAGAGCTAGAGACTTCTTCAAACACCCATGGATGGCATCCTCCGCCCCAGCATGGGGACCAGCAGAGATGTCACACTGGCACCGCATTTAAAGGCCACATTCACTAGGTGCCTCTTGACCGCGCAAGACCCACTGGCTCTCTCACAAAGAGAGGACTCAAAGATCACCGAAGGCTTTAGTCTGCTGCTTTAATACACACTAGCAAGGTCAGGAATCAGGCCAAGTTTTCTAAATGATGCAGCTAGCCATGTACCAGGACAGGCTGCCTGCAGAAGAAATGTCATCTCCATCATCAGCATCCCTTATCTCAAGTCAGACCCCCCACCGGGAACTCAGTCCTGCCTTGGGGCAGAGCTGGGCTGCACATCCAGCCCTGTCTTCTATCACGCGCTGCTTGCGTTGTGTTTCCTTCAGATGCACAGCCACAATGAAGAATCTGCTCTGACTGCTGTCAATCGGCACCAGAAACTCCCTTTAAGGAGAGAAGCACCAAGTCCTGGGCTGGGCTGCCAAGTCCTGAACAGCTCCTCGAATGACATTTCTGAAATATTAGGTCAGCAAGTCCCTTCCAGAGCCTGAGCTGTCTCCTTACACCAAGCAATGCAGCCTACGACTATTTCCATTCTGGAGTGTCTACTGTGCTCCCCATTCCGGTCTGCAGAACTTCCCAAGCACTCAGCATTAGTCTACTACCCTGATGTGAGGGAGATATTTCCACACCCCCCACCCTGACCCCATCAACTTTTTATACAATGGAGGGGGAAATTGCCCAAAAGTCCAGCCAGCTTGCTCCAACACCTTCAGTCTGGAGAAGCTTAAGGGGAACTTATGTCCCCCTGCCATCCCCGGAGCAACATCTCAGCTGCCATGAGCCCCACAAGCACAAAGTGGTTTGCAACACATGGCTCTTCTAAGGAGCCAGTCACTTATGGGTCTCATTGCTGTGGTGGGAGAACAGTCAGAGGCTTAATTTTTTCTGCAGCAATTCAATTCAGAGCATGTTGGCCTTCAGTTCAGCTCTGCCCAGCCCCAGCACGCAGAGCAGGGCACCTGAAGATGAGATTGTCTCCTGCCCATCTCCGCTCACACTGCTGCTGGGAGGAATCAGGCCTCGGAGAAGCACACGAGCTCCTTGGGATCTGTGAAAACCACTTTCAGACATCCACTGGCCAAAAGGCAGCCCAGACTGAACGGCGAAGAACAATGAGAAGTTGCAGCTCTGTGAAGCTGAGAAGAAAGCAAACCCCTGGAGCCCTTGCAGAGATAATCAAGACAGATGTACACCAGACTGGTCATTTGAACTGCGCTCTCACTGGGAAGAGGGTAATAGCTTTTGGTATCAATTCCTCACTAGAAGCAGGAGACAATAACAACCCAAATAATAAATAAGAACATCCTGTGTGTGCTTTTTGCACACACGCCATACATTTGCTTTATCCTGCGGCTTATGAGGCTCTTGTTTCAGAGCAGACAATCGTGTCTTGCTGAGAAATCACTCGATCCTGCTATAATCATCCTAGTCCTTTCCCTCTTCTCTCCACAGTTCTTGGCAGTGAGCCTGCCTGTTGTGGCACAGCTGAAAATTAGATCATAAAAGTGAGGTGCTTTGATTACTTCTGTGAAGCAACTCGCACAGCTTTAAAAGTAATGGTTAAATGACAAAGAACAGTATTTTTTTTTGCAATTCAAGCACTGTGTGAGAAATTCGAAAAGCAGGTTCAGGCCCCTGCTCCTGTCAGATTTCTTGAATGACAACAAACATCTCCAGACCACGGTCTGGGAAAGGCATAATTTCTACCTCCTCCTCGGTCCTTACCAAGGCAGAGTGTTTTCAAAAGAGATTTCGGGGCCAATTCAGCTCCTGAGCTACAGACAACGAGCATGCCAGGAACCTACCACTCCGTGCTTGTCCTGCTCTCTTTCTTCCCCATGAGAGATCCTGGCTGAGGAAAGGATCCAGGGTTTGGGTCCAGTGCAGGACTGATGCTTTTCTGTCCGTGGGTGTAAGGTGTGGATTCAGATGTCAGACAGAAGGCTGAGCTCGGCAGCGAGTTCCTGATATTATCATGTAAAAAAAAAAAGTTACACACTTTCACATCATGAAGGTCATGTAACCAATTTTAACAGCAATTAACAGAATGTCTAAAATACATTTTGAAACTAGCCAGGATGCTGAACTAAAATTTCCAGTCTACCAGCCTACAGCAGGAGAGATAACCACCACCTTGTGCAGAGTACTGAGCTCGGGAAGTTTTACAAAAGATTTCCCAACTGCATTATATTTCATCCCTCCATGTTCTAATTATATGATTAAATACATTTGCATAATCAGATGCAATTACACTAATTGCACGTATAAGCAATAATCAACCAAAAATTACTCTGAAGAAAAAGTTTCTACTTAAGGAAATTCCTGTAACAAGAAAACATTGAGGAGTGCCAAATCTACCCAAGTGAGAGCAATACTACCATGAAACACTCCAGATAACGCCGGTGAAACAGAAGCCCTGCCAGAACGTTATTCAACTGGGTACGGCGATGTCGGCACATTTTAACCATAACTTTGGTTGGACACCACCAATGAATCAAAGAGAAGTTGTTGCTCCTCTGCACTCTAGTCCCAGCTACAGGGACAGGGAAAGAACTACTTTCCTACAGGGTTTGGCTATCATGTTTTATAGCAGGGAGGTTCAGCAAGACTTACGGACATCAGACCCTGATGCTGGACTATGTTCACTTCCACTTTAGTATTTTAAAGCTGTTTATCAGTGTATGAACATTGGAGGTGGTTTCATTTCACAAATTACATCTGGAAAAGCATGAGGAATGGTCAATGAGAGGCACTCAGCCCACATAGCCCACCAGTTTTGCTCACAATGATGCTAAGTGCTTCCAGTCACCACCTCTGCGACATCTCAGCAGTCATCACAAACCCAGCCCATCCCAACACCCAACTCCACACATCCACACCGCCCTTGCAGACGACCTGAGCTCACATTATAACAAATCCCATTTGCCCTTGTGGCAAAGGGAAACCAAAGTCTTGTGGGGGAAGGACCCTGGGTGCTGTGCCAGCTTGACATCAGCCCCTGATGTCACAGCAATAAAGGACAGGAGGATGGAGGAGGTTGGTGTGGGCAGAGAGCACTGAGTGCAGTCAAGCTGTGTCACCATGCAGAGGATGTCCCAGCATGTCCCTAGCCATACCAGATGGTTTGCCTACCTCCAAGTAACCCTAGGGAAAGCAATATGAAGGAATTGGGCTTGTTAATATTCACACACAGCCTCGACAACATCCGAATCACTCAGTTTAATGTCAGAGGAGAGCAAAAACTCAGGAAACTCCAGTTTCCAAAGCTGCTCCTGTGTGTGCTGTGGCACTCAGACAATAAGGACCCAGACCTTAGAGCCTGCACATCCCAATCTCCTCTTCCAATACTCATCAAGGAAATACCTCAAATGCAATTTCCACCATGCACAGGGAAAGCTGAACCCCATAATCCAGTGGAAAAGTAGCCAGACCACCAACTGTAAGAGTACAAGCTGCTACAGCTTGAGGTTGCACAGGTGGGCATGGGCAACATCAACTCATACAACAGAAATGTTCCTTGTACGGTCAATGCAGAATTTGTGCAGCAGAAGGAGCAGACTCCTGGGGCTGAATCTGAGCAGGGAGGAGAAGGAGGAAGAGGAGGAAGAGGTGTCACAGTTGCTGTCACTTGCTGAGCTGAGAGGCAGCGTGATTCCCAGGAGAGGGGGCAGCAGTGGCAGGGAGCACAGCTTGCTGGAGGTGGCATTTAAACAGCCGGAGAGCGAATGCTTCAAAAAAATAACTAGAATGTCAGATCACATGAAGTTTGAAAGGCTTAGACTATTTGTAAAATATTAACAAGCAAGGCAGTAGCCAGACCCTGTTGATTAATGCGCAAAATAACTACTTCAGAATTAGGGGGTCTTTAATATTTAGGGTCTTCATTGCAATAACGACTTCTCAAACGTCTACCATGGGGAGGCAAATGGCAAGTTAAAGAAAAAAGGTTTTCAATTGTTCTAAAAGAAAGGGATTCACCTCAGATGAGCCATTCTCTGCTGCAATCTGTAATGATACCTCAAAACTACCACAGACGATGATACAGTGATGAACAAACCAAAAATGAAGAAATCAAGAGGAGCTGAACGGCATATTAGTCTGCAAGAGTGAGGTCTGACCCTCTACAATGGCCAAATCCCTTCTGATCTCATGGGAGCAGAATTAAACACTCAAATCAAACCTGTCTCTAAACAACAACGCTGCAACTGCAGCAGTGTCTTGCAGGACACCCCTGATAAAAACGGGCCCAGGCACTAGAGCGCAGCCTACGGAAAGCATTTCTCGTGGCACAGAGAGAAAGAAAACGGCTATAAGAGACCTGAGAACACAACGCACAGCAGTGAGCACATACACAGACTGGCATGAACAGACACAGCACATGGCATCTGCCCTCTGGTTTTAGTGTAAGGTCTGGTTTTTAAGCCTGATAAGCCCAGACTGCAGCAAAGGCTCCAGGAATGCAGGGGAGCCTGCCAGCCAGGCAAACCAGCACCCACGCCAATCTGTGACCCTGAAGAACAGAAAACGAGTGTAAGCAACAGCTGATCTTGTGGGATTGCTCCTTGGTGGGACTATGTGCACTGTCCTGCACCAGAGCGTGACGAGGAGCCCGCAGTAGGTGCTTGCATGTGTTAAACCAGAGACCAGAAGCCACAAGGAGCAAACACTGCACATGACTGTGCCCACCTTCCACTGACCACACGGCACAGCCTGCCAGCTCCCTTTGCAAGGCAATTTTGTTCAAGGACAGTAGCCTACTCTCAGCTGCCTGCTATGCAGTAAAACCAGGGCTTTTTTCTTTTCAAATGGAGTTTTCTGTATTTCAGTTTATGTCCATTCCCTGGGCACCACTGAGACAAATCTGGCTTCATCTTCTTTACCGTCTCTCCCCATCAGGCACTTACACACGTGGAGAAGACCTCCTCCAGCCTTCCTCCAGCCCCATCCCCTACTGCTGCCAACATCCGCCATGCATGCAGGAGCATTACACTTATGAGGGCTCCTCCTCTGCCCAGCCAGATTCAACAGCTGCGGAGAGGAGGGTCAGAGAGGAAAACCAGGACAAGTTTACAGAAGTCTTGTAAAAAACAGGTTAAGTGGCATTGCTTTCAGTGCTCTGCATCAAACCTACGCAGGTTACAAGCAAACCAAAGGGCTTCCCAACCATGAACGCTGCCGGCTCAACCCAGGGCCAGTAACTGGTTTTCTACTTCAATTTCCAAATTTCTGGGCTATATTCTGCAGCAAGGCCCCGCAAGCCTGAGCAGCATCCTGCTTCCTCAGCCTTCCACAAATACACTAATGTAAAAAGTATTCCACTAATACATAATTAAACTAAGGAGGAGGGAAAAAGCAATCTGAAATTGTACAGACGGGCTGCTCCTTCAGCAGCGGTGTCTCAGCCCACAGCTGCACATGGGCACCAGACAGCCTGCAGGCACACTTCCAGGCCATTTCTTTGCTTCTCCCCAATTTAGTTATTTCACCAGTGTATTTCTCAGTCCTGCCTCCTCCCCTGCACCCATCAGCACCTTCCATACCAACTGCCATGGCTGACTCCACTTTTAGGTGCTCACAGATGCTCAGATTTCCTATTGCTGCATAATATATAAGAATTCAAGGACAGAAAAGCAAATCATTGCAGAACAACACCGGTATAGCTTAGGAGCAGCAAAGTGGGATCTGGGAAAGGACATGTACAGATCATCAACACAGTGAAGTAATTCAGCATCAGATACCTCTGCAGCCTCAGATCTCAAAGCACAGACCAGCACTGAAGTTAGTGTTGTTTAAAAAGCATCCACAACAAACTGAACAAGCCGCCAGGCAGAACAAGCTCACATTTATACATGTTGGTCTTAGAGGTTTATCTTCCTCCCAGATAAGGAAAAAGCTTTCAGCTGCTTTTGAGAGATCTGGAGGTATTTCAGGGGATATATCGAGTTGCTTAGTTCTGCAAACCAGCTGCGGTGAAAAGTCTTTCTGGTATTTTAAAAACATTAATCCCCAGCTGCTCCAGAATTGCCAATCTACAATAAAAATGTACAGCACAGAACACTGCAGGCTTTCTTCTTCTCAACAGTTCAAATATGTGCAGAGATTTCTATTCAAGGTGATCTCTGCAAAGAGTTTTAAACAGGGAAATGACCTCAGCACCCACTTTTTAAGTGTCCATGGGCTGAAGGTCATCACCAACTCTGCAAATCTGCACACCCCACAGCAGAAGGCAAAGCACGGAAGAACTACATAGGGCAAGACGAAAAGCAGTGGACATTAAGAAAAGACAAACAGACTTCAAATTCAGAGCTCAAATTCCACACGGATAACTCCCACCTTCTAATAAGCCTCACATCTTTCAGAAACAGCAGAACTTGAAAACATGGCCTCAGTTCACCTGCACAAAACCAAAGGAGGCAGCAGAGAGGCTCTCTGTACAGAGGGAGCAGGCTCCAGGGGATGAGCGACAGATCCCACAGGAGTCAGAACGAGGTAAACCGCCCCTACGACCAACCGCCCCAACTTTTTTGCCTCAGTCTTCACTGGCAACCACTCGAACCACACCACCCAAATCACAGAGGACGTTGGCTGGGTCTGGGAGAGTGAAGAACCACCCAGGGTAGGAGCAGATGAGGTCCAGGAACACCTAGAGAACCTGAAGGTGCACAAGTCCATGGGACCTGATGAGATACATCCACGGGTCCTGAAGGAACTGGCGGCTCAAGTTGCTAGGCCACTAACAATCATATTTGAGAGGTCCTGGCAGTCTGGTGAGGTTCCTACAGATTGGAAAAGGGCAAACATAACCCCCATCTTTAAAAAAGGGACCAAGGACAACCCGGGAAACTACAGACCAGTCAGCCTTACCTCTGTGCCAGGTAAAATCATGGAACAGATTCTCCTGGGAGCTGTACTAAGGCACACAAAAAATAACCAAGTGATTGGTGACAGCCAACATGGCTTCACTAGGGGCAAGTCGTGCCTGACTAATTCAGTGGCCTTCTACAACAAAGCTACAGCGCTGGTTGACGTGGGTAAAGCAACGGATGTCGTTTTCCTGGACTTGTGCAAGGCGTTTGACACTGTCCCGCATGACATCCTTGTCTCTAAAATGGAGAGACATGGATTTGACAGATGGACCACTTGGTGGATAAAGAACTGGCTGGATGGTCGCACTCAAAGAGTTGTGGTCAATGGTTCAATGTCTACATGGAGACCAGTGTCAAGCAGTGTTCCTCAGGGGTCTGTTCTGGGTCCAGTGCTGTTCAACATCTTTGTCAGCGACATGGATGACGGCATTGAGTGCACCCTCAGTAAGTTTGCCGATGACACCAAGTTGTGTGGTGCTGTGGACTCACTTGAGGGAAGAGATGCCATCCAGAGGGACCTTGATAGGCTTGAGAAATGGGCCAGTGCCAACTGCATGAGCTTCAACAAGTCAAAATGCAAGGTCCTTCACCTGGGTCGGGCCAATCCTAGGCACAAATACAAAGTGGGCACAGAGTGGGTTGAGAGTAGCCCTGAAGAGAAGGATTTGGGGGTGTTTATAGATGAGAAGCTCAACATGAGCCGGCAGTGCGCTCCTGCCGCCCAGAAGGCCAACCTCATCCTGGGATGTATCAAGAGAAGCGTGGTCAGCAGGTCAAGAGAGGTGATTCTCCCCCTTTGCTCTTGTGAGACCCCACGTCGAATACTGCGTTCAGTTCTGGTGTCCCCACCATAAGAGAGACATAGATCTGTTGGAGCGTGTTCAGAGGAGGGCCACAAAGATGATCCAGGGGCTGGAGCACCTCTGCTACAAGGACAGGTTGCGGGAGCTGGGATTGTTCAGCCTTGAGAAGACTTCGGGGGGACCTAATAGCTGCCTTCCAATACCTGAAGGGAACCTACAGGAAGGCTGGGGAGGGACTTTTTAAAAGAGTGTCCACTGATAGGACAAGGGGAAATGGGTTTAGGTTGAAGGAGAACAGATTTAGATTAGATCTTAGGAAGAAGTTCTTCAGTACGAGGGTGGTAAGACTTTGGAACAGATTGCCCAGAGAGGCTGTGGATGCCCCCTCCCTGGAGGTGTTCAAGGCCAAGTTGGATGGAGCCTTGAGTGGCCTGATCTGGTTGAGAAGCGTCCCTGCCCATGACAGGGAGGTTGGATTAGATGATCTCTAAGGTCCCTTCCAGCCTATGCCATTCTATGATTCTATGATCACCCTTGTCCCTGCACACATAGCCCACACTGCTTGGAAATTTAAAGGGTAGCAGGCTTCCCAATTCCTGTGAAGCCTTAAGCTTTAGCTCTTTAAGCCAAAATGCACTTTCAAAGCCCCAAGGTCAAGGACTGGAGATTATCCAGCAAGTCACTAGGCAAAGGCTACTGGGGAGAAAGCTGTTCTTTTGAGTTACTGCAATGCTATTCCAGAAATTTAGGCTGATGATAATCTCAGCATTTGTCAGAGCATAAAAAAGTCTTTGCAGCATCAAAATACCAACACAACTTTCCAGGTGCAGCTTTACTTGGAAAAATAGGTGTGAAAATGCCACCCTGGGGCACCCAACTTGCACCCCAGTGATTCTGGCTGTGCACAGCGAGCCTGGGGCTGAGCAGCAGCTGTGGTCGGAGTGTCACGCTGCCCCAGGACACCAAAGCAGTTCCCCTGTCCTCTGTGGCTCAGGACAAGTACTGCATGTCACACTCAACAAGCCAGGCCCTTTCTGAAGCATAAGAAGTGGTGCAAACCCATCCAACAGCTCTGTCACTCCTGCAGAACCACAACAAGAACAGTAGAAAAATGCATGTTTCTAGCCAGCAGGTGCAGAAGGAGGATGGCGAGTAAATCTGCTGGCAAGGAGATGTGCCCTGCTGAGGGAGGTGCAGTTTTCAACAGCAACACAGGACTTAGTCTTGCTTTGCATGCCCCAGCCCTGTCCCTAGCCCCAGAGAGGCACACTGAGCTACAGGAGGAGTTCTCCAGCTGAAGACATAGGGATGGAAGAGACATGGCCAATATCGATGGCAGTGCACATGGGGTCATCTCTGCAGAATCAAAGCCTCTTTCCCAGCCTCCAAGTAGGGCTGTAGCTTCTTTCTCCTGCACAGAGCAAGCAAAGCCAAAGAACTTGAAAACCTTGAAAACCTGTAGCAGTCAAAAGCCATCAACCTCCAGAGGATTCTCAGGCTTCTCTCTGCCCTGGGCTCCACTGTAGACCATGTCACTTCCAAATAAAACTTGAATTTAGCAGTTTGCCATCAAAATTTTCAAGACAAGGGAAAAGTGAATACACACTATGTGGAGAAATTTTCCAGCTGCTGCAGCATCCTGTGAAAGTTCTTTCCCCATGCAGGCTGGCTGAGAAACACCTGTAGCTTGTTACACTGGGAAGGCTGTTTTGAAACAGGTGCTGTAGCATTCAGCCAGTCACTCTGGGAGGTGGTTGGTCAAGTGACCTTGACCCATTTGGCCTTGACCCATCTGGTGAACCATGTGACTTGTAATTATTTAAGGTGGGGCATTTCCTCCTAGAAGGTGGGCTGTTTCCTCCTAGAAGCAGGGCATTTCCCTCCTGAGTGCTGGAGGTGCATGGGCCTGCGTTGGAGCTACAGCCCGAAGCCCTCTCGTTGCGACAGCACTAGGAGGAAAGACGGAAAGGAAATATGATCTACGCAGTTTAAGAAAAAGCAAAGGGATGCAGGAAGATGAGACGTGGTTTACAAATGTGGTTTGAGCACTGCTCATACAGCCTGGTCTGCCCTACCATGCCCAGCAGGAGAATGCAGAAGAGAAAATCTGAAGCCAATTGACTTGGGCACTGGTAGCAATACCTGCTCCTGCCAGCCGTTCCATGTCCCGTGAGACATCCCTGTGGTATAGGTCAGGATATTGCTGGCAGATGAATTACACTGCTCTGGCTACTCAGATATCCTTCTCCAGTTGCCAGGGGAAAAGAAATCAAAGAACAAAAGTGGTAACAACGTGGAAAAAAAAAAGCAAAGCATGTGTTTAAAAGCCTTGCTGGCTCCCAGCCAGGGTGCTCAGCACCTTGCAGAATGCATCTCAGAACAATTAGTCCATATGCAGTCACTGAGTTTCTCAACACACTGCTTCCCTCTGCAATGGTGATGTCGGCTCTACTGTGGCAAAACACTTAAGCACCTACTTGAATTTTAACTAAGGTCTCAGGACATCAGAAGGGACAACATTCATGTGCTGAAGTGTGAACAACACTAAAAATCTCAGCCTCAAAAATGTGGAAATACTTATGTGAGCGTCTGAGTGAATGTGTTCCACGTATGCCTAAATGAGAGAGCTGCCCAGTTCCACTGGAGCTGTCCCAGGGCTCCTTTCCCAGCAGGAGAGGACGACAACGGCGTTTTCTTCCACATTTGCATTTACAGCTCTGCCTTCAGCTAGCAGGGCTCACCTTAAGGAAGCATCGGAAATAATTCCCATTGCCCGCATCCTCTTAGGTGGCGCCTGTCTCTATCCAGCTTTCTTCCACCTGCAGAAGATGCAACAAACACTCACCCTGAGCTGCATGCGGCGAGGAGAGAGCACCGCAGCACCACGGCCCTGGCACCGGCACTCCGCGTCGGCCCCCAGGACACCACACACACCACGGAGGCAGGGCTGCGCTCAGTCCGGAGCTGCCTGCACACACAACATGGGGAGCGAGGACGCAAACCAGTGTGGGGTGGCAGAGGGCTGCGGGAAGGTCTTACCCAGTCATGCAGATCAGCTATGCTCAGAGCGAGTCTTCCAAAATAGGCTGAAGATGCTTCAGCATCACACTTGGATGCAACTGCTGCTCAGTTCCTCTTGTGTTGTCCCTCTCTGGCCCTAAACTGCTGTGGCTGTTCGCTTGAGCCGTGAGAGGTGCGGGGCAGGGCAGGGAGCATGGTAATCTCCTGTGCTTTCCTAATTGCTTGTTGATCTCTGGGAGGCACATACACACACACTCATTTGGAAAGGGATGCCAGAAAGACTCAGTATCATCAACCAAACACTGAGCAGAAATACAAATAAACCCACAGAGGTAACACACTTGGAAGCAGCTTTATCTGCGTTCTCTGCACATGAATTAAACTCATCTGGGAGGTCTTCTGTACTGTAGCAACACTCAATCACTAACATTTGCCTTCATTATTCTTATAATATTATCATGTATTAGTGTAATTCCTTTCTCTTTGAGGTTTAGAAACAATCGTGTGAATTAGTTACATTTTAAAATAGAGAAACAAAGAAACTTCTTCTGCAATTAAAAGAGGCAAAACAAACTGAAAAACCTCTTGAGGAACTGGTAAATTCCTCTTTGCTTGAAATTCTCCAGAAGAGACCACTGGTAAAATCCTCCACCCTTGTGACCCAGGAGATCTAGCATAGACAATTATAGAGACCTTAAAACCTACAAGCCTGTGAATTATTCTCTACTACCTGACAAATGACACTCATAAGAAAACTGATTTTGGCTTTCCTTTCACCAGTTCTGTTTAAAAACAAACCCCTGTTCTTCAGCTTCCTGCTTTTGAAATTGTAGCCTAATCCATTTCAACAGGAAATTCTCATTTACCCAGTATCTGTCACCTGCCATGACCCACCCGTGTTTTACAGATGGGGCCTATTCACCAAGGGCCATGAGAACATTTATAGAGAGGAGTTTGGAAGAGACACTCTTGCTTAGAGTCACCCAGACAGCTCTGCAATGCTCAGTAAAAGAATCCCAAATTTCTGATTCCCAATCTCTGGCTACTTCATTTGCTTTTGTACTCTCCCTATAACTAAACATATCTTTGTAAGAGTAGATCTAATGCCAGCACATCATTATTCCTGACAACCCAAAACATCTACACCAGAGTTACAGAATCACTGAGGTTGGAAAAGACCTTTAAGACTATCTAGTTCAACCTTTAAGACTAACTATTTAGTCCAACCATAAACTTAACACTGCCAAGTCTACCATGAAACCATGTATAGATCTGTTATTGACAGCCAGTGCATCCTCATTTCCAACATGTGAAGCACTGATAAGGAGTTTAACCACATCCAGCTTAGCAAAGCCTATGCCTAAGCCAGAAGCAATGCCCTGTGTTGCTCCCTGCACAGCTCTCCCACTTTGGCTGCTGCCCAGCCACACGTGTCAAGTAAGAAGCAGAGACTACACCATGACTCTGAGCTCACCAGATTCATCACAAACCTGGTTAGATTAGGAATAGCCTGCATTATATTTGTTGTAGGATAACCATGAGATTAAAAAGAAGAAAGAGATTAGAAAGAAAAAGGAAAAAAAAATCCAGTTTGTTTTTTGTATAAAGCTTGAAGTGAATTAAAGCGATTTTTCATTGATTCCTCAGGTTCTCAGATATACTATTCACTTGCCTAAACATGTGCACGTTTCTGAACAAATCAGGTTTATGTCAAGTTCCTTGGTATTTTGGTAATGGAAAAATATAATTGCATATAAAAGTTGAGAACAGCAGGGTGTTATTTGCATGGCAATCTTGAGAGTGTTTCAGGGGCCAGCTTCCATCTACGGATGCTTTTACATACTGCTGGTGGCAGAGGAACTGGAGAAGAGGCTCAGACTTGCAGCTACTCACAATGTTTACTCACTAGAGCAACCTGAGAACAAAGCTTGAGAAGTCTGATTTGAAGCATGAGATCACTCTGCTTCACCAGGAAGCAAACAGCAAAACTAAAGTCTTGCAGTGCTGTAGAATTCAGGCTAGAATCCTAGAATGCACCTTACTTGCCAGAGAGCTGCTTTCTCTTCTGTCCAGTAAACCATCCCATTGCGTTCCTTGCAAAGGCCTTGATTTGACTATATTATCGTCCCTCCTGCAATCATTCTTTTTTTTAGATACTTTAAAAAAAATTATCAAAGGGGGAGGTGGAAATTTTAAGCTCATCTCTACATATGCCATTCTGGAAGCATCCAAAAAGAGAAACACTTATGCTAAAAGTGACTAAGATGAGTCATCTGATGAGTGAGTATATTGGCTCTAGAAGTCTCATTCAATACATGACCAAATCCAAATCATTATCATCTAAATCACTTGTCCATTTTATATGCTAATGCAGCAGCACTCCAAGGTCAGGAAGAGGCTCTCATTTCTGACACCAGTGTAATTGCTGCTGACCTTGTCATGCTAAGACAGACAGAGCACCTCCAGGAAACCCTGTGCTGAAACAGCAGAGGGGAACCACATTGTGAGTTTGCATTTCAAAGCGTTCTGAAAGTCAACTTTGGAGACACCTCCAGCCCCAGCTAGCACTTGGGTTAAGCACATACAAGCTGCTGGCACCAGACGCTCGTGCAGCTCAGCACCTCTGCAAACGCAAACACAAGCCCTGCTCCTGGCAGCGGGCATGGGCAGAGTCTGGCTCTGGAGCCAGCAGAGCTCTAGGCAGGCAGGTGCCAGGACTGCAGCCAAACTCTTTCAACATCCTTCTGTTACTCTCACAAAAGCTTTTATACGAAGCTGCAAAAGCATTAAGTTAAACCACTTATGGTACTTACAAGCTGTCCATTCTGGAGGAATACAAGCACCTCACAAAATAAATGCACTTATCTTCACAAACTTCCGATGGGATATACTCACAGGCAGGGAAATAGATACACAGGGACAGATGTAATCATAGAACGGTTAGAGTTAAAAGCGACCTCAAAGATCATCTAGTTCCAACCCCCCTGCCATGGGGGTTCCAACCTCCACTACACCAGGTTGCCCAAAGCCTCATCCAACCTGGCCTTGAACACCTCCAGGGATGGGGCAGCCACAGCTTCTCTGGGCAACCTGTGCCAGTGTCTCACCACCCTCTGAGTGAAAAATTTCTTCCTTCTATCTAATCTAAATCTCCCCTCTTTCAGTTTAAAGCCATTGCCCCTTGTCCTGTCACTACACGCCCTTGTAAAAAGCCCCTCTCCAGCTTTCCTGTAGCCCCTTTAGGTACTGGGAGGCGCTGGAAGGTCTCCCCGGAGCCTTCTCTTCTCCAGGCTGAACAGCCCCAACTCTCTCAGCCTGTCTCCATAGCAGAGGTGCTCCAGCCCTTGGATTATCTTCATGGCCCTACTCTGGACTCAATGTAATTCCCATATATATTTCTTAACAGACCCCAACAGATACCTTGATGCCTTTGAAATGCCTTTGAAATGCTAGCTTAAGATCCAACAGCACATCTATGGCAGATGTCCCTCTTCCTAAAATCCAGGTGAGGGTATCAGTCAGCAGGTGTGGTCTCTCCTCTGAAGTCCCCTGACACCACTGTGCTCCATCAGAGCAGCAGTAACACCCAGCAAACAGCCTGGGCACCCCCAGAAATGATCAGTCTGTTCAATCTGGTTTACAGGCCAGTGCACGGCCTTTCTGTGGGGCTGCTGATTTCTCAGTGTTCCATTAGTGCACCACAAAACCACACTTGTAAATGGAATAATTTCACAGAACTAATTTGGATTGTTCTGCGCTGTACCGCTGGCATCACACTGTCATGGTTTGAAGTGGGGGGAGATCCGGGTGGCAGGAGCTGCCCCTCACACCGGACTGCCATCCCCCTCGGGGCTTGAGCCGATCGGCGCCTCTGCGAATTGCCCTGTTTACGTCGGACAAAGGAACCGGAAAGGTGTGTGCCTGTGCCCGGGGGCGAGGGGAAGGCAGGGGGGCACCGGCCTGCACTCGGCCAGTTCACGCTCCGTCGAGGATGGCCGCATCGGAGCCGCTTGGGGAGCTCGGGGAGAGCCCCGCTCCCGGGGTGCCCACCGGGCCGAGTTCACCCAGAAAGGACTGAAATCTGAGACAAACGGCCACACCGACACTAAGGTCAGTGAACATGGGATGAACTGACCTACACCCCCCCATTCCCTGCCCCCTGCGCCGCTGGGGGAGGAGGTAGAGCCGGGAAGAGAAGGCAAAGGGGGGGAGTGGTGTTGTTTTTAAGACTTGGCCTTGTTTTCTTGTTATCCTCTTAGGTAACCGTTTTTGTTTGCTTTTCTCTTTCTAGGTAGCTGTTAATAAACTGTTTTGCTTTAAGAAAACAGCCTCTTTTGCCCAGGACCGTGGTTGGTGGGTGCTGCTCTGTTCCTGTCTTGACCCTCAGCTCTTTTATTACATTTTTCTCCTCTCCACTTTACTGGAGTGGGAGAGCTGCGTGGGGTTTAGTTGCCGGATCGGCCTAACCCACGACACACACTGCGACCAATGTCTGTGTTGTTGTCTGACAACCAGTTGCTGCGTTTCCAGTTTTGAGGTTTTCTAAATCTTTCCTCAGACTTGCAGGAGAATGCAGCCAGGGTTTTCACCTAACTGGCCAGCCCAGTGAGCATCTGCCTTTACATAAATATAAAAGGATAGAGATCTCTCATCGGGGAGTGAATTTCCAATTTACCAGTGCTGAACAAAAGGTGTTAACAGTCACCAACACCCACTTGCTTTCCTGCTTGGAGCTGAGGCCGCTTTGCCTTCATTATTCCCTTTGGCACAGAGGAAAACTTTGCATCCCTTTGTGTTAAATCCAGTGACCACAACTTGACCTCTTGCAAACTGAGGTCAGATAACAGGACTTGACCCCATAAAGACAGTCAGTGTTGGCTCCACAGCTGCTGTGCCGGAGTGTGGCAGTGATCTTCCTTGGCAGAAACGTCAGACCATGCCTGTCCATGCCTCCTGTCCATCTTTCTACAACCTCCTTCCCTCCAAGAACTTCAGCATCACCACTGAAATAATCTACTAACATGGAAAATGGCTAATCTTGGATTGCAGAAGGGAAGAGAGCCCAGACAACAGGCTGGCCTGAGAATGGAGAGGCTTCCACCAAAAGAAACAGCCCAGAAAAACCTGGATGTTATAACTCAGTCAAAATTACCGCGAAGCAGAAGCAGCAGCTGCCAGCATTGATGAGGAAGGATGAAAAGGCTGAAAAATCTCCAAAGACTCACAACTGCTGCCTGTGGGTGCAGGTACAAGGTTAGCAAAGGATAAGCAAGTTTTCAGCATCGTTACAGCAAACATCGCTAAAGCTGCAGGTGGGTCACGCACCTCCGAAGGGTTTGGATGGAGGTTCTTGAGACTGACAGCTCAGCTGTGATCACAGCCCAGTTGCCTCTGGGATGGCACACGTGCTTACACACACCTTCAAACACGCGCATGAACACAAATTTAAGTAAACAGCTCAGATCCCACCAGCACTTCATCGTCTGTTGCTCTCCATGGTGATCATATCAGATGCACAAACAAAGCCTCCAGGAGGAAGCAAAGCCCAGCAGCCTTCATGAAGAGTGCACAGCAGCTCCACCACAAATCCACTTCATGCTGATGCAAACACATCCCTTCTACCACACTAAAGGCATCCTTCAAAATAAAGGGTAATTATCAGCTCTTCTGCTACAGTTACAACGTCATGAGATCTGCCTGCTCCCTGCTGGGATAACTACTCAGTGTGTCTGTCTCTGTTCAAGCCACTCTCCCAAGCACGGATGGGGCAGCAAGACTTGACCGGCCACTTCCAGCATTCCTGACCATCATACAAGGCACTTACTGGCTGCTGGAGGATTACAGACTGGCACACCACCGCAGCACTTTGGATTCACTTTTCACCAGTGCCAGAGGCGTAAGTTCAAAGACAGATCCTCTCAGCAGACAAAGAGCTGTACCTTGGGGAAAGAGAGAGGCAGGCAGAAAGGAGCTTACTGCTACACTTAATCCCTTTCTCTGGGAGTCCACTGCAGAGGCGTAAGGACAGTCTCACCCCTGGAAATACTCCCTCAGCAGTTTGCGTCTGACCTGCGGGCAAGGCAGCTCTGCGCCCAGGGTAACCAGCAACACTGGTGCAGCTCCTTCCTGGCAGCTGAATTCCAAGGGGACTGTGGGAAGCAAAGAAGCAGTAGGAAAACACCTGGAATAAAACATTTTATAAAGACCCATCCATTACAAGCCCCTGGTTTCGGCCTAAGAGTGTTTCATCTTACTCCATCACTGGTGAGATTTCATTCACTCTGCTCTGTTGACAGTGCAAACCCCAGAGAGGTCATCATTTGACATGGATTTCTCAACCCCTGGGAAGATCCCTTCCCACCCCGCCGAAAGCACATTGGTAAAGTCAGGAACAATGAAGCTCCCTGAGGACGGAGCTACATTCAGCTACCATTGTGCTGTGCCATCGCCAGCACTGGACCTGCTCTGCTGAGGACTGCTGGCTGCGGCCAAGGCAACTTCATCACCACTCTGCTTTTAAACAACCAGAGCTCTCTCAAGTCATTATCTCACATAAACATATCCCGTCTGTTTAGGGAGCTCCATTTTTACAAACATTCATACCTGAAAAGCAATCACTGAGCACATTCAAGAAGAGGTGAAATCAAGAGAGGAAGAAGCTTTTGCTATAAATAGTGGAACATTTCCCCGAGTGCACGTTGTGTAGCCTGGTTCCTCCAGCTCTATGCTGCATTGTATTTTGTGCCACACAGTCTTTAAATCCTGCTAACTTCAATATCTGCATCTTCACATTAAATATCTTGCTTCCTGTCCTGGTTTCGGCTGGGATAGAGTTAATTCTCCTCCTAATAGCTGGTATAGCGTTGTGTTTTGGATTTAATATGAGAATAACATTGATAACACACTGATGTTTTAGTTGATGCTAAGTAGTACTTATACTAAATCAAGGACTTTTCAGCTTTCCATCCTCTGCCAACAAGGAGGTGCAGAAGAAGCTGGGAGGGACCAGAGCCAGGACAGCTGACCCAAACTGGCCAAACATGACATCATGCTCAGAATATAAACAGGGGGAAAGGTAGCCAGGTTGCCACTGCTTGGAAACCAGCTGGGCATCGGTCAGCAGGTGGTAAGCAATTGCATTGTGCATCACTTGTTTCGTATCTTCTTTCATTATTATTTTCCCTTCCTTTTCTGTCCTATTAAACTGTCTTTATCTCAACCCACAAATTTTACTTTTTTTTTTTTTTTTTGATTCTCTCCCCTATCCTACTATGGAGAAAGTGAGCAAATGGCTGTGTGGTGTTCAGCTGCCTGCTGGGTTAAACCACCACACGTCCCCATACTGCCGTTGTATTTTTCAGAAAGTCAAAGCCAGCGAGAGCATTTGTGGCCTGCCCAGGGGAGATACTAGTCTGACCAGCTAAAAATTTGTATTCTCTTCCCTGCTTCCCCCCCCTTCTCTCCTCCTCTTGCTGTATCTTGACCTTTAGACAAGAAGTTTTTGAGTCAGGGTCTGTCACCAGCTGACTTTGTACAGCACCATCCCCACAGTATGAACCATAAACAACAGAAATGTAAAATTCTGCTTGTACAGGGTCTGGTGCTAAGCTCATCGGAAAGATCTATCTCTCTCTCTCTTCAATGGCATGTGGACCAGAGCCATAATACCAGCATGAGCAGAAAAGAGCTATTTGAAAGCAAACTATTTGGAGAATATAATCATGCAAAAACATGATCTTCCAGCAGAATGTCTTCACACTTTCCAACAGACCAAAAAAAGTGCGTGCACACGTATATGTATGTTTTTATCAAGCCTTTCTGGCATAGGAAGCATTCTGATGCCATGGTGACGGGTGCTCTTGCAAACCCTTAACATAATAGATACAGATAAACCTGAAGCCGATTAGGAAAGCAATACCGCTGTGCTTACGTGGTCTGAAGCTACTCTGAAAGGGACAAAAATTTAACTCTCATGAAAAAAGATCAAAACAAAAACCCAGCTCCATTGTTAAACAGATTAATCAGACTCTTGGAAAGCTCATCAGGGATTGGGTTCAATCTCTGCTGTTGTTATTATCATAAGCCCCATACAGCAGTAACAAAAGACTCTCCTAAATCCCATGCTCTGTTTACTTTGCGGTGAGACTCTGCTCAGGCTCACAGCACTTAATGTACACGCTCTTAATTAAGGGGACAGGGCCAAGAGGAATAATTTGGCCAAAATCTATACTGCAGCAAAACAAAACTCTTAATGGCCGTGTTTATAATGATAGGACTACCAGTCCCTCCTCTCCTGAGCAAGGCCAGTATGGGAGAGAAAGGAGCCCCAGTGCCAGCATCGCTTCCCTTGACCCAGCACGGTCTGGGCACAATGCTGTGCAGGGACCCACGCTGCTGCAGGCCAGGCACCAAACCCACATACAACAGGAGCTAGTCCTTCCCCAGGGAGATGGGAGAGCTGGGGATGCCTGTATCCAAGGTAAGTAAAACCATATCATAGGGGCAGGAGCGAGGCCAGAGCTGACGGGGCATCCACCAGCTCAGGGCTGGGCAGCTCTGGGCTGTGCCTGGCCCATCAGCACCGAGCCACAGATGGACTTAGTGTGGGAAAGCTCCTGCTCACCAGCGCAGCCAAGAAAAACAAGCCAAAGCACAGCCCCAGAGTGTTTCCCCGCAGCTGCAGGGACTGGACGGTGCCCCTCGTGTGCTGCCAGCTCCTGCGAGAGGCTGCAGGGAGGTGTTGTGGGAAATGGGTTAACACATCCAAAGAGAGAAGTCTCCGCGGGAGTGCTGACGGGTAAATGGAGCACAGGAATGACAGCCTGCAGAGAAACAACATCTTGCACCCCTCACTGGGCATCAATCACACGTCCCCAAAAAATCCACAGATTAGAATTAAATACGACGCTGCCGCCTCTGCACCAAAAATTATTCATTCCATAAAAAGCATTTTCCTACATCTCTCATGACTCTTCCATTCCTCTCCAGGCCCCCTCACTCCCCTCCCGCAGGAGTCATTTGATTAAGGAACTTTTCTGATTGCAGCACTCTGCAAACTTTTTCCATGCAGGGGTGGCCAACCCTGGAGGAAAGGACCCACCTCCAGTTACATTAGTAATAGCAAGGGGAAGGGGATTCTTCCCATTGCAACTGAGCATCACATCTACTTTGCTGAAGGCAGAGAGAGGCCCACGACTCCTTCCACTGTGACTTTACCATACTATCTAGATGTGCAGATTAGAAATAAGTAACTACCTCAACACATGGCTCATTTGCTTAGGTCTTGTTAAATGCTTAAGAGCGCATGTTACTTAGGGAAGAACTGCAGGATGGGATTTGTGCTTTGCTCACCCAGTGCTTTGGGTGGGCTTCACATGCATTAGAGAGGTTTTCCCAGTCACAGTTCAGGAATCAGGGCAGGAAGAGAGATGGTGGTGCAGGGTCTTACATATAGCAACATCTAACAATGGGTCCAGGCAGGACGTGGAGCCAGCAGGTTGCTGCACAACATGCCCTGCAAGCCTGTGGATTCAAAACAAGTTTGCATGGCTGGAACAGGTAAGAGTCACCTCCTTTTTTCAAGCAATTAATCTGCGCTTCGCTATTCCAGTCCAGAGGAGGAATGACCACAGTAGAAACAGGGAGCTCAAGTCCCTGCTGGCAGCCTGATGCTCGGGAGCCAAGTTTTACTCCTGACTGTCATCACTTCATCACACACAGTCAGACATGTTAACCCCACCTTGCTGCTTCTCCACAAAATGGGGCCAGTGGTCCTTCATCCCAGTGCTGGGAGGACTCAGGCATCACCTAGTATCTCACTGGTCCCATCCACTTGCAGATCTCACTTCCACCAGTGCTTGCACCAAGTGCCACATTATCATCTTCCACTGCTCAAACTCCCGGCTTCCCTAAACCAACTGCAGCACTTTCATCTCCTGCAAAGTTTAACTGGAACAAATGCCAGCGTACACATTGCTGGAGCATTGCTTGGTGAAGAGTATACAGAGAATAACATGAACTAAAAGGTTTCAAGTGGTAATTAATCAGCTACAATAATAAATAATACATATACTTTCAAGTGTTTGCTTATTTCCTGAATGTCTCCCATAAATATCTAACCAATAAAGCATGCTTTGAACAGTGACACTTGCATCTTCTCCCTCTGAGCAAACTCTGCGCTATTTACTTAAAATAGAAAAATCAGGAGGAGAAAGGTTGAAAGGTAACAGGATTTTGGAAGTATTTTGAGCACTCAAACCTGCTCTGAACAACAAATATTTAATACAAGTGTTTAATCTTTTCTCAATCTTACATTATTTTATAGACAAGTTTTATACACTTGTTTTAATCCCTTCAGCCAGCCAGGCTGCTGGTCAACAGCCTTCATCAGCAAGCACCACATGTGACGCTCACTGGTCAGGCTGCACTCCTGCCAGGGCAGAGCTTGGGCATGCAGCCTCACAGAAACCAGCACCAAGATAAAAGCCTGGTGTAAAATAAGCCCAAAGCAGCCTCCATTGAAGTACAAGAGCTTTGCTTTTAATGTAGATGGAATTTCTAGTTCAAGCTTTTGAAATTAAGTGTTGTGTTAAAAAAAAAAAAATAATAAAAAAATCAGGTGTCATTTGGCTCTTAGCAAGGCTTAAATGAGCTTCAGCCCTTCAGATGGGGGCTGGCCAGTCTGACAGGAGTTAATTTACAATACTGAGTCCCGGCAGCCCGCAAGACAGCCCAGCGTAGGCAGTCGGTGCCAAAAGCTGCTCACCACTGCTGTTCTCCCAGGAAAGCTCCTCAGGTCACACTGGTCTCATGCTGTCCAATGTGCCACGTTGAGTCTCCTCGCTTCCACGGCACAGGGACGCTCAGTCGTAACCATCCATCCCATCAGGGCTGAACGGGCTGTTACGCCACACGTTTAGAAGGAAGGTGCAAAAAAACCCTACCTTAATATTCCAGCTGGTATCTAATCCCTTAAACTCTCCTGGAGAGGTGCTTTTCATTTCCAAAGAAAAGTGAGTTAATGTTCTTGCCAGTGCTGTTAACCAGAGCAGCAAAGCCTCTTTTCATCGCGCAGGGCCCAGGTGACTGTTTCCAAGGGATTAGCTGTTACCGCATTTAGTTCAGCAAAGGGTTTATCTCAGCTGACTATGAAGACATCCGCCTGCCCAATTCCTGCAGGCTGGCACCTCGAGCAGCTGCAGGGCTCACAGCGCACCCGTGGAAGGCATGAAATCTAGGTGGTCCTGCTCCGGCAGGGAGATTGGACTAGATGATCCTTTGAGTTCCCTTCCAATCCCTGACATTCTGGGATTCTGTAAAATGATAACTGCTCGGAGAGTTCTTCACTGGTCTCCAGCACAAGAAGCCAGGGCAAGTTGCAGCGCTTTGAGGGTACCAGCCACTGCCAGCTGCCAGTGGACTGGGCTCTCCAGATGAGAAGGCAGAGGGAGCCGGGGGCAGGAGAGAAAGGCAGGTCTTGCCAATCAAACCTGATCACCTTCTATGACAGGGTGACCCGCCTGGTTGACGAGGGACGGGCTGTGGATGTAGTTTTGCTTGACCTCAGTAAAGCCTTTGATACAGTTTCTCATAGTGTTCTGGTGGAGAAACTGGTAACTGCTGGCCTGGATAGGCACACCCTCCTTTGGGTTAAAAACTGGCTGGATGGCCGGGCCCAAAGAGTGGTGGTAAATGGGGCTAAATCCGGCTGGAGGCCGGTCACCAGTGGGGTTCCCCAGGGCTCAGTGCTGGGTCCAGTTCTGTTTAACATCTTTATCAATGACCTGGATGAGGGGATTGAATGTACCCTCAGTAAATTTGCGGACGACACCAAGCTGGGAGGCTGTGTCGATCTGCTCGAGGGTAGGGAGGCCCTTCAGAGGGATTTGAACAGCCTGGATCGTTGGGCTGAGGCCAATGGCATGAGCTTTAATAAGGCCAAGGGCAGAGTCCTTCACTTGGGGTATAAAAACCCCAAGCATCGCTATAGGCTCGGGGAGGAGTGGCTGGAGAGCTGCCTGGCGGAGAAGGACCTGGGGGTGTTGGTTGACTACCGGCTTGATACGAGCCAGCAGTGTGCCCAGGTGGCCAAAAAGGCCAATGGGATACTGGCGTGTATCAAGAATAGTGTGACCAGCAGGAGCAGGGAAGTGATCCTGCCCCTGTACTTGGCACTGGTGAGGCCGCACCTGGAATATTGTGCCCAGTTTGGGCCCCTCGCTTTAAGAGAGATATTGAGCTCCTGGAGCGGGTCCAGAGAAGGGCGACTAAACTGGTCAGGGGGCTGGAAAATAAAACTTATGGGGAGCGGCTGAGGGAGTTGGGGCTGTTTAGCCTGGAGAAGAGGAGGCTGAGGGGAGACCTGATTACGGCCTATAAATACTTGAGAAGGGATGGGGGGGAGGTGGGGGAAGGGCTCTTTACATCAGTGATGGGTGATAGGACAAGAGGAAATGGGTATAAGCTTAGTCAGGGGAGATTCAGGTTGGATGTTAGGAAGTATTTCTTCTCTGAAAGGGTTGTCAGCCACTGGAATAGGCTGCCCAGGGAGGCGGTTGAGTCCCCATCCCTGGGTGTGTTTAAGAAAAGGGTGAATGAACTACTTAGGGATATGGTTTAATGGGGATTAGGGACAGTTGGACTGGATGATCTCTAAGGTCTTTTCCAACCTAGAAATCTATAAATCTATGAATCTATTTTCAAAGGCCTCCTTAGGGCAGGCACCAAGTCTTTCAGCAATCTGTCTGCTAACGGTCACAGCAACCACTGTCAGGGACATCGGGTTGCTAAACTCATGAAACATATTCCAGAGAGCCTCTGAAAATCGCATGGGGTGAAGCCATTGGACTTTTGCCACCTTCCTTAGTCTAGAGCTCAGCCAGACTCTGCTGAACGCCGCGAGCAAGGAGCGGTGCTAAAGGAAGCACTGGTGTCTGCAGTCACCCTGAAGGTTTCAACAACAATCAATTCAGCATCCAGGCTCTTCTCAAACCAGTGCGAGCTTCCAGCCAATGAAAAGCAATCATGTTTTAAAAATCTAGATTTTATGCGCTGCTGTTCCCTCAGGCATTGATTGAGCACTTCGATTCCTAACTCACTGCCAGCTCCATCCTCTTGAGCAACGACTCAGGTTTTCATTAGTACTAAGAACAAACACTGAGGTTTTGGGTCTGCTTTGTAAGCTCTTCAGCAGAGCAGAGGGAAATTCATATTTTCCCTCTTGCTCATCGAGAAAGCAGGCTGGGGTGGGGCTGGAAAGACTTACAAAGCCCTGTGTGCCCAAGGATAAGAAATTCCACTCTGATACTGCCTCCCCTGCTCTCCCCCCAGCCTTGCAGGGGGCTCCGCGGGCGTTCCGCACCAGCTGGCCGAGCACTCACTGCCTGCGACGTGCCAACATGGGTGCCTGCAGCCCCATGGAGAGCTTTTACAACAGCAGCGTCAAGTGCCTGAATGAAGAAGTATCCGAAAAGAGGGCTGGAAGGAGAATGCCTTAACATACCAATAAGTGGGACATCACTGAACATTTAGAAGAATGACGAAGGCAGTTTTCACAAATGCAAGAGAGAAATAAAGGAGAAATGAGACTGAAGGTCGAAAACAATTTCCTAGTATTTGGCATGCTCTAAAATTAGTGCTGTAATGGATCTCATTACCCAGCATTTATTTTCCATTCTACAGACAAGAATTCAAATAAGCAAGCTGCAGCAAGAAAAGTGCTTGCTTAGCTGAACAGACAACCTCTAACACAGGCAGCAACTCAAGAGCAAGAGCAAACCTGGCTATTCCATTCCTACAGTCTCTTGCTTGCTATTTTCCTAAAGGACAACTCAAGCTGGTGACTTGTTTTGCTTGAACCACATTACAACCCCACCATTACACAGGTGAGAGCCTCCAGAGCAGGAACAGCCAGGCTGCCCTTGGCAGAGGTGTTCCTTGGCAGAGGTGTTCCAGAGGTTTCCTGCATTCTCTGTACGAGACAACTGAAGGAGTCTAAAATTCTTCTGCCTGGATAGAATCTGAAGCAGCAGGTTACACGCTATGCTTTGGGAATCCCCTGTTGTTAATCATCCTGATGGATCTTACTCCTGCTGTCCCTGAGGAACAAGCCCTGCTCACCTGGCTCAGGCCTGGGGACAGGGAGACCCAATGCCTCCACTGTCTTGCCATGACTACACAGGGTCAGCTCTCACTTGGTTGGCCTCAAACCCACTTCAGCCTCAAACCCCCCCCCACAAGTTGCTAGATCCCAGGAGGATATGCTGGTACACACCAGCATCTCACTTGCCACTGCACTGATCTGCATTGAGGACCTTGCATCTGCACTGCACCTTGAGGACCCAGCCCACAGAGTTCTGGCACAAGCAAAGGCTACATATTTTTTAATTGAAAAAGCAAGCAAATCACTACAGGCTTTATCTTGCAAGTCTCATAGCTACACTCCCTCCCTTTCAGACTTGCACACATCAGGTAAAGGTACCTAACACACCACGGGGCTGTGGAGCACCAGGGACACACCACTATTCGGATACCTCTGCAAAGGCCACCAATCTTAGTTGGTAGCAGTGATGGGAGCACTGATGTGATGCACCCATTGCTCTTCCAAAGTTTCAGAGCAATTCCCTGATGGCAGAGAACTGGCAGTGTCACTCAGCTAGGAGGTGTCAGAGATATTTCAGGCAGTCAGATATTCCCATCCAGAAACCCACAAAAAGTCACCTCCTCACTCCCCCAGCTGCCTCTCTTTGCATTATTGCTAACATGGATGTGACTCACTAGAGTTCGGTTTATATTAAACTCTTGAAACAGATTGTTTGGCTGTTATGTAAATCCAGTAAATGTTAAAATACTAGAATAAATCAGTCAAGCAGTTACCACAGCCAGCTCTCCCGAGACAAATTTGTTATTTTTTTTTTAAAGAGAGATGTGGCAAGAGATTAAAAAAAAAAAAAAAATCACAGCAGCCTTTCAGCAGAGGGAGAGCTGTGCCCACAGCTCCAGTACCTCCATCAGTGCTGCTGCCAGTGTCCTGCCCAGCTACGTACAGGCAAATCACTTGATAGCTGCTCTGCACAGGTGAAATTATGCACCACCACCTGCACAAAAACAAGGTCTGAGCCAGCAGGATTGCCTCCTTACCGTGCCATGTGAAACATCACAGCCATAACATGCTTGAAAATCAAATAAACCCAAAACTGGGCATGAAGGTGCTACTTCCCATCCTTCTGCTGGGAGGGAGGTTCTGCTTTAGGAGCTGCCCCTCTCCCCAGGAGCAGAGGGCACCTGGCATCCAGAGAAAAGTCTCCTGCTCGCAGTGTCATCAGTAAACAGGCACAGGAACAGATTTTAAAATTTGCAAACTCAAGTGTTTTTACCAGAAACCTGACTCCAGGTTTTTAAACAGTTCACAGGCCAAAGGATTAGTCAGAAAAATTATCTGGCAAATAATCTGCAAGAATAAGCAAAACCAGAGCATATCACCATCTGCTCACAGATACCTCTTAAAACAGAAAGAAGGAGCCTCCAGATTAAAGTCTTCACTTTGTATCTAATCATTGATAACCAAGCCGCTGTACTGAAAATGCTCCTATACCTACATTAGCCAATGAAAAATGAAACATGTAGAAATTAGGACCTCCTTAGCTGTAACATAAAGCATGTTAGTTGAGCTGCCACTTGAATGGGCCACACAGCTCAGCCCAGGCACCTGCTCAGCTTCAGAGGCTGCCCCAAGTGCCACGTTTCCCATCATACTATAGAGCAGCTGGAGCCTGTGGGTCCCTACGTACATGAGCCCCTTCAGGATTAGCCCCCAATTGGGCACATCTGGACAAGCACATCTGGGCAGGGGCCAGTGACCTGCCTGGGCTGTGCGCTGACACAGCACAAGCTCCATCTCTGAGATGAGTCTGTAGAGCTACACAGTCACAGCGCTGCAATGAAGTGGAAGAGATCTCTGAGCTCTGTTTAATTAAACATAGTCTGAGAAAGTCTGATTTTGTTAAACATCGCCTCAAAAGAACAGAGCTGAGTAATCCACCAATGGGGAAAAACATACTCTTTAGCTACCTGGAGTTATTATTATAGGCTTAATATCAAAATAGCTTGTTCTGCTTATAGTATTAGACTAGAGCAAATGCTCCCAGCTTTGGCAGGAGTCAGAGATACTACAGATCCACAGTACACACCTCAATAAGCACTCAAGGTGTACAAGGAGAGGAGTCGCCTGTCTGGAGAGGTAAGGCCTTGATTGGCACCAGGTTTCCATGGCACAGTAAGACCGGCTAGACAGATTATAGGAGAGCATGCATGCTGTAATGGGCACCCACAGGGACAGGAGCCAGCACTGCAGCAAGGCCAGTGAAATCAGTCGCAGGAATCAATCCCATTGACTGAGGCTGGCAGCATTACAGCTGGGTGGCTGCAGGAACTCCAGGCACAGCAGACAAGCACAGGCCATCACAGAGATGCTCCACAGGTGTCCTGAATACTGAGGGCACCTTGACCAGCACCATATGTTCGACACTGAACTTACACCCCGCTTAACCTCGGGCAACTGCTTCCTCGCTTTCCCCTTCTGCGACACAGAGGCGATCGCACATGAACACTCAGGCAAAAGGCTTTGGAGCAGCAGGTTAAGCAGTATTACTGCTCCTGAGCCTGCCCTTGGGAGCTGCTGGTTGCCCCGTGCCGTGGCAGCACTGCTGGTTGCCCCGTGCCGTGGCAGCACTGCTGGGGCTGGCCAGGCACTGCTGCCACCAGCGCCCACCCGCCTGCGCAGCCAGCCCCAGGCTGACCCCCATCTCAGCACCCAAGCCTTACAAACCATAATTGTAACAATCTGAGACTTCTGAGAAACCATGACATTTAAGGCTCTTTTAGAGCATTCAGTGAAGAAGAATCTCTCACTTCTCAAGTTGAAAAACAAACCCTCTCTGTCTTTTATCTGCTAATTAAATGCGTTCATTGTATTCAGATCTCATTTTTTTGTGCATAATGTTTTGCCCATCTGTTTGATTAAAAAAGAATCCAACCACCCAGCTTCATTAAGCTAATTAGGCACATTCAGTCATTGGTTAATATTCTGAAGCACTTTACAGTTATTCTCCCCAGTTATTAAATCTCCTCTGAGGATTTTATTTTTTGTGCTACACTCTTTATTAGCCAGCACCCGAGTCAAACTGCATTTGCGCACTCCTTCAATGGTTTAAGATCCAAGACACACAGATAAATTCATGCCTGGGTCTGACACTGTTCAGTTCACTCCAACCTCAAAAAACCCAGCATCTTCCTCCCTTTGCATAACAGGAGTTCAACACTGCCCGCCCAGAGACCACTGGAGGATGATGCATTAGAAAGAACATCACAAATTCTGTTTCCTGGGGAGCTGTGTCCAGCTGAAGACTGTAGGATTATTTATCTTTCAGGGATTTTGCTTTTCAATACCTACTCCTCATACAAACTTTTAAAGGGAAAAACGGTCTCAGAAAGGCTCAGGACCACAGTCTGAGATGAACCATCCTAGAAGATGACGACTAACACCAACTGAACTGATGTAGCAATGGCATGGCCGTGTGGCATCACGCAAGTTAGCCTTGCTGGCAGTCTTGTGAAGGCTTCTAAGGTGTCTTCTTAGGGTTCAGGTTTCTGTACTAAGTAGTGGTCAGGCAAGCTATCTGCATCCTGGACCTCCAACATGCCAGTCTCCTCAAGCTCTCTGCTCCATTGCAGAGAGCATACAGCAGCACTGAGGCTCGGCCTCCACATATCACAGCATCGCTGCCCTGCTGCTCCTCCAGAATGACCCAAGCTTTGACCAGCATTGCCTCTCCAGCAGCCCAGCCTCAAACTAGAGCAGCCTCTGCTCAGCCTCAGAAATGGTCACAGGACAAGAATCCTTCAGAACCAAGCATCGCAGGCAGGGAAAGAATGGCACTAGAAGGATGGCAGGAAAGAAAATGAAGAGGAGAGAAACAGCATTAAGTCACCTTGTCCTGGTATGAACAGAACCAATGACTGGAGACCCCCATCTTTTTCTCCTCTACCTAGCCATCCATTTCTGTGAAAGCTTGTAACAAATCTTTGCAGCTTTAACCACTGCAAGACACTTGAGTCCAGGAGGATGAAGGTTCCAGAAGCTGATGTGGGAGACAGGACTGACACAGAGATACAGAACAAATATGAGTTGTCTTTTACACAGGGTCTGGTTTCAGAAGGAAACCAGGTTAGGTATTTATTTATTTATTTACACAGCAAGCTCTGATTTACGTGGTTCTAGTCCCAACTCCAAGCCCCAGCTGACACTAAGACCCCCCTTCTTGAGAAGGAGATGCAAGAGATAACAATGAAACTCTGCGCTCATGTGCGCTACGGACTGGTGACTGCCCTTCCTTCCTGAACCAGCACTAACTTTGAGATGTAGGTCAAGAGCTTCTAGAAAACACACCAGATCATTTAGAGGAAAAGCCATACTGAGTCAGGCCACGTATGTACCTTGCCCTGATTTCTGTCTTCAACAGAGGCCAGTAGTAGATGCTTGGAGGGGTGCCGGTGCAGAAACTAAAAGCTTAAAAATAGTAATGATAATCAGGAAAAGTTTAGAGTTTGTCCTCCTGCCAGCACCTCCCAGCTTCAAGCAGTCACTCGGGGAGCCCTGAGTCAGCATCTCTGAATTTGTCTACTGCCATTTTGAAGCTATTTATTTTTTCAGCCTCCACAACACTGTAGGGAACTGAGCTCTGCAATATGACGAGCATTGCCCAGAAAGCATTATTTGTGCCATACCTGCCAGCCACACAAGGAAGCTCAGGCATCCCCAGCACTGATCTTGCATGGTGTCAGGGGACAAACCCACGCACGCACAACCACTGCCCCATGTTAGACTCTGACACAGGGTCGGCAGGAAGCCAACACAAATGCTGGGTACAGTGTTACACAGCAAGACAGAAGGGCAAGGGAAGAAACTGTCCTCTTCTGTTCACTTCTGCAATCCCAGCCCAACCTCTATTATTTGGATTTAGAGAAAAAAGCCAGTGTACATTCTATTGGTATAAAAGGTGGTTACACTTGCAAGAAAACACTTGGCGGTAATTTAACTGAAGGAGGACGAAATTTAGAGGTTGATGCAGCTGTGATTTGACATGGACTAACCTGGGGCCTGAGGAGAACCTTAATGAAATTTCCTTCAGGCTAGCCTGTTCTCCTTGGTTCACACTGTAATTAGCTTTCCCTTTTGACATCCAGGCAGAAAGCCTAGACCAGCACTTGAAAATGTGGCTAGGTTATTACGACTTTTCAATAGCTTGGCAACAGCACCAGTTAATAGAGAGCTCACTGCCCCACTGTGCTCAGTGCTGTAAGGCACGCTGAAAGGCCAGCTTTGGCTCAAAGAGCTTGTGGTCAAAGCTGGCATTAAAAAGACAGCTTAAGAAATTATCCCCAAAAGGCCAGTGCATTTAAGCGGGTGCTGAACTCCCTTGAAAGTCTAGCCCCAACCAGCACCTGCACAAACAAGCCTACGATGTCTGTTTAGGGAGCAGAAGGAAAACCCTACCAAGTGAAACAGGGCTATCATTTGAGGCGTGATTTTTCAAAATGCTCATGCAATATAACAGCCTCTGTGACAAACAGACCACTCAGGAGATGAATCACTTTGCTCCTTTCTTAATGCTTCCTTTCCTCCGTCTCCCAAATTCAAGGTTTCAAGTGTTTCTCTGTGATCCCAAGGTATTTCTGTATGCCATTTATAAATGACAAGGTGAAAGTCACCTAGTTACAGGCCTTGAAGGCACCCAAATACCATGCTCAGGCTGCACACAGAGCTCTTAATTTGGCTCTGTGACACTTGCCCAGGGAGCATGATAGAGCTCTGAAAAGCTGCAGGCAAGGTGGGATGATGAGCTCCCCAGTGCCCCTTCATGGGTGCACAGCTTTTGTGAAATCTTATTCCAGCTAGACTGAACGGCCAAGAGCTCTGCAGCCCTCCAGAGAGGGGAGGGACATAGGATCAGGCCTCATTCCTGACAAGCTCTGCCTTCCCTGAGCACGTGGCTATCCCGTGGGGAGACAGTCAAACGAAAGGGAGAGCACTGAGGGCTGGGTCTGAGGTCCTGGGAAACAAACCAAGCTGCTCTTCTGCATCTCCCATCACCAGGAGTACTTCTTTATCTTCGCCTTAAGGAGAAATTAAAATTGTCAAGGACAAATTCAGGCTGTTCTTAAAGTGCTACCCAAGAGTAGGTGAGCTCTGCTGCACATCCCACCGGTTGTGCAGGAATCAAGGGACAAACAGGGCTGGAAAACTAATACCCACATTAGTCAAACTTGAGAAATGCTGGCTTTCAGCCAGGGCTTACTCCAGATGTGTTCTATGTCCTGCATCTTGGGCTCTGCCTGCTGTACACACTGCTTTCCTTGCCCATGTCCACAGCAGGGACAATCATCTTGTTCCTCTGCTGAAAGGGCCATAGGTTCCAATAGGAAAAACACAAGGCTGCAGACTTCCAAAAGGACAAATCCAGTGTTTCACTTCCCTGAATTCCCTTTATTCAGGCTGGTTTTGTCTCCTGCCACTGACTCCAATCACCTTCCTGACATACCAGTTCAGGCAAACTGGTCAGTACCCATGGGAGTGGGAAGCACCATCCCACCCACCCATTTGGGAAAAAAGCAGCAGCATCACAGGGAAAGCTGTTCCCCAGTAACCCAAATAGTGCAGACAAGGTAGTGGTCAGTCCCATCTCCCTACCACCTGATGAACAGTGTGACCCAGGCAACCTGTGCCAAAGCTGATGACAGCAATAGCAGCCCCATACCATTATGTGAACTATGGATTTACATCTTCCAGTGAAACCACCAATCCCTCAAATCCAAAAATCCCTTCAGTGGTTTCTTCTTGGAATCAGCTAATGCACCAGCCAACCCAGAGGACAGGAGAAGGTTGCCACTGCCTGGTAGAGACCTGCAGCACTACACAGACACACTACAGAAGGAACCCTAACTTTCAACTTGCCCCCCTCACTCCCAGGCTTCTTTTTCGTTTCCCTTAAGATGTCTGCAGCCAAATGAACACATTACAGCAGAAACTTTTATTCTTAATTTGTCCCTTGGGTTTTTTGCTGACCCTAAGAACTATATTTGAATGTGCAATTTCCTGGCTAGGCTCATTTGCAGTCCCTTCCCCCCAGCTGCCTGTGCAGTTCTGGCCCAGAATCCAATGAGCTACTACCACCCTTTAAATCAAAGGAACTGAAAAACTCAAACAAGAAAAAGAAAATTAAGGATTTTAATTACATCATTCTTATTATATGTCTAAATACTTACAATTCCCACACTCTCTGGGAGCTAGGCTTGGAAGGTTAGAAAAATGACAAGTTTCCAAGCAGACAAAATTGTAGCCAGAACAGTCTGACAGGAGAGACTCTGCCCACCCTAATCATCAGAGCGTGTTTGGTTCAATACATTGCAGAGCTGGATGCAGGACCTGCCTGGCACCAGGGGAAGGGGCAGCTGCTCCCCAGCATCTGCTAGAGGTGTGGCAAAGCCCAACAGCTTCCAGCTCCACACATGAAGGAGCAGCTGCAGTCCATCTGGCTTTAATGCAAGGAACCTCCTTTCATCACCATCACCCCTCCATGCCTCAGAGGTGGTACAGTTGCAGTTTTCAGAGGAGTCTAAAGTGAAGGGACCCAAAGCCCACAGATACTTCGGGCATCCCTTCTACTGTGGGCACACAGCTTGTGGCAATTTCTGTATGGGGAATGGGACTGGGATGAAGAACAGCAAGACTGTGGTTTACACTTGGTCACAGGCAGTCATCTCTCACAAACAAGCCCGGAGAGCACCCAGCTCTGGTTCTGAATAAGCAATCCAGCAATCAGAAGACTGGTTTGCTTCTGAGATTTTGCTGGCATCCCACTTACTGCTTGTCCAGTTTCATCTGGGCATGGAGACAGCCACTGCAGCAGCTGCACTGTGTTCCCAACAGCCCCAGCTTTGCACAGGAACAAGGCAAGGAGGATATGGATTCCCAAGGCCAAACAGCCCCGGTCTTCACCCTGACAGAGGTGTTTTATTCCTTTCCCCGTCACATCCTTTAACGTCCCAGCTTTTGCAGGCCAGGTCCCCCAGCCAAGTGTTGCTGTGGCTGTTCAGACTCAACAGTGACCTCAGAGCATCTTCAGAGCCCCTTTTGGGCAGGCTTCTCCACATCCCCTCCTCTCAGCAGCCTGTGCTCCAGCTCTTGGTTCCTGCCTGCCTCCAGAAGCTGCTTGGCTGATGCCCACAAAGCCTTTGGCTCCGGTGATTCTCCACAGGACTGTCTAGCCAGGGGATGGGGCTGTGCTGGGCAGGAACAGCCAGGTCCTGTGAGCTTGGAAGTCATCAAGAGAGCAGGCGTGCTGTTTGCCTCAGAGCTGGCTGACCACGAGTGCCTCAGGCTGGACACCGGAGTTCCCAACTGCCAGCACTGCTCAGCTTGGGAGACACCAGGGCTGCAGAAGGGTTCAGAGGAGGTCAAGGACTTTGGAATAGCCAGGCTGTGGCTGGAAATAGTGCTTCTCAATGTCAGCAAGTAAGCAGTGCCTGGGATGACTCTGCTTCAAGGTACTAACCGTCCAGGTACAAGCAAGCTGCCTTTGGCTGCTGGCAGGAGCTCAGTCTGTCCTGAACTGTGCAGTCACCTGTACCTACCTGCTCCTGAAAAAACACAGGGGCTTCATTCACTCTGGCCTCCTGCCTCTCAGGAACCACAGCTGCCACCAAATCAAAGACTGCAGAAATCCCACAGATGAACCAAAAACCCTTTTATGGGAGAGTGTTAGACAGCTCAGCCTCCCAGAGAGTGGAGCAGGAATGGCCTTATATGAGTCACAAGCTTCTTGCCAAGAAAGTAAAACAAGAACTACAGAGGCACCAAGTGATCCTCCGGTCATGACAGTGGAACAGACAGCTTCCAAGAGGCTCAAATCAGTACACTTGCATGGTGGGATTGGGATTCCCTACAGGAGCACTGCCAAAATAAATGTATTAAAGCACAATGATGAAATAGCTTTCTTCATTGACTCCCCAATCCCACACCCTTCCTTCAGCAAGGAACAGATGCACAGGGACAGAGTTGCCAGACACTTTTCATAGAATCATAGAATGGTTTGGGTTGGAAGGGACCTCAAAGATCATCTCGTTCCAACCCCCTGCCATGGGCAGGGAAACCCTCCACTACACCAGGTTGCCCAAAGCCTCATCCAGCCTGGCCTTGAACACTTCCAGGGATGGGGCAGCCACAGCTTCTCTGGGCAACCTGTGCCAGTGCCTCGCCACCCTCTGAGTGAAAAGTTTCTTCCTTCTATCTAATCTAAATCTCCCCTCTTTCAGTTTAAAGCCATTGCCCCTTGTCCTATCACTACATGCCCTTGTAAAAAGCCCCTCTCCAGCTTTCCTGTAGGCCCCCTTTAGGTACTGGAAAGCTGCTATAAGATCAAGTCCTTTTCCTCAGGGCTGCTCTCAATCCATTCTCCGCCCAGCCTGTCCTTGTGCTTGGGATTGCCCCGACTCAGGTGCAGGACCTTGCACTTGGCCTTGTTGAACTTCATGAGGTTCTCACAGGCCCACCTCTCCTGCCTGTCAAGGTCCCTCTGGTCCCTTTCTTTTGCAGAAAGCCATCAGCTAGGAAGCGCAAATTCCCCAGGAGACGAACAACTCAGAGCCATCTTCCTCTTCTTTTGCGTGCAGCTACACTGACAACTTGCAAAGACACTCTGCAGAGCTCCCTAATGTGCTAGAAACCAGTTTGATGGTGAAGTGTCAGCACATTGCTAGGTTAATAAAAGCTGGAGCATGAGAGGAGAGAGGGAAGGAAGGAGACTGATTGCCTTAGACAAAGAGACTGGAATGGATTTCACAGCAGGAGAATGTTTCAGGCCAAGGAAATATTTATTCATACCTAAAGAAGATGGAATATTAAAGACTCTGGAAGGTTTTCTTTCCTCCACAAAATCATAGTGGAATGAAAGTTTCAGCACTTTGCAGTAACCACAAGATACCTTCAATGAATCCAGGTGTTTTTATCCAGCTCACAGCAAAAATTCAAAAATACCTTGGCATTGCAGCCATGCCATTAGCAGGAGGCTGGCACACCCCCTGCAAGCAGCAAGCAAGGGTGAGTAGCCTCAGCCCCGAGAGCAGCAAGGGCCAGGGCCCTGCCTGGGCATGAAGGGAGGGGGTCCCCCAGGGAGGCTGGGCAGGCACTGAACCAAAGGCAGCCCCGGGACCTGCTACTCTGGACTGTAACCAGAGACATCGCTTTGCATCCCCAGAGCACTGGGGGATGCTCAGGCATCCAAGGCCAAAGGCAACCCTTCGGCCTTGCATCCCCAGAGCACTTGCAGTTCTTTGACTCACATCTAGAGGCTTATTTTCCAGTGCTGGGGTGTTTCAGACTCCATTATGACCTGTGCCTGATGCTGTACAGAGAAAACACTGGTCTCTGCTGTGAAGTTTATGTTCTTAACACGAGAAACAATGTGGCAAACACACCGATGTCTGGAAGAGCATGGGGAAAGCAGTTACTGGTTTTGCTCATTCATTCATTTGGTGGCTGGGAGGCCATGTCACAGAACTGATTCCTGCAGATGAGGTATAACCATATACTGCTCTTTTGCATCTGTGATAACCATTCTGGATGGCAGACTGCTAGAGAGAGTAGCATTTGAGTGGAGTATAGCCACTTTTTGGCTCCTTGGAAACAGCAAACTCTGAAAAGTAACAGAAAAGGCCAGTTTGATTCTGCAGTCTGACGTAAGTCGATCTACCTGGCATTAAGGAATGGACTCCCAGCAATCGCTATGAATAAACCATGCCTTTTCACTATTGCTTCAAGGCAAATTACAAGCACTGCTCCCATCAATACTGTATGAGAAAGGAAAATGCAGAAGCCTGATTAGAGTATGGAAATACGCTGGAAGAGATGCCTGATCTCTCTAACATGTAAGTGCACAGTAGTACTGTGGCCTGATTTGGCAGCTGAGAGCACTGAAGTTCGTGACCACTGCTGCAGGACAAAGGCAGGCAAAGCATACATCACACCGTCGAGTGGTCTGGACTGACCCGACAGCACTGAAGAGGACGCTACAAGCTCTCTCAAGCTTGCACAAAACCCTTTTTACTGCCTCTTTCCTCAGATGTTCACACTTCCCCAGCCTTTCCTCTGCCAGTGCTGCACACATAAGACGAGCTGAGCCAGCGGAGCTTGTTCCCACCATTCCAACAAATCGCACATGCAGTAACCCCGTACCCCAGCCCTGAGGGGGAGCCACGCGCTTCTGTTCCCTCCACGCTCAGCAAGGGTTGGCCTGACAAGCTGCACTCAGACATCTCCCACTTCTCCAGCCCTGTCTGTCAGCCTGGGGACGCAGTGCTGACACAGCAAGGCAGAAAAGCCTGATCTCACGTCTGGTCTGCGCTCTGCCTCGCAGAGCTGGGAGCCTCAGGTATCATCACCCTCTGTCTCTCAAGCTACCTGACAGCTATAGAAGGGTCAATCTGGACTTCAGTGCCAAAGCATCTCGTCAGTAAGCAGTCAGTCGATGAATCTTCTGTCCTTATACTGACCCTGAAGGCAGGCACACCATTAGCACAAGCAGACCCAAACCCTTGGCTTCAGCACAAATAATGTCATAGAACAGCACTACCCAGACAGCATTACCAGAAGCAGGTGTTACAAAGTGCCAAAATTAAGACTTGACTTATGCTTGTGTACTGTAATTTTTTTTTGTTACAACAACACTGCACCAGGTCCTGCTGCCTTTCAAGTATCTTGATTTCTTTGGCATAGGGCTACTGCCTCCTATATCACCATTATCCAAATCCAGTTCTCTCTCCTTCTCTCCCACTTTTTCCACACTGCTCTGTAACCATTCATAAAAGAAAGAGACTGAAGCTCTGAAGAAGCTGAATACACTTTTCCAAGTGAGAACTCAACTCCCTCAGGGGCAAATCCATCCTTTTCCTTTCATGTTACCATCAATCACTTTCCACATGCTGCAGGAAGGAAGTCACTTTCCCTGATGAAGCTGTGATTCATCCTCTGATCACATCCATCCCAGGTTCCTAACAAGGAGGCAGCTCACACATCTTCCAGCCTCTTGTCCATAAACAGGCAAAGCCCCATGTGCTGGAGTTGTATGATGGGAAGGGAGAGTCTGGTAGCAGACAACCAGCATAAAGCAACAGCCACAGATCCTCTTCTTGCAGGGGTCCCTTTGAGCATTCCAGTTTCTCTCCGACAGCCCACATCAGACTAACACCACCAGCTGCATCTAGCACATGAAGAAGTCCAGAGGCAGGAGAAAAGCTCCAGTGATGCCTGCATGTTGCCGGTACTGTGGCGAGGAAGCACAAAGGCAGGAGCTAGTTGAGAGTAACTTGACAGAGCTGGCTGCAGCAGCAGATCAGCATGGGAGCTGGTAATCAGAGCCAGCCTCAGGTAGGTGTGCAGGCACACAGTACTCTGCAAAGCTGTGCTGGCACATTTTTTTCCTGCTACTGCCCAATTCCTTCAGCTTTATCTACTGTAGATGTGACAGTCTGTGGGCTTCATGAGGCTGTGCCCATGCTACTTGTATATAAAAAAATCCTACCCTCACCAGATCTTTTGTAGTTTTAAGACTCACTTCTTTCCTATAGAATAGAAACCTGAACTATTACTTAGAGTGGGAGGCGCAAAGAAGAGACAGACACCCATGCTAAAGTCTTTATCACAACTAGAAAGGATCAACAGTAAAACAGTCTTTGAATTAATATGTACACTATGCAAAAGTGGGACAAAACCAAGACTAATTGTGGGGTGGTTGGTTTGAGCTTTGCTACATTCACAAGACTGTAAGAAGAAACTGTGAAAGTTATTTGCAACACAGGGACAGCTGAGAAGCAAGCCAGCAGAAGGAGGACAGCAGCATCTGACTGCCGAGCACTGTGCCAATCCAGCACCAAACTGTCAGATGTAGGCACTAAGGTCCAGGTCACTAGAGTATGATGATCTCACAGCCCTTCGTGCAACGGATTCGCACCTTCACCACACTCCCCAGCAGTTGTGAATCCAATATTAACACATCCTCAGAAGGTGTTATTCAGTCTGGGTTTCCACAGCACTTCTCTATTCCTCCCTTTCCCACTCCAGCTGAGACTCATGCCTGCTCCTAGTTTAACACCAGCCATAAGAACCCAATGTTTGGGGCTATCTGTGAATTGGAGCTCCAGGTTATCAAGGAAATCTGTAGCCAGGAGAAACAACTGAATGAGTCTTCTTTGTGTTAATTTAACATCCTACATACCAGATCATCCTTCTCCAGTTGAAAGCCTTGTGAGTCTGTAGGACTTGCTTCTACTTTGCATGCTTAGAGTTCAACAGCCATAGCAGAAATCCATGCAAAGTGAGAATGCTAGAGGCAAGAATTTTTTATTCTGAAGTTGAAGAAAACATTATCTGCACAGCTGTGCAAAGTCAGGAGTCTTGCCCTGCACAGTTTCCCCATTGGAATAAGGGCATAACGGCCATCCAAAAATGTGTCATTAATGCTTTGTCCTCACAAGGTCATGCAACTATGAAGCCACTTGGCTGAGAAAAACAATTAGCACACCCCAGAAACAATCATGGGATATTGCGCAGTAACTGCAGGTTTCAGTGAGCTTCTCCCTTCTTCAGCACACAGCTCTGTGCTCCTGATGGCTTAGCACAGATCCCTCTGCCCCACCTCTGCTCTGTAGGGAGTACATCACAGGAACAGGAGAATGGGGAAGGATGCCTGTATCTCAGAAAGACACATATCCAAGTGCTGCTCTAGCAGACAGTGGCACATCACAGCCTCGCTATTGACACTCACACCAGAATAATTAGAGAAGTCACTGTTAACTAACTAACAACTTCACCATAAACTCGGAACAATACTGAAGAATTAAACACAACATTTCAGAGCCTTCCCTGAACACAGCCACCAATCTGCAGGAACACTGAAACCACCCTAGAGACAGACAGGCTAACTTAATCCCACATGGCTTCTAACAAAAAGAACTGTAACTCTGAGGTACTCGCCCTAAAATAATGCTTGTCCAGGGCAGCAACCCAAAAGAAAGTAGTCCTCAACAAACCACACCTTTATCCACATGGCATGACTCAGCTCATGTACCGGGTGCCATCAAGAAATAAAAGACAAGGGTTCACGTTCAGCCAGGTTCACTCCCTAAACTAGCAGGTTTCTGGGCTAAGAAGCTCCCAGCTGCAATGGGACAGCCTTCCCTTTCAGCTGCAAGCCTCAGCCCACTGAGCAGCTGTGTCCTCAAAGGTTTTGACCTTTCAGAACTTCTCCATCCAGGGACACCAGCACATGAAAACAATAAAAATAATTCTCCGATGTCATGTACTTGACACTTAGGACAAATATTTGTGCTTCTCCCTCTGTTTCTGTCCGTATCATTTATGTCAAAAATAAAACTGAAGACTGCAATGGAAGAGGAAAACGTTTCTAAAGACTTAATCCAGTAGGAAAAGTGACCAATAAATCCAGACTGCAAATTCCTAAGCAAGTTAGAACGACAAGTTATATAGTGCTTGACTGCACCCCATCATTAATGATGAACTCTATAAAATGACCATATTTGTATAGGGTACAGGGAAAAAGACTGGAAAACATACAGTAGCTGGAAAATAGGAAAGGTTGAGTCAGATTTCCAGATGGATTTTTTGATAGCCCTGACATTTGATTCTGGAAAAAAGATGCTACACTTCTTATTCATAGCAACCCTTGAAGTAAGGCACAAGCCTTCCCTGGGAACCTACCGGAGACCTCTCTGCTTCACCACATCTCTAGTTTCATCCCTTCTCCCTATGCCTGTCACCAGGTGTCACTTCTCACCCAGACCAACACCAAGGGCCACCACCTGAAGAACAAGCAGCTCTGGGCCTGAGGCACACTAAACTTGCTGATGCAGGGCTGACACTCCGGGCCTCAGCAGCTCCATTTCTTGACAATTCTGCAACATCCTCCAAAGGAATCTGCAACATCCTGGCCTGGTGCAGATGTCTGTAACTGAGCATGTTTTTCTGCTATTGAGGACTCAATGCTCAAAGCCATCACCTGTGGCCAACTACACAAATCTGAGAAACACGCAAGTTTCTGAAGAGCTGGAAACATGTATGTACAGTTATATCTCACCCACCACCACAAATCAGCAGTCACCCTCTCGCACATCCATGAAGCCTCTGCAGCTTCTTCCCACTGTTATCTTACAGGTTAGTACTCTACCCCAATTTATTAATTATCAGGATTTCTTCTCTTTAGAAGATCTCAGACATTTTTCTCCGACAACACTAAGCTTAACCACTGTCTTAATTAAAACGTGCTTGACTATATGGCATTATTTGATATCATTCATTTATCTGCTTTACCCAAAGCTTTGATGCTTTATCTATCACAAACATCACTAAATCACCTTCAAATCTGCCACAATGACTGTGTTATGTTCAACAATTACTTCTGTACACTTCAATCATCCCCATCACTATTACAGCCAATGACCCACATTCATTTCTTCAACCACGTTTTCTGATGACTAGGTCACCTCCCTGCAGGTTGGATGCTTGGTTCTCAAAGCAAGTGACATCCTGTGCCAGAAAAAAACAAGGACTAAAGATCAGAGGAGAAGAAACCATGAAGAGAAAGACATAAGAGGAAGAAATTTGATAAAGGTTACTAGTTCTCCCCTAGATGTGTCTGCTTTTATTTGGCTTATGGCTGAAAGTGAGGCCTGAGATGTCAGTGCAAAAGCCAGAAGGTGAATGGGTAACTTGCTTCCACCCTGGCCCTCAAAGGGACAGGCTCGGCTTCCTGTCATCACCAACTGCCCAACTTCAGAAGCAGCAGCAGGGCTGGGTAGCAGCAAGCATCTGCCAGAGGCTGTGCAGGAAGAAGTCTTCCTTTACCCCAAGTTAGAGGGAGAAAAAACCCACCCAGAAGCCTTGTTTGCCCACCCTCCTTCACACTCGGGCGTCAGGACAGCGCCTGCTACAGCCTGGTGCTGCCCAAAGCTGGGCTCAGCTGCCAACCTCACACAAACCACCTTCCCTCTCAGCTTTTGCCTACTTACACTGCCTGACCCCACGTGCACAGCACCCACACAGAGCCCTGACGCCAAGCGTGATCTCCCACATAAGCTGCGCTTGCCTCCCCTACACCCAGTGCTTGTCAGTGCTCTGAGCTGCTGAACAGACCCATCGACATGGCACCTGCACTTCAGGGCAGTAACAGGTATGCTCTCTGCAGGCATCTTCCCAAGGCAGAGTAATTGCACATATTGATTTCAGATGTTATCCAACTGCCTTGCACAACTTCGGGTCAGACAGCTCCAACACTGAGCTCCCCACCAACACACATCCCTTCCTCTCCACTAGCTTGGCATGTCCCAATTCACATCGATTTATCCTCTCTGCCCCTCAGACAGGCAGATAAGTCCTCTGGAGACCCAAACCACCCTGTTAATAGCCCGCAGAAGTCATCCAGCACCCTCAGCCTTTTCCTGAAGCCTCTTACAACAGAAGTTTCTCCTTCCCCTGCCCCTGGGTAGCAATGACCCTATAAAGGCTCTTCTAAGGTCAGCACTGACACTTCACAGAAGACTTGGCTTTCAGACAGGACTGTACTTTCCACGGTGCAAGAGAGACTGGCACAAATAACTGGGTTAATACACCCTTCGGTAACTTCAAGGAACAAACACCAGCAAGTGGAGATGCAGTACTCCAGAAAGCAGACCCTTGGCTGAAGTATAGAGTGACACGCTTAGCATAGTGCCACCTCTTCAAGCACAGCCAAGGTCTAAACCATAAGCTCTTGTGGTGACGGCTGTCTAAGTAATGCTTCTTCCTCCAGCAAAGAGAACACTGCTGCACTGTCCTTCTAAATATCTCCTCTGTCACAGGCTGATGAGATTCCCACTGTAGCCACCTCACAAGAGTCCACAAAAGGGAACAGAAATTCCACAGTCCCTTCGAAGTAAAAGCAAGCTGGGCCCTGAAAGTCTAGTTAGTGCAAGAACAACTGCGTCAGGCAAAGACATTAAGTTTTAATGAACAACTCAATTAGAGGGCACAGGGCATCTATGCCCCCAGCAGCACAGGCTCTGAAAGCCACAACAGAAGTAACACACCAACAGACTATGTGAAGCAGTGGGGGCACCTCACTGGTCTGTGCGGCAATGCTGGGACAGATAAGGTCCCCCTGCAGCTCAGCTCCAGAAGAGGCTGGATGAGCAGCTCTGCCCGCTCTCTCTGGGCCAGGAGCTGACCTGTGAGCATATGCACCCACACATATCCCACTCCAAGTACGCCAGCTCCAACCCATAAGACAAATCCCAAAAGCAAAGAGAAGAAATAGCTGGAGACAGTTCTAGATTGATGGCACTTCATGCCGGTGAACACAGCTTGCCTCAAAAAAGAAAACTATCAGGACCCAGTGGCCCAGCACCTACTGTCACTTAAAGCCCAGTCTTCATACCGTATCAAACAATAACATGCCTGAACTACTCACTGGAATGATAAGAGGCTAGTGCTTATGTTCCTGGTTGCTAAGATCTGGCCTTCTTCAGGCAAAAGCCAAGGGAACAAGCCCAGGAAAACAACTCACTGCTACACCTGGAGATTAATCCTATTCACACTACACACCCAAGCACGAGGCGCAGCGCAGAGACGTGTTGGAGCATGGCCCCAGCACGCTGGCTTTGGTTTTTCTCTTCAAGCAACTGAGATAACGGCTCTCCGCTTGCCTTATCCAGTTTCAAAAGCAACACTTCAAAGCCATCCCATGTCAAACACCAGAACAAATTGAAGCTGCCAGAGATGCCTCACAGGGAAGAAATTAACACATTATGGGAAGTGGCACTGTAAGCTTAACTTGGAACCACAGACTCTTGTAAATAGAAAAGCAAGTGTTTCCTATTAAACAAAACCTTTTCCATTAAGTTACAACCACAACAGAAAGGTAATTTTAGCTTCATCAGAGCAGCAGAAGAAAGTGATATCCCTGCAGGATCAGCGGTTTCCCTTGCTCACTGCACACAGGCCTTTCAGAGCCCTGGCACGCAGGGAGGAAGGCGAGCCTCTCTCCGCAGCAGCCTGGCTGCGAGGTGTGTGCTCTGGCACTGCCAGGGCAGGGCAGCTCAGACAGCAACGGCCGGAGCACCGACCCCACCGACCCAAGAGAACACCGTGAGGAGCTCAGACTGATGCCCAAGGAGGATGAGGAAGCAGCGACATACCTGCATGGAGCTCACCACGCTTCGTGCCTTCTCCTCTGCCCCCTCTCTGTCTCGAGTAAGGGGTGAGAGGCGACCGGCGTGATCAGCAAACTGCTCAAAATCCCAGTTTTCAGAAGGATTTTTGTTCTGTGCGTTTTTCGGCTTGGTAAAAGCACCAGCTCTACAACCGCAGCTGCCCGACACCACGGCGCGGCCCCGGCTCAACCCCGCCGCGGCGGCGGAGCGCAGCCCGGGGGCTGCCCGGGCACGCCGGCCTGAGCCGGTGCACACCTGCGACACCCGGAGCCCTTCACCTGCCCGCAGCCCACCCGCCGTGCCCCCTCCGCAGCCGCCGGGACGCTGCCCGCGGAGGAAACCCGCGCCCCCCCCCCCGCCGCGCTGCACCTGTCCTTGGCCGGGGCGCGGCCGCCGCCGCAGGCAGAGCCGAAGGCGAGCGTCCCGCGGGGCGAGCGGCGCGGCCTGGGCGGCCCCTCGGCCGGGCGCTCGGCCCCCCGCACCGCCCGGCGCCGCAGCCCTCGCCGAGGCAGCGGCCCGCACGGCGCGCGGAGGGAGCCCGGCCCGCGCCCACCTGCGCGCGGCTGCAGCGCGCCCGTTCGCAGCGCCCGGCCAAACTCCCCGGCCCGCGCCCTATCGGAGCGCGCCGCGGCCGCCCGCCCCCCATTGGCCGCGCGGGGCCTGAGCGCCCCCCGGCGGGTGCAAACAGCCGCCCGCGCGCCCGCTCCCATTGGCTGGCGGCGGCCGCGCCTCGCGGGGCGCGCGCGGCGGCCGCGGGTGGCCGCCCGGCCAGGCGGCTTGGGGGCAGAACCCCCTCCCTGGGGGCCGTGCCGCCAGGTGATGGCCGCCCAGAAGCACACCCGGGCTGGGGGCAGGCTATTGGGTAAAAACCCGGGGATTTTTGACAATGTAATTGGGCCGAGTGGTGCTGGCAGGGCAGGGCGCGGAGGGGCTGCGGGGCCCGGGAATGGCGTATGAAGGGCACGGAGTAGGGGCGGGCTGCGGGAGCCCGATGGCGGGACAGGCAGCAAGCGGCTGCTCCCTGGGCCGGGGGCAACCGGCTGTGGGTGCGCATGGCTTTCCCGGTGCCGAAGCACCGTGCCCGCGTCCTCCGCTGGCACCGAGGAGGCGGCGGTGGGAGCGCACCTCCTGGGGCAGGGCGGCCTTGCCCCCCGCGGCACTGGCGCGGGGATCCCCGCTCACCTTCCGCCGGGCCGGGCGTCCCCCCGTCCGGGCTCTGTCTGTAGGGCAGTAGGAGTCAACCCTGAGCGTGTGCACCAGCGTGTTCTGGAGTCTTACAGCAATGGGGAGAAACGCTGCACATCAGCTAGTTCCACTGCCATCACTCGCGGAATTCCTACAAGCAAATGCCCTCCTGTTTCGTGACTCATATTTTGGCTTTTATTTTTTCCTCTGCTCTCTTTTACCTACTTGGCTCGCAGTCGACCATGCCCCTGGGTCGAGGGGTTCCCACTGCAGCCCCGCATTCAGCTGTGAAGTGTGTTTCCCGTGGGATTCGTGAGGATGTTTATTTTGTGACAAGTGACTCGTGGCTGGGCTCGCTGGGCTCTGCCGTGACCCCACTCATGGTCAGGGTCCCCACCAGGGGATCTTGGCTTTAGCCAGAGAGCAAGAGTTGGATTAAATCCACATCCTGACTCAACCCACTGCTGACTGCTGCTCCTTCCCGCTGTGACAACAAGCAGATAGAAATGCCTGCGCCTCCTTCCAGTGGGTCTCAAATAATCCTTTGCTTTGGAAACAAATTAATTACTTACCATAGGTTTCATATGTCAAAATGACTCAACATGTTAATAATGCAGTTTGTGGTTTACTCCCAACTTTGTTTCCCATCCCAGAATAACCTTGCTCAGGTTGTCACTGTGTTTAGAGAAGTATCGAGATGTAGTTAAGAGACACTAATCATTAAAGCAGCCAAGTCGTTTTGAAAACCTTGCAAAGACCATGAACCTTTTCACGTACTCCTTCTGTGGGTCTGTGTCTTATAGCCAGGAATGCCCTACTGCAGTTCACCACGTGCATCCAAGTCTTGTGTTTCCTGCAGAAACGTGCTTTGTCACCCTGGTTGTTTGCAGGCAGCTGAGCAGCTCTCTGTGGATGAACAGGTTTACCGAGGGCTAATGCCATTTCGTTTCCACTTAAATTATTTGTCCATTCTGTTTGTCAATTTTCAGTTAAAAATACTTCAAACTGAAATGTTTTGAATTTTGCTTGAGACCTTTGAGACTTTATTTGCCTACTGTTGATCTTTAAGTTGGCTAATAAAATAATGGATCCAGTTCTATGACCACAGCATACTCTGTCCCCTTATTTATTTTGCAAGGAAGAAAACAAGAAAAAAGTAGTTTTTTTCTTTATCCAGCAAGCTAAAAATCCAGAACTTGTGTGTTTCTAAACTTGACTATGAAAGAGTCGTTACATTCAGTTAAACAATCCCTGTTAGAAAGACAGAAAGGATTGTTCTCTCAGCTCGTCACAGAGAAAATCCAGCGGAGATCTTCCATGGGCAGGAATCACTGGGGCAGAGAAGAGCTCTTGGACCAGGTGAACAGCAGTGTGACATGAACCAGCGGGAGAGCAGCAGAGCCTGCCCGATTTTAGAGTGACCAACAAACGTGTTTTCCAGTTTTTACTATTGGCAATTTGTCACTTAGTCTCCTTCAATGTATTTTATTTGTAATTCTGACAGTGTTTCCATAGTTTCATGGTTTTAACTGTTATCTGGTCCAGTTTTGCACTTCAGGGATACACAACTCCTTCCTGCGGCAGCTGGAGCAAAGAGACCGAAATAAAAATCTAAATGATGCAATGAGGGCCCATAGTTTCTGAAGGAGGATGTTTAGGACAGCGTTTCTCCACCCTTGGATAAACCACTAGCAGCTGGGAATACTTTTGCATTTCTCTTTCTGTGCAGAAAGTCTTTCTGACAGAAACAAGGCAGCAAGGAAATGCTAGGGTTTATTTCAACACCAAAGCCTGGCACAAAAGGCTTCTAGCATCTCACGCTGCCCAGGTTTTCTGCGACCTCTCCCTTCCAGCCCGTGTTTGATCTCTGCTCAAGGCAGTGGAGCTTCATTTGACTAAACACCAGGGAGCAGGGATTTGGCTGGTCTTTCTCTAGCAGTTCCCTGGTTCCTTTGCGTGTCCAAAGAAAAGCAAGAAAGCTGGTGGAGGGTCTGGAGCACAACTCTTGTGAGAAGGCAGCTGAGGGAACCGGGGTTGTTCAGCCTGCAGAAAAGGAGGCTGAGGGGAGACCTCATCGCTCTCTACAACCACCTGAAAGGAGGTTGTAGCGACATGAGTGTCGGTCTCTTCTCCCAAGTAGCAAGTGATAGGACAAGAGGAAATGGCCTCGAGTTGCACCAGGGGAGGTTTAGACTGGATATTAGGAAAAATTTCTTCACCAAAAGGGTTGCCAAGCACTGGAACAGGCTGCTCAGCTCAGGTATTTATTTAAAATGCTAACTTATATAATAGATGTGCTTATTTGGATAGCACAAATTTTGAACAAAACAAAGGATTACTCAGAGAAGCTATTAAAACATCCCATTTGTGTTCTTGCTTATAACTATTTAGCTTACATATCATGAACTGGCCTCTTTTGCCCCTGGTTATGGATACCAATTTGTCTTTCCTCAGTTAGCTAATCTGTGCCAAAAAGTTACAGAGCTCCAGCTTCAAAATCAGATTTCTGTTTATGATCCTTCAAAATAAGAGCAAGTGGGCTCAGGAATTGAGCTTTTAAGAACAGCTTGGGCCAAATCTCTGTGTGGTGCCATAAAACTGAGCAGCATCCGTGCTCGGTACCGGTAGGCAGAGCTCGGTTAATTGGAATGATCCTGATTGACCCCTGCTAAAGAGCCCACCGGTGACTGCGCTGTTTCTATGTGCAGAACCCAGTTCGACACTTTTGACTTTTACACTTTCTAAAATAAGGCAATAAAGCAATTTGAAATACACAACAGAAGGAGAGAGCACTTCACCAAAGAAAGCAAAAGAAAATAGTGTGGCATAATTAATACAGAGCTGGCTGCAGCGAAAATGAGTTGTAACAACCGGACCATCACCGGGAGTATGGCTGCAAGCTGAGCTGCAGCTGTCCAGTCCTCTGATGGCAGAGAAGGTCCTTTTGCCACCCAGCAATCTGGCCCAAGAACACACGTCTTTGGGACAGAAGGAAATAAAAGCATCGTCTAGGGCTGGGAGGACATAAATGTGCCTGTCAGTCCTTCACTGTGTGTCAGCCAGAGGATTTATCCAACTGAAAACATGCTCCCACATCAAAAGAGAAAGGGAAGGAGTGCAACCAGAAAGTGCTTTTTTAGGGAAAAATCCAAGTATGTCCTAAGTGGAGGACTGGGTTAAAAATAAAAGGGAGTCTGCGGTGTCAAAGAGAGAATGAGAGGGCTTAGAGACGGGAGACAGCACAGGGTAGGAGCCATCTCTTTCTTTAGTGTTACTCATTTTTAATTTGCATCACTATAGTACCTGGAAGCACCAGGTGGAAATCAGGGCCTCATTGTGGTGGGAATTGTGCGCAAACATAATGATTAAATGTTGCCAGCTCTGCAGAGGTTGAAATATAATTCCTCATCTCTGCAGCATCACTAACCAGCATAATTATTGCCAAAGAAGTTTTTCTGCAATTGCTCTTCTGGAATATCTGTGCCACTTGATTTCTTTCAGAGTAATCATGTCCGAGGGGATGAAAAGATATATCTGTACCAGGTCCAACTTGGTAACTTTCACAGATAATAATAACCGTTCAGAGGCAGAATCTGCTCCCCACCTTTGCATACACGTTTAGAAATTATTTGCTTGTGTCTCCATTTCCCTTTCTGTAAAATGGGAATAGTAACGCTTGTGGCTCTCTGTCTTCGTATGACACCCATGATGGGACTTGCACTGAAGGATGCTGAGCTGAGCAGCCCAGCCCTTCCTCCCTGCTCTCCCACCCCGGGGCACCAGCTCCAGCCTCCCTGGCAAAAGGAAGGACTGAAAAAATCACCATGGGCTTTCCCTGCCTGTTCATACTGCAGAGGGGACCAGTGTATTAAAATTCAAAAATTAAAATTAGACACTTGCTGAGTTTGCTTCAGAGAGCTGTTGCTCCGCATGGCACCCACCTGAAAGCCGCTGGCCCTGGGGGCCCTGCCTTAGAGGAAGAGCTTGGTTTGGTGAAAGACTTAAAATTACAATCTCTCATTCTGCTGGATGCAGAAATGGTTGGTGAATGAAAATCGTGCATTTTAAAAACACAAGCAGGCAGATAAAAATAAACCCTCCCACGATTTCTAAAGCAGTCTTGGGACTTTTAGGCATCCCAGCTCAGAGGTTTTGAATATCAACTACAGGGGATCATTTACAAGTAGCATTTTTGCTAATTTCCTATTCTGCCTTTTCATACTTGCTAGGAAAGAATAGGGACTTTGCATTATGAACAGCTTGAAAGATGAAACAGGCAGAAACAACCGCCTGCTCTACCGGCCGCGTTGCACTGGTTATTTTAAGGTATGACTGGAGATTGACCCAGTTTAAGTGGGTGCAAAAGGTTACCTGAACACCGGCTTCACTGCCTCTGAGCTTCGGCAACTAAGTTTTCCCCAATGGGAAAATGTGAAATGGTCTTCCAGTCCCCTCTGCTGGTTGCAGCTTGCTGGAGAGCTGCACCCTCGCTCCAGACGTGACTGTGCAATGCATCACCTCGATGGGAGCAGCAGGAGATTTGTGGAGACGCCACCAGCACCATGCCCTCAGCACCCGCCAAGGCGCCACTGAATCCTCCAGAGACCGGGGAGCTTTCCCTCGCTCTCATCTTTGCATCTTTGATGTAAGCCCCTGGCACCTCTCTTGCGCAGGACAGCATGACGAGAAAGGGTGAAAACGTTAGCCAAATGGATCATCTTAAAAAACACAAACACGCTGCGTGTGAAAGCTGCGACATCCTTCTGAGAGCAAGCAATCTCCCCATGGTGAACGTACGGCTTGAAATGTTTGTTGAGCTCATGACCAAGTACCACCTGCAATTCTTCATGGCACATGCCTGCGTGTCCCGACGGGCCCAGTGCGGCGTGTCCACCCGTTGCAGCCACAGGCAGAGCAATCCCTGTAGCTTCTTTACTGCCTTTCCCACGGCAGCTGGGATCCAGTTTTGAAACGTTCAAGGCAAAATTTCCTCCAGGGCATGCAAAACAACATTCAGAGGGAGAGTCTGTGCTGATGCATCCTGGAGAGCTGAACAGAGGCAGCAGCTCAGGGCAGGGGCTGCTCATAGTGGCACGGGGCTTGGGTGTACTTTGTGATGTCCAACCACACACGCTGAGTAGTGCGAGTCTTCCAGCAGAGAGGGGAAGTTTTGTTCCTGGGTGCAAAGAGCTGGTTTGTGAGGCTGAGCAGGTCAATTCTGAGCGGTTAATCCTGACTGGCGTGGGCAGCAGGAGGCTGAGCTGGCACAGGGCGGCACGGCTGTTCGTGATGGCCGGCAGCGTGCCAGCACTCTCCCAGCCAGCCTGTCTGGGGAGGAAGCCCAAGTGACAACCCTGATGACAAGCACTGCTCATGGCCAGAGGCCCACGGGTGCCACACAGGAAGGCAGAGCCTGGGGGAGCCGGTGCCAAGCCCATGCAGAGCCCTGTGCTCTGGCATGATTTACGGGATTGCTTTGCATGTACAAACCCCCCAGAGCCAAAAAGCGCTGCGTACCCCGGGGCAAGCATGGGCACTGCAAAGGGATGTAATAGAAAAACTAAAGGTTTATTTTTTTTTTTTTTAATAAAATACATCCTTACAAAATAACCGCTTTTCTCCCATGCTGAGGGACAGAGAATGGTTCTCCCAGCTCTCCTTCCCTCCCTTTCTCCTCACTCTGGAGCTGTCCAAGGGTGCCACTGGGGAATGAGAGGCACTGATGGTCCCCCCAGGGGCTTCGGGGTGCGGGGTGCCCTGGCACAGCCTTGGCACACCAGGCAGGGTGCAGCAGGAGCCCTTCGGAAGTGCCTGCAAAGGCAGCAGACCCTGGTACCCTGCAGCAGGGCTGATGGAGGACACCAAGGGTGACCCAGTGGCTCCCTGATGCCCAACACGAGCATCGCAGCGTGTCTCACCAGTGGCAGAGTGCCCGGCTGGCCAGATCCTGCCCCGGCTGCAGGCCACCACGTTCCTATGAGCCAGTGTCAGACGCTGCTTCTGTTGGCCTTGGGGCTAGTGCAGGCTGGTGACAGGGGATGATGGCCGTGTTTTAGGAGAGGAGGAGGAGGAGAAAGAGGGTCCAGGTTCATTGGTCAGTGTGGATTCTGCCAAAAGAGAGAGGTGCACAGTGATTTCTGGTGTCTTGCCCCCCACTGCCCCTCTTCAAGCAATGCCACTGTCAAAGATGCGATGTCAATCCCACGCCCTGCCCCAGCGCTGCCCCATGAGCCTGCCCGCCCTGGGAAACGCTGACCCCAGGTTAGACATACAGCCCACCACTCAGATCCTCTCCATGGCAGCAGGTCGAGGGAGGGGATCCTGCTCCTCTACTCTGCTCTCCTGAGACCCCTCCCCCTGCAGTGCTGTGTTCAGCTCTGGGGCCACCAGCACAAGAAGGACACGGAGCTGCTGGAGCGGGGCCAGAGGAGGGCACGGAGATGATCCGAGGGCTGGAGCACCTCTGCTATGGAGACAGGCTGAGAGAGTTGGAGCTGTTCAGCCTGGAGAAGAGAAGGCTCCGGGGAGACCTTCCAGCTCCTCCCAGTACCTAAAGGGGCTACAGGAAAGCTGGAGAGGGGCTTTGGACAAGGGTGTGTAGTGACAGGACAAGGGGCAACGGCTTTAAACTGAAAGAGGGGAGATTTAGATTAGATAGAAGGAAGGAATTCTTTACTGTGAGGGTGGTGAGGCACTGGCACAGGTTGCCCAGAGGAGCTGTGGCTGCCCCATCCCTGGCAGTGTTCAAGGCCAGGTTGGATGAGGCTTTGGGCAACCTGGTGTAGTGGAGGGTGTCCCTGCCCATGGCAGGGGGGTTGGAAGTAGATGATTTTTAAGGTCCCTTCCAACCCAAACCATTCTATGATTCTATGCCTCCCTGGAGCCCTGCTGCCTTCCTGGGGCCCTTGGCATAGCCCCGAGACCCAGAGCTCCCTCCCCTGTCCGCCATGTGCTAGCAGGGCTGGAGCAACACCACTCACCACTCACCTCTCACTGCATGTTGTCCAGCTCCTTTCCCTTCTTATGTGACTTCGACTGGGGGTTAAATGAGACAACACGATGATTCTTTCACAGACCTGCCCCTTTCTAATGCCAGGGAAAAATGTAGTTGAACAGCAATTTCTAACCCCCGATGTATAAGCATATTTTCAGATGAATTTGAGGGAAGCTTTTCATTTCCTACGAAAGGCCAAGAAACATCCCACAGTCATGGAGATGTTGTCAGAAAGCGGAAAAGGGGACATTTTCCAGTTTGCTAAAGCACTGGTCTGCTCCTGCTTCCCTTAAAGCAATGCAAGTGTTACCAAATATTGGAATATCTGGGGATAAAGGGAGGGAATAAAGCTATTAACAGTGAGTCACACAGAAGATCTCTAATTTTGGTGAGGAGATTCCTGGATCCCAGTCTCTGACAGTCCCAAGGGCTCAGGATTCCCATTAGCTCAGGAAGGCACCTGGTTGCTCCTCAATATAAACGTTACAGCATCATTGCTCATGCACGCATCCATGCTCACACACCTGCAAGAGCCTCGCAGGGGAGGGACTCACTGGTACTTACAGGCTCCTGTTCCGCGTATTTGAATTTCTTCTGCTTGTAATAGTCCCGTCCTTGGAGAAAATGCAGCAGGAGCAGGTCGCAGAGGACAGAGGCCTGAAATGAAAGCGCAGATAGGGCTGGGGCTGCCCACCTGTGCCACCTTGTACTTCCAGCTTGTTCCAGTTTGCCCTATTAATTAGGATCCCTTCTGCTTCAACCCCCAACGTGGCAGCTGCTAAAGAGCGTACAGCCCCTGAATGCCCGTTTAGGACAGCAGTGAAGCGTGCTGGGTTCAGTACTGGGCAACTTAAGTCAACAGAAATTAAGTATTTCCACTTTAGGTATACGCAGAGCACAACACCCTTTGGGTCATGCCAAAGTCTTTAATGACCATAACCAAATAAGATGCTGGTTGTGCATGAAATTCTGCCCATCACCTCCAAAAAGCCCTTGACACCAGCTCTAACTTAAAACTACCAAGATACCAAGACATGGCCCAGCATGAACGCCTGCCTCCCCCGCACTCGCAGGGCAGCAGCTCCCGCCAGCACAATCTACATCAGCCAGTGGGCAGCAGAAATCAATTTTCCTGAGCGAGTGAGGCAGGAGAGCACCTCCATTCTCCTTTTTTTGCCCATCTGCTGTTGCCAGAGAAGGAACCAATATCTGACTGCAGCTCAGGGACACTTCCCCATGGATGTCGCAGGCGAGGAGAATAATTTGAGAGTCTCCATATAGAGGCGGGAAACAGTTGAACTTACCACTCCAAAAATACCAATTCCGGAGCCGATTGTGGTCATGGTTGGGATGATGTCAAACTTGCCTGCCTGAATAAAATCAGAGGAAAGAGGTGATACGTTACAACCACCCTAGGAGAAAAACAACGATGCCATAGCTCTAGGTGGGGCTCAGCTAAAGAGCCTTGCAGCGACCCAAACCACAGCCACAGCGCAGCGAGGAACAGGAACCGGGTAAGAGCTGGTTTTAAGCTCATTGGGCACACAGAAAAATATGGTAGGTTGGTCGTAGGCTGACACAAATTGAAATTACTTTGCTTCGTGTATTTTAATTAAAAAAACCCAACAAAACCAAAAAAGTATGCCCTTTAAATATTCCCAGTGGGAACACAATGGGGAAAGCTTCCCCAGTGGGAAGAAAAAGACAAAATAGAAAAATGCAAATGTTCATCTTTTGGAAATATTAGTGAAAAGTTTTGACTTTCAACAGTTCCCCCCCAACCCATTGTGATGTTTTTTGGGACAAAACCACTGACTCAAGGAAACCACTCGTGTTGGCTTTCCTGGCCCCCTGAGCCCCCAGTGCTGTGTTACAGAGCTGGCACCTGCCGGAGGACATGGCACTGCCGCCCTGCGGAGCCGGGGGCCAACCCAGCGCCTGGCCACCCTTACCTTGCCGTTCACCAAAATGTCAAACCGGATCCCAAACACCTTGTAGAGCGTCCTCTTTTCCATCCCGTCTTCCTTGTAGTATTTGGCGTATCTGTCCAATTGGATGGGGAGCGTTAATGGCCTCCCAGGGTGTCTAACAGCCCCCTGCAACCCAACGGCGTCGGGATCTTGGCAGGAGCAGGACAGGGGTCTGGGGATGCACCATCATGGACCTGGTCCTGACCTTCTTCTTAATCCCCCTGAAGGAGCAGGGTTGTTGGCACCTCTCCCCTCCGTGCCTCAGTTTCCCTCCCTGCAAGTTGGAGCTAAAGCTCCTGCTCATGCTGGTACTTGGTGACCCCAAGTGCTACGTGACAGTGGATATTAGTGCAGCACTAGCGACAGCTTCACACAGAGCAGCAGCTAACGCCCAGATGTGCTGTGTCTGAAAGCTTTGAAGTGTGGGAACACATGAGATGACCTCGCACCATCTCCAGTCTTTCAAGGTGCTTTCCAAGAGCTCAGCTGAGCAGGAGAGTCTGGAAGAGCGAGGAGATATACAGGGAAAGGCAACAGGGTAATTTTGAGGCCAAGGGATGTGTTGTCACTTTTCTCATGCCATTCTAAAGAAAGCACAGCCCTGGCACTGCAAAGGTAGTGAGGATTTTGGGAAACGGTCCCTGATCTTCCACCATCCCTTGAGTGCTGTGGGGTCCTGAAAGAGGTCACCTCTGACTTCTGCCTGGGGAGTTAACAGGGTTCTCCTCACCTGAAGTTGAAGCCTGGTGAAACGTTACTGTCGTCATTGTAAAGGCCGTGGAACTGGTAAATGGGTTTGCAGTACCGGATGGGCCAGTCGAGGTCACAGTTCCAGTCTATGGTGATGCCCACCACTCCACCCTGCAGCCGAGAGAGGAGGCACGAGGTTGCCCTGCTCTGCTCAACCTCCTTGGACCTCGCCTGTGTGGAGAAACTCCTTCTCTCCTCCTGTGTGGCCTTTCTCAATGCTACGAGGTGCCCTGGCTCTCCAGGGTACACAGACCCCGCTGCTATCTCAGCCCTCCTGGGCAGCCTCTTCTTCGTGCCCAGTACATCACCCTACATGGAGGCACCCGCTTTTGCCCTCAATGCTGGATACACAACTACATTCACACCCTCTTGTTCCTGCCCAAGGCACGGTCCTGAGAAACCCTGCTCCCTGCAGATCCCCCACAGCCCTTGTGGGACGACCTTCCCTTGCCTGACTTTGCCCATGAGATTCGCCTTTCCTGTGGCTTAACCCGGCCATTGAACCAGTAACATCACAGGGAAAGTCATGGTCATAGAGGAGAGTGAAATGAGCCATGAAAATCAGAAGAAAACCTCCTCTAAGAGAAGTGGCCACCTGCTAGGAAATGAAGCCGTCCCTCTTGCGCTCGCTCCGGGCTGTAGCCAGCTGTGCCCCAGCGCCTCGTCTCTTTCCACCTTTAAGATATGGAAGCCTCTGATTTTAATGCCTGGCCAAGTCAGCTCAAGGCTCCGCAGCGCAGAAATAGCACATTTGCATTTGCAGAGACGTCGTTTGCATGGTGCAATGACCAGTATTTGACCATCCAGCCAAGGCTTTCGAGCTCCACCGGATGGGATTTGGCCACGCAGCTGTACTCATTTGTTGCACAAACTAAAACAAACCAAACTCTGCATTTATGACCAGCGGGTCAAAGCTTGTCAGTCTTACAGGGGAGTTTCCGAGAAAGGCTTAAATATCAGGTCATGCCCAAGGAGATTAATAGTCTTTAAGAACTAATTCTGACACTCGTGAGTCCTTAAGAAAACAGATCCCGCATGTCTCAACAGCTCGGGGACCATTGCTCTCTCTGTGTCCCCCTCCCCATGTCAGCAAGAAACGTCATTTGAAACTGAAGTACCTTAACAGCCAGGAAGGTAAAATTCTGACCCGATTCCTTCACTATGTATCCCAGGTCAAACACGGGGCATAAGGAATCGGTGACTTTGTGATAGGTGCATTTCTTCAGGTACTGCTTGGTAACGCTCTCAACCAAGTTGCGCCTGGGAAGTGAAAAAAAAAGCGAGAAAGAGTTTAAATGACCCAATAATTTGGGTGGGAAAAGACCTCTGGATGTCCCTGGTCTGACCAGTTGCTCAAAGCCAGGTAACCTCAAAGCTCAGAGCTTCATCCTCCTCCTCCACGTGCTCAGCAGACTCTGCACATGCAGCATGGGCCCTCTCCTCCAGCCCTGCCTGGCTTCTCCCACACCATCGGCGACTGGTGTCCCATGAACCTCCTCTTGCTGAGGAACTCTCTTTCCTGTTTTCTCTCCTGCAAATGGTCTCCACCTCTGCTTTGGATTTACTGCTTTGCCCGCTGCCCAGACCCATTTCTTCAGCACGTCTGCCTGTCCTCGCCTCTTCTAGCAACCCCCTCTCTCCTTCCTCATTTGCAATCCCTCCCGTGGCCTCCACCATCCCTTCCAGCTGCAACCCCCGTTCACGTGGCAGCTCGTCTGTGAGTTCTGCTGGGCAATGCTCTGTGCACCAACAGTTTCCATCTGGGACAGCTCATGGATAGCGTACCTCAGAGATTTTACATGGAGCTGGATTTTGCCGTTTTCCCCAGAACAGGTGAAAAGGGAAAATCTTGCCTTCCACCCCGCTCTGCTCTCTTGCCTAAAAACGGTCTTTTTGTGAAGCGTCCCTGACCCAGATGGTTTTGTAAGCCTTGTGCCTTGCTCAACCCCGTCCCGTCGTTTATGCTCAGCAGTTAATTAGCAGCAGCAATCAAAGGCAGGAAGTTTCCCCATGACCCCTACGATGGCAGCCAGCCCGGCTGCCCTCCCCTCCCCGGGTCTGCTGTCCGTCCTCACATCCTCCTCCCGCCTGCCCGCACTCAGCTAGCTGCTCTCCTCCTTGCCGGGGTGGGGGGATGCCCTCTCCCAGGTACGTCGTGGGGTGCAGCGCGAGGTCGGCTCCAGACTTTGTCGCGCCCGCCGGCTGCCAGGGCGTTTAACCTTGGCTGCGGGGCAGGGACACCATCGGCTTAGTGCGAGGAATCCGCCATCTTCAGCACGAATAGCTTCCGTTAATTCGGTCCAAGTCAGATCTATCATCAGTGTTATCCCAAATCCCCTTACGTGTGCGCTGGCAGCCGGCGGCATCGTTGCCAGCGCTGCCTGGAAGGGGCTGACCCTACAACCCGCGGCAGAAACAGGTGAGAACTGGGATGGTGAGAGGAGCTTCTGCTCATTTTCAGGCAGTAAACTCATCCTGGCTGCTCACACCTCCCTGAGGCATTTAGTATTTTACTGTTGTCTTCGGGGAGGAAAAGGGAGAAGAAAAATGAAAAATGAGAGAAACTGTATGACACGAGGGTAACTCAGTGGACACTGATTGCAGAAACCTTCTGTCCTGTAACCACAGCTACCAGCTGAGGTGGGACAGATTAGGGAGGGAAACGTCTCAGTTCCTATCAGCTAATCTGGTAACCCGTGCAGCAGTTCGAGTAGACCTGGCTTTGCAGGTGAGGGACAGCATGCTCTATATCGAGCACCCAGCTACATCTGTGGCTTCCCCGTAGGGATGCCGCTGGGTGAACGGAGCAGAAGCTGTCCCTCCGACCCTCCTCTTACCTGGACACCTTGAACCTGGGGAAGGTGATGCTGTTCTTGATGAACAAGGTGAACCTCTCTGCTTCTGACAACAGGGCAGGGCTGAAAAACACAAGTGTTGGCATGTGTCCATCACTTGGCTCTCCATCCTCTAGAGAAAGCCCCATTTGGTGGAGATTCATCCAAACTTGGACAAGCAGGACCGAGAAAAACTGGTGATCTCATCCCTGCCCCTTCTGAGTGAAAGATCCCAACAAGATTCAGAAAAGCCCCAAGGAAGGAGAGAAGTGCTTTTCAGGGGACAGAGATGGCATTAGGTGCTGGGATTTCAGTTAAGAAACCCCAAAAGCGGAGTGAAGTGTCTGGAAGAGAGCTCAAGGACCCTGAGTACTTCCCTGGGCTCCTTGGCAGACCCATGGCTGTCCTTGTGAGGAGGAGAGGCAAGAGCAACAGGACTTAGCATCTACCAGGAGGTGTTTCACAGTGGCCCATGGAGGCTGAAGGTGGAGCACATCTCATGGGCAGAGCTTAACTTCACTGTGAAGGCAAACAGGATAGATGGGAGCTGCTGGTCCATGCACAGAGCACCCAGCAGAGAGGGGGTGAGCCACCAGCAACGTGGGGAGCAAACCATGCCAGGAGAAGCACAAACCTCATGGGGACACCAGGCAGCAAGTACAGCCATGGAGCCTGCATTGGCCTGGGCTGTCCTGGCAGCAAGCCAGCAGAGCCCCAGCTTGCTCTGCCCTACACCGAGTGCTGCTGGTGCAGCTGGGGTGGGACCAGGGTGGAAAAGGGGGCAATGATATCATCGCTAACCTGGGAACATGGTAATCAACTTCAACGGGGCACCAGCCAAAGATCTCGCAGGTCTTCACAGAGCTGTTGAAATGGACACACTTGCCCGTCATGAGCCCTGTGGGGAAGAGATCCAGCTGCTGACACCCCTGAGTACCAGGAAATCCCCGCCTCGCGATGGGATGGATGGGATCTGGTTGGAGCTTCAGCCCCACCACAGACATCCAAGGCACAAAACACTCAGGGCTTTGGTGGACCTTTAAAAAAAGGGTATTTAGTTGTGGCCTCTTGGCTCAGGGCAGTGGTTTCTCTTGCACTGTTGGCCAGGGGACCAACGGGGCATTTTTCTTGCTAAAATGCTCCTCAGAAACCCAGGATGGGCTTTTCCCAAAGCCCACCAGCGATGGTCCAAAGCAGGTCACCCCATCAGACACCCCAGCCCTGCGGCTTTGCCGGAGCACGCCACGCTCAGCGTGTCTCCCCAGAAACGCCGGTGCCGGAGCCTCGGGATCGCGCACCGTACCTTGTCCCTGCCGGCTGTATTTCCCTTTGCTGCAGTCACGGTCCCACGTGCAGAGCCCGGCATCCGGCAGCTGTTTGGAGAGAGCGGGCAGCCGCCCCTCAGCATCACATCCTGTGGCTTCGCACCCTCCATCCCTCCTGCCTCCCCAGCAGCATCTTCCCCAGGGAAAACACCGCTCGGCTGCAGCCAGAGCCTCATCCCTACACCGCTTCCCGACCGAGGGCGTCCAGATTAAGCAGGAAAAAGGGAGAATTTCTCTTTTAAACTCTGGGCAGATGCTTTTAGTCAAGCCTTGAGTTTGCTCTGCTTGATCATCTCAAAGGGAAGAAGACTTTAAAGGATGCTCACAAGACAGGAACAATAACACAGGGCCAGGCTCAGGCTTTCACTGAACCTCTCGACGTCAGGAAAACTCCTTCCCTGGTGCCACCTCCACATCCCCCCTAAATTACAGAAGCTGAGGCCGCTGAAGGAAGCCAGCGCATTTACCTCCGGGCAGGTTCCTTGTTTCTGTCCCGGAGTGACGATGAAGTTGGTCATCACCACGAATGAGCTGTCCCCCTGCGGAGACACAGTCAACACGGCATTTTCTGATGGAGTCTCTACGAGGAGCATCTCCCAGGGCAAGGGGTCGGGGACCCAAACCACCGGCCACGTCCAGGCAGATGGTGCCCTTCTCCCTAGTTTTGGGTCCTCCTCCACCCTCCTCCAGCTGTGGCTTGGGAAGGTTGTGGTGGCCCTGGGGAGCTGAAGTGCCACCAGCCCCAGGCACAGTGGAGGACCCCCTTGTTGCCCGAGATGCTCATCTGAAGGCACCCGATGAGCTTTGATCCTTTTGGAGGCAGCCTCAAACCTGCCCTGTCAACCATGGTGGGTCCCAAGCACCGAGTGCTCCCCAGGGGTGATACGCGGGCAGAGGTTTGTGGCAGGAGCAACCTGCTTTCCACCACATGGACACCACGTCATGGTTAGACCCATGGAAAGCCCACACCAAGAAGCCCGTCTGCACCCTGGCACGTGGGGAGAAGTGGCCGTCGGGATAAAAGCAACCCCCTTGACCCACCCAGCCTGCCTCCTTACCTGGGGTGGGAAAACATAATCCACCACATCCCAGATGTGAGGGCCCATGACGCTCTCGTTGGTCAGCGTCAGGCCTTTCAGCTTCACTGAGACCGAGCTGACGATGCTGTCCTGAGACTGGTAGCCCTTCTCGTAGAGGAAGACCCACCTGGATAGGGAAGGGTGGTGGGGTGAGCATGGCCACCGGCAATCATCCATAGGAGCCTCAAGCCCCAGCACATCACTGTGCATGGGGGCTTCTTCTACCAAGTCTCACCTGCTGGTTTATTTGCCAAATTTCCTCCAGCTAGATGCGGGACGTGTTGCTGAGCTCTCCCACCCTTTGCCAGAGGCATGCAGTAGCTGTGGGATCTGACTTCCATGGGGGGATTATTTATTTTGGGGACTGGGGCGCATTTTGTGGTTGAAGGTGTGTGAAGGCAGATGGACAGGGTGACCATCGGCCACTTGGGATTAAAGCCCATGGCAGGTTTGCAGTTTGCTGGGCTTGGTGACCCACCTGGACCCATCCATTGCATTGGCACTCTCCAAAAATCAGCGCCTCCAGGGCCAAGACGGGGGTAAGTCTGGATGCAGCTCAATGTCCCGGGACACCATTCCCCATCCAGCAAAGGGAACTGTGGAGCCGTGGCCCTGGGTGCAAGGGGGCTGCAGCAAGAGCAGGGTTGAGGACACTGCTGTGGCCATCGTGGTGCTTTCCCTGCATTTCCCAAGCCATCGCGCAGCCGTTAGGGCTGACTCCTGACACTATTTAACCTATGGCATAAACAAGCTGCCTCTGGATTAACTCCGACTCAGGGAGACTATAAACACGGGTGAGGAACCGTTTCGGGTAGCGCTCTGCTTCGGAGTGTTCCCGGCGCTAAAAAAGGAGCGATCTGGTTTTTGTCCCTACCGCCGCAGGCACTGGTCCCGCTGCCCATGGGATGGCCCGTGATGCCAGCCCAGCATGTCAGCCCACCCTCGGGCACCCAGCCAACGGGCATGGGGGAGAATGGGTGAACTTTGGGTGCTGCTCGGGAGTCTGCCCTGTGGGTGCTGGACCTTATGGGGACCTCTTGGGGATGGTGCTTTTTGGCTTGCAGCTCCATTGGCATCCCACGATAGGGGCCGAGGGGAACTCAGGGATAGAAATTCCAGCTGGGACCCCCAGCTCCAACCTCGTCCTCCTCCTCGGACCATACTGGGTTACACTGGGCTGCAGGAGGCTGCGAGCTGGGCAGCACCGCGGTGGAGAGTTCCCTTAAAACAGCCTCTGCTGCTGCCACCTCATCCCTCCCTGGTGGAGGTGAGTGCAGGCACGCTGGGCTGGGCACCCCACCCTGACGCAGTCTGACATGGCAGGGCAGGATGCGGCCCCCGCCCTGCCGCTGAGCTGTGGTCATGGCAAACAAGGTGTCATTTACCCGAAACGCCGCATTGAGCCCTGCCCAGGTGGTAAAAGTCCCCTGGTGTCACTCCCCGATGTGGCAGAGCCACCTTCTCTCGTCAGCCCCGTCCTGCGGCTCAGCCCGCAGCTTCCTCGCGTGCACGGTTTTCAGGCAACAAAAGCCAGAAAGTGATGTGCAGACGGAGAGCGCCTGGCATCGCCTGGGCAGCAGCGATAAACCACCTTATCTCGGCGCATCGGCAGAAAGAAGAGCAGACAGAGCTGCTGCCCAGGGCCAGCAGTCTTCCAGCAGCCTTCCAGTACCTACAGGGGCTACTAAAAGCTGGAGAGGGACTTTGGGCAAGAGCATGCAGTGATAGGACAAGGAGTGATGGCTTTAAACTGAAAGAGGGGAGATTTCAATGAGATCTGAGGAAGAAATTTTTCACTCAGAGGGTGGTGAGGCACTGGCACAGGTTGCCCAGAGGAGCTGTGGCTGCCCCATCCCTGGCAGTGTTCAGGGCCAGGCTGGATGAGGCTTTGGGCAACCTGGTGTAGTAGAGGCTGTCCCTGCCCGTGGCAGGGGGGTTGGAATGAGATGATCTTGAAGGTCCCTTCCAATCCAAACCATTCTGTGATTCTATTGTAATGCCCGTTTTCTTAGTGTCATCAACCCCACTTCCCTCCTCTGCACTGGTGACAGTGCCACGCATCCCTCCAGCACAGCCCCGCAGCCCCGCAAGCGTCCTGTGCCTGCTGTCAAGGAGGACCAATGCTGAGGTAGTTTTAAATAAATGAATAAATATCAGCCTGCTGAACTTGCTTTCAAAGAAGGGAAAATCTCCAGCGTCGCGACGGTGCAGGCAGGGAAGCGGCAGCAGGGCTGCAGGCAGCGAGGGGATGCCAATGGCCGCTGGGCGATGGGCAGCCATGGTTAAGATTTTTGCACTATCAACCATCGTGTCCCATCGCACGGCCCATTGTCCCACGCTGAGGTGACAGGGACCGAATCGCTGTGGCAGCAGCCGTGGTCCCAGGGCACCCGAGGACACGCATCCTCGCATGGCTCTGAGCCCGCCTGCTCTGCCCGCTGCCTTTTTTAAGCAGCCACTCTCGGAGCTGCCTCCCCCAGGCAAAGCACCCCAGGGATTTGGAGCGCGGCTCCGTCCCGGGCTGGCCCTGCCTCCCTGGCAAGGCGGCGGGCGGGGAGATTTATGGTCCTGTCTTGAGCCGCTTGGGTGTCACAAATCACCACGCTGGCCCCAGCTGCCTCTTATTTAATATAAATGAAAATAAAAAGAACAACAGATTCTCAGGCCACCGTCCAGCAGCTCGGGCGGGATTTGGATGCGGCTCAGCGAGGAGCCAGGGCTCCGGAGCGGGGCTGGGCAGCGGTGAATCCCTAGCCCGCACATGCAGTCGCTGCCGGGGAGGTCACAAGGACTGGGAGACTGTCTGGAAGACCCATGGTGGGACGCCAGGCAGCACGGGAGTGGCCATGGCGGGGGCATGCGATACCATCAGCGATAAACCCCCCCGCCCATGAGGATATAGGGTATATATGAGCCCCTTCATCTCCGTTGCTTTGCGACCTGGTGGCAAAGCATTAATTCAGGGGGAAGTGGGCACCGGGGAGCCTTACCCGATGATGTACGCCAGGACAATGAGCTGGATCAGCCGGAAGGTCAGTCCCACCTTCTTGTTCCTCACCAGCACCATCCTGGGGGTGTCATACTCAAAGAGGAAGGAGGACACCTTCTCCATGCATTTCTGCCCCATGGCTGCGCCAGGGCTGTGCCACAGCCTTCCGCTGGCCCTGCTGCTGGTCGCACCGTGAGTCGGGCCCTGCCTGCTGCCGCTCCTGCGGCTCCTCTGTTTGCAGAGAGGAGGGGAAAAAAAAAAAGAAAGAAAATAATAATGAAAACGCTATCGCCGCTGCTCTGCGCACATCTGGGCTGTTGGGTTTCCTCTTCTGCGCGGAGACGGGGTTTCCTCTTCCTATAAGCTCTGGGCTGGGAGCAGCTGGTGCCCTACATGGTCCGGGGGTGGGGCGGGGGTGTAGGAGGGTGCAGGGTCACCCTGCTGCCAAGCCCACGTGCCACCAGGATGGAGCCACCCAGGCAGGGGCTTTCCCTGGGCATGGAGGGGCTGCAGGCAGCATTCGGGGCAAGCAGGGACCGTGAAGCATCCCTGAGGGTGATGTCAGGATGGAGAAGGAGGTGGGGTCCCAGGAGAAGATTTTAGGAACTGGGGTTGGGGTATCATTCCTGCCCCAGCAGGAACGTAGGTCTCCTGTTGGTGTCCCCAACCCATGTCCTGCTCTGTCCCCCAAAGGCTGCCTCAGAAAAAGGTGGGGGGGGGGGGCAAAGAAACCCCAGCCTGGCGATTCGAAGCCGACCCACGGGGCAGCCGGGCGCCTGCCTTGGCCCCCTCCCAGGGTGAGGCCGCCCAGCTGGGACTTGGCCAGTTCCCAGGGCTCACATGGGGCCGGGCTGGGGCATTTCAGAGCATTTTCAGCATTTCCGATATTTCCTGAAAGGCCTGGCCGTGAGCGGGGCCGGACGAGCTGGGTCTCCACGGCAGGGGGGTGCGGGCACCGCTTCGAGTGACTATCCCTGAGAAAGGGGCTGGATTTGCACATGCCAGGCTGAAATTCGGGGCCAACGTGGCAGCAGCGGGCAGGTTTGGTGGGGACGGGGTTGGCTTGTTGCTGGGGAAAGTGTGGAGGCTGTGGACAGGGCACCCTGTACTCACGCTGCACCCCACCGGGCAGCCTCGAGGGCACAGCCCCACGGGGTGAGCTCTTTGCTGGGCAGCACTGGGGCTGAGGAAGGTTGTTTCTGGGGAAACAGAGGATGTTTGCCCCCAAAAGCCCGGAGCCCAGCAGCTTCAGTCCTGCCCGTGAGGACAGGCTCCATCGCCGTCTCCCATGGCTTCGGAGGACACGCAGGGTCTCTCTGGCCACTGAGTCCGGGACAAGCTCCCTCTTTGTGGGGGGAAATGTTTTTGGAAATATGGCAAAGTTTAACCTGCTGAGATAAATTTTTCCTTCCCGGAATGTTTCTTTTAACATCGTCACCTCTCATATCCAATTGCCCATTGCTTGGCATCACGTTGACCTTTTGACTCTACATTTTACAGATCTGACAACCGCGAAATGGGTGGAACGAATTGATTCTCTTTGCTGGGCAATAGGGAAAACGGGGGCAAAAAGTGGATGAACCATTGATGCAAATTTTTTGAGTGCACTGTGAACCTTGGGAATCAAAATCAGATGATCCCATGTTACAAGTGACATGATGCCATCTCAGCGCCCCAGTCCTCAGCAGCGCGGAAAGTTGTCAGAGGGGGAGCCAAAAGCAAATACGAAATGCCAATGCTAATCATCTAAGATTGAAGGCTGATACTGCTATTGAGTGGAGCAGACAAACCTTATAAGCTTAGATATCTGTCAGGAGAGAAGGAAAGAACTTACTGTATGAAACGAGGCCTTTTAGGGAAGGCTGCTCACCCTTGCCAAAGCCATGGGGATAATGAAAATAGGACAGCTAAATTTAACAGCAAAATGACTTGTAAAAGAGTCACTTCTAACCTTCTCTCTGGTACTTGGAGTCAATAAAATGGTTATAGCATGGATTTAGCTAAAATACTTTCCATCGGGTGATAATGTGCGTCTCCCATTTTAGTATCTCTTGGAGCCCCATTGCAGGCGGCAAGCGGGGCCGGAGCCCGCGGGTGCAGCCGTGGCGATGCCGGGAGCTGGGCACCCCAGCCCAGGAGCACTGGTGGGGCCCGAGTCTTCTCCTGGGTTGCTACCAGCACGGGCACCCTCTTGGCCACGACATCCAACCACCTGAAAAATCATGGCCAAAACCCTCAGGGGCTCACGCGCAGCTGTCGCTCACACCACACCCATGCCATCCCTGGGTTTGCCGCTCCTTAAATTACTTTATAGCAGGGAATTTAATAGGTTTGGGGTGTGCCAGCTGGCCAGCGTGACGTGCCCGCCTGCCGCAGCTGCATCCCGCACCACCCTGTTTGCCGTGATGATTCTCCCAGTGATAAACCCGTGGGAGCTGCTGACACACTTCCCCACCTCTGCCAGGTGCTTAGTGTGGGGAAGGGACCTGCTTGGGCTGTTGATGTGTTAAATTACCTGCCAGAACAGGGCGGTCGCCTGCCAGGTGATGCCGAGTTCACAGGGCTGTGATGTTTCCTGCTGCAGCTCAGGTGCTGGGCTGTGCTGATGCGAGGTCAGGGCTTGCTTTCTGTTTGCAATAAGCTGCTGTGATAATAAACATGTTACTGTAGTGCCTAAACGAAAAACACAAATTAAAAAAACGATTAGTGGAAACAAAGGGGTTTTTAAGTGTCGCGGGTAAGGTGCAGCCCAGAGGGGTGCCGCAACCTGCACAGGCGCCTGCACAGCAGCTGCCGGCACTGGGATGCTTTTGTCTCGGGTTCCTGCAGACGCAGAGCTCGTGATGCTGTTGATACGCTCACAGTCATTTCCTCCAAACGACTTCTGCATCTCTCGGCAGAAGCAGGCGGGAGGTCCCCAGGCCCCGGGGCGGCTCTGCCCGGACTGACGAGGTGCACAGACTGCAGAGGCTGCCGGAGGAGCGGCAGCGGCGGCTGCAGCAGGTCCTGGTCACTCATGCCAGGTTTGCCCCGGGCACAGACCGCACTGAGCTGGGCTCAACCCCAGCAGCATCCAAAGGTGGCATCAAACGGGGTGAGAATGGGACAATGCGGGGACACTGAGGGCAAAACCAAGTAGAGATAAGGAAGATGAGTCCATCTAGCTCTGCTGCCCATGGGAGGGGAAAATGGAAGCAGCAGTAGCAATGAGGCACTAACGTCCCTGGGTTAACGTCCGGTGTTGCAAAGCCCCAGGGTTAACATATGGAGTTGCAAAGCTCCAAGACCAGAGTAGCCAAACGCTCTCCTGGGTCAATTGGCATTCCCTGGTTCCCAGCATCAGGCTTGGCCTCACCCAGCATCTCCTTCAGCTCCAGCTGGGTCCGATGCTGAGGGCATCGAGGTCTGGTGACCCACCAAGGGTATCTCTGGCAGCGCTGTTGCGGGCTTAGCACAGGATTTCATCCATGGCTGTCAAAGCAACTCCTTCACCCCACCGTTAAATAAACTCAGCCTCTGCTTGGGGCTATTGAGAGAAAAATGCAAAAAATGGTATTTTTAAGGGAGCCATTTGGACACATGCGTCTATCCTTGCTGCAAGCTGGGGCACGGACCCAGAGGATGGAGGAGCTGCTGCGGCACAAAGAGGGGGGGGCTGAAAGTCGAGCCCACCTGCACCCAGAAAGGCAAAACCATGGTAGATATAAAAGCTACCAGGTCTTTGCATGCTCTCAGACGTTGCTTTTCCAAAACCTTCTTGGGGGGAAAATAAAAATAATAGATGAAGCCCGTTACACAGTCCAGACTCACACTTGGCAGCTTCCAGCACGGAGCTCTGAATTTCAGCACAAAAATGTGCAGCACGCGGCAAATCTGGGGATGGGGAGGAATAACGCGGCGGCGAGGAGATTTAAAATATGACAGCGAGTGAAAAGGGGACCTGCAGTGGCCAAGGTCACCAGGAAGAGCCTCTGAAAGTTGGTGGCTCTCCCCAGCGATTTTGGCCACCAGGGACCTCCTTTGCCCCCATCGGTGGGAGGAGATGCTGACACAACCCCGCTGGCCATAGGAATGGGGGGGAATGGAAAAAAAATTGGCAGATGAGAGCAAGCAAGGTCCTATGAAACAGCATGTTCAGTTTTCTTTCCATTTTTAACTTGTCCTTGACCTCTCTTCGCTCCTTCCCAGCAGGGCTGGCTCCGCTCTGTGCCCGTCCCACGCTGCGATGCCCCGTCGCAGGCAGATGTTTTTGGTGGTACTCACTCCACAGAAGTGGCGTTTCCATCCCCAGTTGCAGCGGCAGCACGACTCCTTGGCAATTCCTCAGCAGTGGTTCAGCCAACGCCAAAGCAAACACATGAACCCGAGGTGCTGGGGGTACTGAAGAGCCTCAGCCATCCTGTTCCCATCGCAGCTCCTGGGAGTGTGGCATGGACATCCCATGGGCCAGCTCAACAGTTGTCATGGGGTATAGACACCCTTGGGGCTGGCTTTTTTTGGGTAACATCTGTTTTCTGAATCATGCCTCTGAAAGACCCACATAGCCCCAGCAGTGATGGTCGCCAGTGGTCCAGGGACTGATGCAAAACATCAGGTGGAGAATTTGGGGAGTTTTTGCCTTCACCGCTATGTGCTGAGACAGCACTGCGTCCTCAGGGGCGGCTGGTATGGGGGGACCAGCCTGAGGGTCACCTCCAGCCATGGCAGCGGTGGCCCTCATGTGCCCACACTGGAGACCAGGTCTGCATTTGGAAAGCAGAGGCCCAAGTAATGGCCCTTTCCAAAAATCAGCGTTTGCCTGGGTGCCCCACGTCCCTCTTTGTAACTCCCTTTGGGTCCCAAAGGTTTTGGGTTACCCCGTGCAGCACCTTTCTCCTGCTCGTAGCATCAGGAAGGGGCACACGGGGCCACAGCCCAGAAAAAACGCACCATGGGCAGATGTTGCCATGAACCCAGATTTGCTCCAAAACACAACCCCCAGCTCCATCAGGATTTTCCGCTCAAAACATGACTGTGGGCAGAGCTCTGGGCGACACAGAGATGGAAATGCATGGCCCCAAGGCCCTGTGCCATCCCTCAGTGGAGGCCAAGTTATTTAATTATTATTTATTTAATAATTACTTCTTGCGGAGATCATTGCAGGGCTTATTTAAACCTCCTCTCTCGGCAAGGGGAGATAAGATGAGGACTATTCTGGATACAGTCAAAATTAGCACTGTTATTTGTATTCTTGTGCCCCAAGAGCGAATTAGCTGGTACTTAAAAAAATTCCCAACAGTCATATCATGCCACTCCTTTCATTTCGCCTTTGTCGTCCCATGCCAGAGACAAGCTCAGCTCCATTTCTAGTTTGGCTGCTCTGAAAACCCACAAGAAATCCTGTTCTGGTGAGCACAACTCCTTTTACGGCTGAAGAATGCCCTCAGGCACTGCCGTACAGCTCCGTGGGCTCCCAAATGTCCCCCAAACCAGCGACAAACAGGGTAAGAAAAGCAAAAAGAAAAATAATTAATAAAACATCAACAACAAAAAACAACAAAAACCCCAGAGTCATCCAGTAAAATTGCTTTTATTTCTGTAATTTCGTAAGTATAAAACAAATCGGTCCGATATCGTGTGAACAGAGTGGATCGTACGGCTGTGACCACGAGGAGCCTTCCCACATCTTCCCGACACACCTGGCTATTTACAGTCGGACAAAGGACGCGATTCAGGAAGTAGTAATTTGGTGGAAAAATATCTCTCATATAATAAAATAGGAAACCTTGTTTCTTTCAGTTCTACCCCTCACATAACACCCTCCCATCCCCTATCCCAGCATATAACGATTTACCTTTTATGAAGCACAAACTCAGAGATTTCATAGATTTGGCTGTCCAGGCATCTCATATTAAAAAAAATATCAGGATATTCCTGATATTCAAAGCCACTGCGGGCACTTGCTGGCAGCTCAGCAGCCGCCCTCCTCTTGGTCCCCAGTGCCCAGCTTGACCCAGCTCGGACACCAGCCGGCGGTGCCCATGTTCCCATCGCTCCAGGTACTCACAGATTGAGGCTCATTTAATGCCCTACTCACACCAAAAGCTGGATGGCACCAAGAGGACCGGGGAACACCACGTACCCTGTGTGTCCCCCTCCCCACTGCAGTCCTGCAAACCCAAACCCAAACTGTGCCGTTCACAGGAATGAAGCCCTTCTCCTGGTCTCCTTGCTGGGGGCATGCCCTGCCACAAAGTGGAACTGCAAAGGTAAGGAAAAAAAGAGTCCAAGTGGGACAGAACAGGGACAACTGAATGTTTGGTGTTGTTTATACATGGTGATGGCCATGTCAGGTGTGGACCAAAAGTCACAGTAAGTCTCAGCAGCTGGTACTGGGAACTCCTGTGTTTCATGGTCTCGAGCTCATTGAAGTTCATGGGCGTCTCCCACTAACTAGAACAGTGTTAGCCTGAGCCCCTGCACAGCGATTGCGTGGTGAGTGTTTGTGGAGCAGGGCCCTGAAGGGGAAGCTGCACTTGATGGACAAAAGAGTGGACCAAACATTGCTGCCAAACTGTCCTATTACTCCTCTGGCTACTTCTGCCACCCACACCATGAGCACAGACTCCGCTTCGATCCCCAACTGATGCTGTTGCAGGAATCAAGTCCCCCAGCCCTTCCAGCAAAGCCTGCTCCTCCTCCTCCCGGCTTCTCCGGTGCCCGGTGGTACCATCCAGCCTTGGCTGAGCAGAGCATCAGAAACACACGTACGAAACCTTCACAGTACCAAAGTCTCAAACACACAACCCAAAAAAACTCATCCAGACCCTGAGCTGTACAGCAGCCATGTGGCAGAAACAAACCATCGATGTGAAACTTCTTTGCTTTGAAGACCATCTCTCTTTCTCCTTTTCCAACACGCCTCCTAACAGGCTCACATGCTGCAGGGACAAGAGCTCATCCAGCAACTGGCCATGATGACGCAACACCCCAAAACAGCACAAAAGACTTGTCACAGCTGCTGCCCAAAGCTGACCTCTCCCCGGGTGCTCACTCCAGGGACACAGGACCTTCACCTCCTGCCTTGGCCATACCCAGCGCAGTGCCCGGCCCCTGAGAAAGGAGTATAAAGTGCTTGTGGACAACCCTGCGCCGCCATCCTGGCGCGTCCTCCGCTATGCATCTCACCTCGCTGCTTCCCTGCGCCAGGCAGGATTTGTCCCAGCAGCCCACAGATGCTAAAGGTCTTGTTGGAAAGACCTAAGTTTTGCTTAAAAACTTTGAACATGCCAGGCAGCATCATCAAAACAAAACTCAAAAGGAAATCATTCCTAAACTCTGCTGTCAAAAAAGCAAGGGTCCCACAGGCTTTGCCCCTAAACTGCCTTTTTTAACAAGCTCTTGGGCAAAACAGCCACCCAGTGCCCATCTCCCATGTACTGCACACAGTCGGATGCCTCAATGAGACACAAGACCCGATCCCAAAGTGACGGTCTCAGCTCTGGGATCTCCAAGTTTGCAAAAGAACATGCTCCAGCCTGTAAAAGCGCCCAGCACGCAGCAGGTGACACCCATGCAATAAATAACCACTCCAGGATTTATCCTGACCCTTCACCGAAGCATAAAGGAAAAATAATAAGATCTACGGATATTTTTCTACTTCGTTAAAATATTTGAACTATAAGCCTCTGTAATCAAAAAGGCACGGAGTGAAACCTGGATTCTGAATAGTTAAAGGACAGGAGGAAAGAGAGAGATGTAGCCAACCGTTCTGAAGGGGAAACAGGGACATGCCAAACTGGTCCCTCTTGGCAAGGGTGATGCCACTCCAGGTCTCCTGCACTATTTCCTAGGCCAGTCTAGAGGCTTACGATGTAACGGCAAATGCAATTTGCAGCTGCTGGAAAGAAGCAGCCTGTGGCTGGGCCACAGCTCTGGTTTCTTGCCCGTGATGGCTTTGGAGTTTGGTAACTATTAATTGCGACCCAACGACTGCACAAACAGACTGGCACCACCCAGGCTTGCTGCAGCGTGGTGGCATCTCCGTCCACGGTAAGGTAACAAACCCAGCAGCTCTTCACAACAGCCTTTCTGTTAGTGGGTTCAGAAGGATGCCTGGTATCACCACCCCCACCCCTCTGCTGCCAGGTGAGATGAAGCCAAAGTTTCCAGAAGGAATTTACTAGCAAGTGAAAATTTCTTTATTTCATCTCTGCCCTGAAGCAAAGCTTTTATTTATTTATTTTTCCTTTTACATCTCCTTACGTTGGAGACTCCCATCTGTCATTCAGTACTCACTAGTAGGACCTTTACATGAGAAACTCCTCCACACATACCTACATATTTGGCTAAAATTAATAATCCTACACCAGACCTTAAGGGTAAAATTAATAATTCTACACCAGACCTTCAGCCTAGGGAAACCAGGGTAACTCCGGTGGTGCAACACGGAGCGGATGGACCAAGCAAGTCCCCGCAGGGACAATGGACCGAGGCCACCATGTCCCAGGGAGATGCCAGTGGGCAGCCGAAAGCCCCGCTAGACCCTGTGAATGGGTCCGGGATGCTCTGAAATTGGCCCAGCCTCTCTCAAACTGGCTTTCAGCCTCAGGGAGACGCAGAAACAATTTCCTCTGAAGTCACTGAGCTGGTACCAGATTAAGTTCCCACTAGTTCTTTCCCTGCCCAGGGAGCTGGAGGTGATCTATACTAACCCAAGGTGAAACCAACCTTTTGGGGAAGGGCACATCACACTTCTATGGCATGAGTCTTGCAGAAGCCTCGTTTTGAAGGCTTAAGCAGTACCTGGGTCATTGCCCTGGTCCTCTGCGCCAAGGTGAGCCTCAGCCACGGTGAGAATCTTTCAAGAGAAACGGGTTGCCCCATGAGATCACCAATTAAATCAATTAGACATAACACATTTGAAAACCAAAACTTCCTCAAGACAAAGTATAATAATATTAAAAAAAATAGTAATCAGCAACAATCTAACCACAGAGTATCTATAAAGATCTTTTTTTGAAGAGCTTCATATTAAAATTCCTTGAATACATTATATATTAAATACAGTAATGACATGTCATGCAAGGTTTTCTGTACAATTAAATCATCTCAGTAGTATAACAATTCTGTACATTCCCATTGGTCTGGCGGCTCTGCTCGTCTTCAATGCTGGTGATGGAGAAAAGAAAGGAAGGATGATGTTTGGCACCTACTGTACAGAGGAAGAGTAGCTCCTGCCCAGGCAAAAGAGAAGCAGAAAAGCACCAGAAGCATTTTAAGAGGCAAAAAGTAAAAAAAAAAAAGAACAAACCAGCAAAGGAGCAAAACGCTATCCAAAACCCTGGCTCTAGTGCTGCAGTTAAAGAGAAAGGAAAGACAGAGGGTCTGGCTGACTAAATATCATCAGGAGGGATCATAGGGGAACGTGGGGAAAACAGGAGGGAGGGTTTGGAGAGCTGGAGAAGAAATCACCCGCTATCGGCTCCTCAATGCTCCATGGAGAAAGATCAATTTACTGGATCCCAGAATCCACTCCTGATCCACAAACTCTTGCTGCTCCTGATGCAGAAAAATCCCAAGATGATCAAATAAAGTCAGTGCCTTATCAAAAAGGATGCCATGACAAACAGTGCTCACGGAGAAGGACTATGTTATGTACAAGCATACATTCATTCCCGTCTCAAAGGCGGATCACTGGTGTCAAGGATGCCCCGTGCAAGACAGCCATGTCCTCCAAGGCAGAGGACACACACTCACAGATATGCTCCTGAGGACTTCAGCTCTACTCCTGCTAGGGAAATGGTTAAAATTCAACAGAGCACAGGAAGAGTGACCAGAAGGGAGCAGTAGACATGAGGAACGCAAAGTCGGTCATCCCCATGCTTTGTTTTAAATGGTTGCCCCTACGAGGAAGACAGCTATGGCTTAAATAGAGCAGATGGAACCTAACGGGACGTCGGACGTCGGATAACAGACCAGGCTACGTCGCGCTTTGGTGTCGGATGAGCCTGAGAAGGTGCAGGGCTTCCCACAACACAGGGATCAAACAGGACAGCGCGATAAATAGGGAGAACTTCACTTTCCAACACATGCACCCGACTTCGATGTAAAACACGCATCCACGAGATCCACACCACTACCGGTCGCACCACCAAGCTATTTTCAGCTGCCACAGCGACACACTCACTGACAATGTGGACATCACTGAGGGTCAGTGACCCCAACCCATGGCCCCCTTGCCTCCCTCCCCTGCCCTCACCCACTGCCAAACCCTTCCCGGCCCCACGAGCTGCCCTCATGCATCCTGCCCAGCCAGGAGACACAGCCTCCCACCCACGCTCAGTGTATTGCCTAAAATCCTGATGCCCTCCTTGATCTCCCGTGAAGGACGTCTTGCCTGAGCTCACCCCCTCAAGGTGAAAATTGGAAAGAGGGTCTCAAATTTTGCAGGACTAAATCCCCAAGGAACCGCGTTACGACGACCTGGGTCCATACAGCTCCATCCCCAAACCCTACGCCAGCTGTCCAGTAATTGCACTGTTATGTACAGGAAAAAGAAAGCTATGGAACAAAACAAAAATAGGTATTTTTCTTTTCGATGATTCACCCGCATTTGTCTGACAGTTGGACACATGCATGTCCTGCTGGCTTCCAGTGATGGTCACGCATGCAAGACTTCAGTCTGAGTTACAAGTTAGGGATCCTTTAGTGAGGAGAGTTTCCTTCGTGTCATTCATTTCTTGTCCTCTTCTCCTGAAATGAAGGGGAAAAAAAAAAAGAGGAGAAAACGTATTGGTGAGAGTTCAAAAGCAAACCAGCTCCCTGGTTTTGTTATCAAGAGAGGTTGCTCCTGGGTTGATCCCAGGAGAGACATGGGATCCTGTCTGTGCAGATCTGGCCTGACCGCAGCTGCAGCAGCTCACAAGGAGGAGGATGCTGGTCCCTGGGCGAGGAAGGGGATGCAGGAAAAGGGATGAGTCAGAGCCGTGGGGGCAAGAACAATGGGAAGACGAGCAGGTGGGGATCCCTTGTTACTACTCCTAACAAGAGCATCAGGGAGCGCCCAGGGAAAGGCAGCAGTGCAGGGAGGAGGCAGCTCACTGCCTCACAGCAAAGGAGCAAAATGCTATCCAAAACCCTGGCTCTAGTGCTGGAGTTTAAGAGAAAGGAAAGACAGAGGGTCTGGCTGACTAAATATCATCAGGAGGGATCATAGGGGAATGTGGGGAAAACAGGAGGGAGGGTTTGGAGAGCTGGAGAAGAAATCACCCACTATCAGCTCCTCAATGCTCCATGGAGAAAGATCAATTTACTGGATCAGTTTACTGTCGCCGCCACAGACAGATGGATGGCATCGCTCCGTAAGCTGACACCAATTACACACGCTATATATATGTATTTACATCCATATGTACCTCCAAAACAACTAGCAAGGACCAATCTACACACTGCAGCCACTGCCCAGCCCCAGGGCTGCCCTTCTCCCTCCTCTCCATGGATGGAATCGGACATGGAAGGTAATAGGCAACATGTGGCCTGAAGGAAAATCAGAAAATTACAGTGCTCAGTCTTGAAATCTCTGCCCGAGCTTGACTCACACCAAGTAGATCCTCAGTTTTCAAGGAGTCAATAAGCAGCATCCCTGGGCCCCCTGAGGCAGCGGCTGCTCTTCAGCCCGGGGGTGGGACAGACTCCACTGCCAGCTCTGGCTGCCCAGAACAGTTTTTATTCTAAGAAAACAATCCACAAGGCAGCACTTTCTGAGAAGAGTTAAGAAAAATCACTTATCATGAATCTTTCGACCCCGTTTCTCTATCTTTCATCGCTGCATGCATCACCAACGACATCTCGCAGGAGACTGCCATTAATTGTGCCCTTGATAAACCAGGGTCCTGCCTGGGGCGGCCGGCTGCCTGCGCTGCCACCCTGCCAGGGGAACTCATAAATAACAGTGGAGAGAGAGAGGGAAAACTTTTTCGCAACTGCTGCCAAAATTTCTTCCCAGCGCTGGCTGGAGCACCTGGCCCTCGTGGCCCAAGATAAAACTGATGGCTGCAACGGCAGCATCCGTCTGCGCTACGGGCTGCACCGCTGAGGAGGGATGCTGGCAACCGCGCTGCATTAAATCTCATCATAACGATCAAAATTCATCTCCTCTGTGTCACAGGGGTGTCTCTTCAGCAGCTGAACCGTCCCCGCCGGTGACACACCAGTGGTTATTTGCCAGCCCCAGTGCTTCTCCTAACACCTCACCCTGATGTTGTCCCCTTCCTGTCCCATCCTGCCGTACGGTTGCCCAGAGAAGCTGTGGCTGCCCCATCCCTGGAGGTGTTCAAGGCCAGGTTGGATGAGGCTTTGGGCAACCTGGTGTAGTGGAGGGTGTCCCTGCCCATGGCAGGGGGGTTGGAACGAGATGATCTTTGAGGTCCCTTCTAACCCAAACCATTCTATGATTCTATGATCTCTGACAAGATCCACTCTCCACCATGACAGCCCAGGCTTTTGGGGAGACTTTTTCCTTATTGCTTTTGAATTTCCTCTTTACGGGTTCCTGTAAAAGGTGATGCTGGAGGGATGCAGGCTCCAGCCACCAGCCCGCATCACTCCCTCCACCAAGGGAAATACTGCAGCCCTCGTAGTTTGGAAAATTGCACATCTCCCCCGTTGCACCAGGGCACCCCAAGATTTAGCCGAGACCCCAGAACCTGGGATTAAAAACGAAAGGAAACCCTCCTCCCACCCCTTGGCAATACAGCAGCACAGAGAGCTTCCCTCTGCTCTTCCATCTCTAACGCACAGCATGTGCACGCACAGGAAAAAAAACGACAGGAGAGAGGGGAAAATAAAAATCCATAAAAAGCAAAGGAGCAGAGCTGTAAAAATCCTATCTGGAGAGATTCCGGCACCAAAAGGTGCAGTGCCGCTCTCCTTCCGAGCACACTGCAGCTCAGGCGAACGACTCGGCCCGTGGGGACACATTCCTGCCCCGGCGCCAGCGCCCGGCCAAGGTAGCTCCGAGCAGACATTACCCTACAAGGGCAGCCGCAGCCGCCGGTGCTCGCTCCCGGCTCTCTGCCACGGCAGGGAAAGCGGGCAGCTGCCACAGCCCCCGTGCTCCCGGGGGCGCTTTCGGGGGGCTGCCCTCGGCGCCAGGTGCAGGTGCGTGGGGCAGACGAGGGTTGGAAGCTCCTTTCCGCTACGTGCTGTGGGTTTTTTGTGATGGGACACAGAGGTTCTGGTCCCTGCAGGTCTCGGAGGGATGCGGAGCCCTGGCTGGCCCTGGTAGGGAGCAGGAGGCACTTGTCACTGTGCAGCCCCTCTGCCAGCTGCGCTCCACTGGGAGGGTGTCAGAGCACGAAGCTGTTGCCAACTTTGCAGATAAGAGGCCAAAGCTACCTCGGCGGTAGAGGCGCTCAGCCAAGGGCGCCATCTTGGCTCCGGCGGCAGGAGGCTGCGGGACATGGTGCTGCCTGCCAAGGAGGGGACGGGCACCCGGCGGGGACAGACACCAGTGGGACAGCCACCACCCCACAGCTCCTGCATGATCGCCCAGCAGTGGCCATTCTCACCGGGCATACGGACAAACAGCTGCATAAACGCTAATCTGCTACAAAACACGTCAAGGCAATTCTTGTTTACCAAAACTTCTAATTTTCAGTGACTCTGCTGCTGTTGGGACAGTCATAGAATCATCACAGAATCATGAACGGTTTGGGTTGAGAGAGACCTTAAAGATCATCTCGTTCCAACCCCCCTACCATGGGCAGGGACACCCTTCACTACACCAGGTTGACCAAAGCCTCATCCAACCTGGCCTTGAACACTTCCAGGGATGGGGCATCCACAACTTCTCTAGGCAACCCGTTCCAGTGCCTCACCACCCTCAGAGGGAAGAATTTCTTCCTTAGATCTAATCGAAATCTCCCCTCTTTCAGTTTAAAGCCATTGCCCCGTGTCTTATCACCATATACCCTTGTCCAAAGCCCCTCTCCAGCTTTCTTGTAGCCCCTTTAGGTACTGGAAGGTGCTGGAAGGTCTCCCCGGAGCCTTCTCTTCTCCAGGCTCAACAGCCCCAACTCTCTCAGCCTGTCTCCATAGCAGAGGTGCTCCAGCCCTCAGATCATCTCCGTGGTCTCCTCTGGACCTGCTCCAACAGCTCCATGTCCTTCTGATGTTGGAGATCCTAGAGCTGAATGCAGCACTGTGCGGGAGGGTCTCAATGAAAGCAGAGCAGAGGGGCAGAATCCCCTCCCTCGACCTGCTGGCCACGCTGCTTTTGATACAGCCCAGGACACGGTTGGCTTTCTGGGCTGTCAGCGCACGGTGCCGGCTCGTGTTGAGCTTCTCACCCACCAGCACTCCCAAGTCCTTTTGCTCTCAATCCATTCTCTGCCCAGCCTGTACTTGTGCTTGGGGTTGCCCTGACCCAGGTGCAGGACCTTGCACTTGGCCTTGTTGAACTTCATGAGTTTCACACAGGCTCACCTCTCCTGCCTAGGTGGTCGCGTAGTTGCATTGCAGAAAGCACCCGCTTCTTGACTTGCCCCTGCTTCTACCACAGCACAGGTGAGAAACAGTGAGGCTCAAGCACCCAAGCAGGACCTGCTGCTTAATGTGCTGAAAACAAGTGAAAACACCATGGTGGCAACACTGACACCTGTGATGGGTTTGCTTGGAGGTGTTGAAGGGGAGGAGGCCCAGGGATGGGGCAGGAAGGCAGGAGGGGAGCAGGGTGGCCAGGGCAGCAGGCTGACAGTGCACAGAGAGACACAAGCACCAAGGTTATCTCAGTGTCCCGTCTGGATTTTGTACCTTTTGAGAACGACTCAGAAAAGAGACTTCTGCAAGGTCTTGGCACAGATGCCTGAAAACCTTCCTCCTGCATGCCAAGGTGCTCAAAGAGGAAGACACTTAAACACACAGAGGACAGCAAATACTAAAAATACCAGGGTGAGAGGTTCTTGAGGGTGGTGAGACCTTGAAAGCCTGACACCCTATATCTGTGTGACAGACCCATGCGAGGGCCTTGGAGAACACCTTCACACTCCTGACCAGAACATCTGCGAGTCCCACCAAGTCAACCTAGCTCAGCCCTGCACTTCCACTTGCTGTCTCACACTCACGTTGCATCCCAAAACCGAGACAGGACAAACCTCAGAGGGACCAGAGATGGATGACGACAGCAATACATGCAAAGCATGCAAGATGAGAGGCTGGAAGTTACCGGGGTGATGGGAAGATGAAAGTAAAACACTGAGACCACTGCGAAAACTGAAGAGTTTCAGCTTCCTGCCACTTCAAGGACAAAGAAAACCCAGCGCAATGGAAACACGACTTATCTAGATCTGATCAAAGGAGAAACTTTTCCATGCAAAACCTGAATCAGCAGAACTCCCAGCTATACATTTGCATCCAGCAACTGAACACCCTTGGCCATCCCTTTGGCCTCAGAAGGTCCCACACTGGAGACCATCCCCAAGGACTGTCTTGCAGAGGCCAAGCAGTGGTCTGGACTAAACTGCCATGCTGGCTGCTTCGTGGTCTTTTTAGACCTTATTTTGAAACAAACCCCAGATGCCAGCGTGGGAAAGGAGACCCTGTCTGGGTGCGGAGTCCCTGGGCTCCATTATCGGCTGGTTTTCCAAGCCACATTCACCCGGACGCGGTCTGAGCAGGTCCCCACCGCACATGACCAAGACTTTGGCAGAAACATGGGAATACGACGTTTGGGGATGAGACACATAAGAAAGCCAACCCTTGCTCTGGAGTCCTGCAGGTTTTCAACCGGTGCTCCCCGCTCCACGTGTGTCTTACTGTCCTGAGAATGCCTGGTAAAAAAATCACAATACCACATTTAAAAGTGGCTTTTTGAAGGTTTTTTCTTTGCTTTTCAAAGCCTGGAGGAATTGGGAAGATGCAGGGTTTCAATTATTTCTTTCAAACGTGATGATTTAAGCGTGATTTCACCCTGTAGCCATGATTGAACAGCATGGGAAACCCTCGCTGGATGAGACACAGAGTGACCCATGAGCATCAGCAGCACCATGGCCATGGGGATGAGGGCAGCTCAGAGGACCTGGCACACTGGGAGCATGGCATGGGAAGAGGAGACACTTTGAGCTGATATGATGGGACTTGAGAAGATACCATGTCTGCCAGAAACCCTGCTGTGCTCAGAACTGCGCTGGCGGAGCCAAAGAAAAGCCCTTCCTCCAACAGCGCTGCGTTTTTGCAGAGAAATACAAGTGTGGGAGAAAGAAAGACTCCTTCCCAGACCACAGATGGTGACGCGAAGGGGACATGCATGGGATGCAACAGCCAGGAATTAAACCAGCTCTCCTACGCCCTGGCCCGGTGCCACGCCATAAAATTACTGCTCCAGGCTTGTAATCATAGGATAAAGCAAGCCCGGGTGATGCAGAGCACCCATCAGGCTCTTGAGAGATGCAACAATTCAATAAAAATCAGCGAGAAACAATTTCTATCTGGTCTGTAAAAACAGGAGCCCCTGAGCCTCCGTTTCTCAGTGGAGGCTTTGCTGAGAAATCACTATGGTTATGGACCTGCTCGCTGCAGAAGGGAAAGCTGCTGGCAGCACCTCAAGTGCACCGGGAGCCGGTGATGGGGAGTGCAACCAGTTTGTGATCATTCCCTGCTTTAAATTATTTCCCATCCTGAATTTCCAGCTTTTTGAATGGTTCTGCTCCATGAAAAAACAACCAGGGCTGTTATGATGCCCCAAACCCCGCCCTGCCAGGGCTGGACAGACCTGCCTTCAGCATGGACCCGCCTTCAGCCCTGCAACACGAGTGGCTTCACATGGTTTTCTTGGGTCATTAGTGAAGGGTGAAGGCAAAAGAAGGGGGATTGTTAAAGGGAGAAAAAAGGTCTGAGCAAGGTGATGCTGTGAAGGACACCCAGTCTCCACGTTCAGGTTGCTCATCTGTCCCCTGGGACCACTACATCTTCCCTGGGCAAGAATGGTGCCTCTCCCACCCTTCTTCACCCTGATGTCATTGCCAGGGCAAACGCACCCAAAAAAATGAATCAGATGAGTTTCTCTGGAGAGGGGCCAGCCCCGCAGCAGTCATGGCATCGCTTGGCAGCCACAGCCCCGCAGCCGCTGCCAGGAGAACCTGCAGGTTTAGCTCAGCACCAAGATATCACCCACAACAACATTTTTTTGCAAGAAACGAAAGCAAAGATGGCATCGCCTCCTTGGAGGGCTGCCCGAACACGTGCCGTGATTTACAGTGCGCGGCCCGGGAGCGCACGGGAACAGCTGCCCTGGTGTCACGGGAGCTGCTTCTCCTCCGCCTGCGTCACAGGATGGATACTGGGAGGTGCCGCCGAAGGACAATCTCATCAAGAACAGTTTATGACACATTCAGCTCTCAGCAAATACCAAGATAAGGACGGCCATAGAGGGTGGAAAATCAAGGGGAAAAAATGAAGGATTCCTGTTCGAAACCAGTGTTGATCTGTTTTGCTTTCTAAGAGAAGGGAGCCAGTTCCCAGAGGTTCGAGAGGAGCTGGACAAACACACGTGGCAGATTTATGGAGGGATCCAGCTCCCAAGGGAGCATTTCAAGTACCAACTGCTCCGCCTGGCGTGGCACCCTGGAAGGAAGGGGGTAGGAGAAAAAGTCCTTTTTTCACAGCAAACATGCAGGTGCAGGCACCACGTGAGCGGATGAGGTGAGCGAGGTGTCCTTGAAGCCACCACGAGCCCCAAGCAAAGCACGATGGACAAAACACAACCTGATGTGGTGTAGACCGTGCTCACCGTCCAGATGGTTGCGGGAAAGGTACTTGAGTCCTTCATCCAGTAGGATAACGGGCAGGGAGATCTTCATGACAACCACCCACTGCGGCCAGCTCAGCGGGGTGACCTGGAAGATGAGCTGCAAGGCAGAAAGGATTGGACACATCAACAGGGAAGGAGGTGGGATTTTTTGGTTGGTTTAAAGGTCAGGTTGTTGTAAGGCACAGGTTGAGAAAGGGTCACCCCAGGTACAAGGACGGAGGATCCAGACAGCCCAGAGAACAGGATTTCTTCAAGGTCTGTGATGATCCCAACGTGGCTTTTGGCCAATATCAGTCAAAAAAAGGACATCCTTCATCTCTCCTGCAGATGAGGAAAGTGAGGCACAAAGTAGGACTGTATGTGCATGCAGGGGACAAAGGACAATATAACCTCCTGGGCACAGTGACCTCCTTCATGTTAAGCACCCTGAGGCATCAACCAAGGCACCACCAGCCTTGGCCTGCAAGGGAAGGCGACGCTTCCAAAAGGAGCCGAGATATCCATACCCCATTGTGTTGCCTATAAGGAGACCTTCTGACTTAAGTAAAGACTCATTGGGGCAGGGTCCATGTCCCAGTCCCCATGTTGGTTTGAGTCACAGGACCTGGTCCTGAGGGCACATGCTGGGGACAACCATCCCTGAAGCTCCCAGACCCAAAGACCACTCCAGGGATGTCCTCGCCCATAGGAGGAGCCCCCTGGGCTGTGTGCGGAGGTGGCACAGGGCACTCACAGGCATGGGCTTGACGTAGAGGATGAGGAAGTGCAGAGCCATGGACATGATGATGGCCCCCAGCAGCCAGATGTTGAGCCATGGTGGCATCCGCAGCAGTGACTGGTTCTCGGAGACACTGCGAAAGCGAGGGAACAGCGTTAGCCCCGATGGCTCCTGCTGCCCGCATCTGCCCAAGCTGGGGGTTCCCTCTGCTCTCCAAGGCTGTACACTATAGCCCTCCTCTTCCAGACTGTTCAGCTTCAGGCTTTGCTGTGGTTTGGATCCAGGCACCCATCTCAACGCAACCAGTCATTAACAGGGTCAAACCACTAACGGATGCGGATCCAGTCCTTCCTCCACCGCTATCGACAGCAGCACACGGGCTTGGAAGGGTTTATTTACAGTGAGCCCACCAATCCCCCGCAAGGACACTCCAAAGGGCTCTGCTCAGTCAAAGTGAAGCCCTCAGCCCACCAATGGACACTTCAAGAGATCCTACGCAAAATCGGTCACGCGTAGAGCACACGGAGAAGTCCTGCGGCCACCCTACCTGTTCAGAGCATTGCACATTTCGATTGTCACCAGCACGGACAGAGCCATCGTGGTCGGGTATCGGGACTCAAAGATCTCACAGTCGATTCCTTCAAAGATGGGGTTGTCCTCAGTGCACCTCATGAAGTTCCTCTGTCGGCACAGGAAACCGCTGGTAAATACAGGGCAGAGCAGCAGCATAGAAAAGGCAGGAAAGAGGAGGAAGAGGTCGACTGGTTGGGGGACACATGGTGAACCTCAATTACTAGATGTGCCATTAAATATCCCACGGTTCAGAGTAATGAATAAAACTCTGAAGTGACCCAGCTTCTGCCGTGGCTGGGGCTTTGGGGTTATGGCTGGACAGCGGCTTAGAGATTTTCACGTGCAGTTAATAAAGTGTTTGAGCACACACGCATCTCCATCGAAACTCCATCTTCCGTTGCACGTGACACTGGAGTGCCATGGCACCCGCTTTCCCACCACCTTGTTCAGACCTACGGTAACGTAAAAATCAATCCCTTTCAATGTGGGATCAGGTTCAGAAGCTTCTTTCAGCTTGTTTGGATCAAGCTGGTTGCTGGTAGAAGCAAGGCTGGAAACACAAGCCTGAGGGAAAAAATTTGCTTTACTTTTTAAAAATTAACATCTTTTCCATCAGGAATTTAGGAATGCTACAATAACCACAGAAGAAAGGTAGAGGAAAAGCCCTGACACCTGAACCCATGCCTGAATCCATGCCCTCACCCACCTGCTCAACATGTTGGCCCGTTCCCCTCACGACTCACCAGCTGATGGAAGGAGACCTGCGGTCCCTCGGCGTCATATAAGAACCACCATGTCGCTGCACCCACCGTGGCCAGGCCCACGTACACTGTGGCCGAGAGAGACACCTTTAACCCCAGCACCCAGCGAGAAGTCCCCTGCCCCATGGCACCCCATGGCCATCTTTGTCCTGCACCCATGGGGGCTCACCTCCGATGGCCAGGTAGCGGAAGAAGAGCCAGCCACTGATGAGGGGCTCCTTGGGGTTGCGGGGCAGCTTGTCCATGATGTCCAGGTCAGGGGGGTTAAAGCCCAGTGCAGTGGCCGGCAGCCCATCTGTCACCAGGTTGACCCACAGCAGCTGCACAGGGATGAGGGCCTCGGGCAAGCCCAGGATGGCTGTCAGGAAGATGCTGCAGGGGGAAAAAAAACAGAGATGCTGAATTAGATGAGCTCTGGGTAGCCAGAGAAAGTGTCTGTGTTGTGCAAGGGGAGAGCAAGCAGGTACTTTGGGTCCAAACAGCCCAAACCAAATAGTCACCCAAAGTCCTGCAGGTGAACCTGCAGCCCCTAAGTCAGGAACCTGAAGTCTAGGCCTGAATTTTGCAGCTCAAATTTGTTCCTGTTTCTATTAAATTCACTTTGCCGTCAAAACTCAACCCTTGATGTCCCCACGACCACACGGATTCCTGTTCCCAGTACAAACTCCCCTGATAAAACTCAGGGGCAAAGGACGCCCAAGTGATGCCAAGGCTGTGCCCGCATTGCTGAGGATGGCGCTGATTTACCGGGAGGGATGGGCAGGGGAGAGGGAGCAGGAGCGGTGCCCAGGACCTGATGCGAAGTGCATTGGTGCGACCTGGTGACAACAGCCTGTGCACAAATATCTGCACCCATCTTAGATGCTGGTGTGGGCTTCAATCAGCAACGCATTAACCAAATGGCACTGGGGGTGGCGTGACTATAAAACTACACAAGAAACCCTCCCTGTCCCTGGGGAAGGAGACATGGCACAGTGGCTCCGTTTGGTACCCAGGCTACAATTTTGGGCATCGCACGCTGGCAGGGGCAGGGGACATAGACAGGACACCCGCCCCGGGGGATATGTCCCCACTGCTGCTCCCTGCAGTGTGGTGCCTGGTGTGGGAGGTTCTCACCAAACGACCTCGCCAACGTTGGAGGAGATGAGATAGCGGATGAACTGCTTCATGTTGTTGTAAATGGCCCTGCCCTCTTCGACGGCTGACACGATGGTGGAGAAGTTGTCGTCGGAGAGCACCATCTCGGCGGCTGACTTGGCGACGGCCGTGCCCGACCCCATGGCGATGCCAATCTCCGCTTTCTTCAGGGCCGGGGCGTCATTGACGCCATCGCCCGTCTGCACGAAGCCATGATTAACGGGGTGCGAGGGATTGGGCCAGGGGGAGAGGAGGGGGCTGGGGGGTGGTGGGGCGTCCCTGGAGGACTCACCATGGCAGTGATTTCGTGGAAGGACTGGAGGTACTCGACGATGCGGGACTTGTGTGCTGGCTCCACGCGGGCGAAGCAGCGGGCATTGCGGCACGCCTGCCGCTGCGCCTCGGCAGGCAGCTCATCGAACTCCCGGCCCGTGTAGGCTTTGCCGGCCACGTCCTCGCTCTCGGAGAAGATGCCAATCCTGCGGCAGATGGCCACTGCCGTGCCTTTGTTGTCACCAGTGATCATGATGACGCGGATGCCGGCCTTGCGGCACATCTCGATGGAGGAGGTGACCTCCTTGCGGGGAGGATCCAGCATCCCCACGCAGCCCACGAAGGTCAGGTTGTTCTGGAGGGGGACGACAACAGCCCCAGACCCCCATTAACCCCCAGGGATGCAGCCACTTCCCTCCCTGCTGTGAAAACACCCCGGGCACGAGGATTTCCCCTGGCAGGAAGCTTTCAGGAGGTTTCCTACCTACAGCTCCATGGACGCGCCCTGTAGCCCCAATGCAATGGGGCGCTCCCATCCCCTCTGCTGCTCCTCACACCTTTTCGCTTCTCTCCCCTCCTCCCCGTCCCTCTCAGTGGTCCCCAGCCCATTTCAGGGGTCATCCCACGGGGGTGGACACCCAGTGGGACGGAGCTGTTGGCCGTGGGACCAGCCCCGCTGCATGCAGCTCTGCACCAGGGTTTGCAGAGGAGGAGCTGAGCCATTGCACCGCCCACAGAGAAACCTGGGAGAAAATATTGCTGGGGCAGCTGGAAGTGGGTGGGAAAACTTTGAGAATAAGGAAAAAACTCCTGGAGAAAGTCCCCGGAGCCGTACCTCGTAGTGGACAAAGGCAGCAGAGTCATGCAGCTCCATGGTCTCCCTGCGGACGGGCGCATCGTGGGTGGCCAGCGCCAGGCAGCGCAGCGTGTCGATGCCCATGCCCCAGTCCCGGATCCTGCCCAGGATCTTCTCTCGCACCGGGGCCGTCAGCGGGACCTTGGCAGTGCCCACGCGGACATGGGTGCAGCGCTCGATCACGCTTTCTGGGGCGCCCTGGGGAGGAGGTGAGGGCTTAGGGGCTGGAACTAACCCGGAGGACGAGCAACCCTCGCCAGCACCAAAGGAAGTGCTGGAGGGAGGGATGGCACCAAGTTTGGGCCAAGGAGGAGGAAACCTCCCCAAAACTCTACCACACCCATCCCGACACGGTGGCTGAGTGCACTAGATGGCAGCTTCTGACTGAACGCTTGGGGACTGCGGCTGGCAAGGACGAAGCCAGGTCAAGTCCAGGCAGTAGGATTTGCTCTGTGGGGCGACTGTCTGGCTCCTGCCAAACCTACACATCTGCCTGAGATACTCCTGCACCACAAATCCCAGCTCAGACCTGGAGGAGACTGGGGCTGTAAAAATGCGGGATGCTCAGTGGATGCTCGTGATGCCTTTGCAATTCGTCCTTCAGCACTGCAGCACCTCGCCCCATCCCTTCTGACCATACAAAGGATTCTCGACGTTGCTTTTTAATAAAAAACTTACAATTCTTCTACTGCTCCTCTTAAAAAAGCTCACCCAGAAACCAGCAGGACCACAGCTGCAATGGCTCCGGAGGGTCCCGACCCGACCTGGAGGACAGCGTTCACCCACCCAGATCTCCCAGTGGAAACAACAATATACAAAACTTCTCAGAGCCAGTGGTGTGAAATTCCTGCCACATCTCTTCTCTTGGGAAGAAAATGCCCTTTAAAACTTATTATTTCTGGTTACAGTGGAAAGCTGGACACGACCCTTTGGTCATTACTGGAGCTCAGAGGGTCCAAGCGCTTAATAAAGGCAAGTGCCCAAGTTGGCTCAGGGGCTGTTCTCCCCTGGCCCCAGCACCCTCAGCACCTTTTCCTCCCTCTAAATAATTTTACCTCCTTTTTTCCCTATCAGTCCTGCAAAGTCTGCCCTCCTCCCTGACCACACGACTCCACCTGCCGGCTACCGGACCCCTGGACAGCTACAGGAGGTGACAAACTGCAAAGCATTGCTGCCTGCTGCAGTAAGGGCCAAATCCTGCAGAAGGAGGACCCTGAAGGGTGCTGAGGACCTTCTCCCCTTACCTTGACAAACATCTTGCTGCCGGCAGAGTTGTGGCCAGGGCCGGTGGGCGTGCAGTACACCGACATGGACTTGCGGTCGCGGGAGAACTCGAGGGTGCAATCTTTCCTCATCAGCTGCTTGATCACCTGCGGGGACAGCGTGGGGCTGAGCCAGGACACAACAGGGACACAGCAGCCAGTGCTCTCCACCTTGGCTAACAACCCTGCGGAGCCTGCACAGCACCAGTGATGGGAGGAGAAGAGGGAGGAGGGATGGAACAATGCAAGAAGCAGAAGGAGCTTTCCCTGCGCAGTTTTTCAGGAGGATTTGAACCCCTCTGATGACACCGTTGCTGCCCAGCCCACAGCACGTGCCAGACCTTTATTTCATCGATCCCACACTGGGAGCCAAACAGCTGCTGCATCTTAAGATAAAGCTGTGTTTGCCAGAGAGGTGGGGGAGACTCTTCCCTTCTGCAGGAAGGGGAATCACATCCCACCCTGAATTCAGCCTGGGGAAGAGAAGGCTCCAGGGTGATCTTATAGCAGCCTTCCAGTACCTAAAGGGGCTACAAAAAGCTGGAGAGGGACTTTTGACAAGGGCATGTAGTGACAGGACACGGGGCAATGGATTTAAACTGAAAGAGGGGAGATTTAGACTAGATATAAGGAAGAAATTTTTTACATTGAGGGTGGTGAGACACTGGCACAGGTTGCCCAGAGGAGCTGTGGCTGCCCCATCCCTGGAAGTGTTCAAGGCCAGGTTGGATGAGGCTTTGGGCAACCTGGTGTAGTGGAGGGTGTCCCTGCCCATGGCAGGGAGGTTGGAACTAGATGACCTTTGAGGTCCCTCCCAACACAAACTGTTCTATGATTCTATTATTGCGACGGCTGAGCCTGGCTCTGGGGGGACACATCTTGTCCCAAAACGCCCATTTAATGAGCAGGCACCTGGGGCTGATCCATATTATCTCAGGGAGAGGGCAGCAGGGATGTTGGTGCCAGCCTTGCTCTGCATGGCTCACCTGCCTATATGGTTATTATTTTTTGTTGCCAGGAGGGTGGTGCTTGCGATGGGGACACGAGCAGCGTTTCGCACAGGGCTTCTACAGCAACTTAAATCTGAATAAATCAGGGAAGGGGGCAAAGGAAAAGAAAACTCCTTTCGGGGTAAAACCTCACAAGTTCAAAGGTAAAAGGATGCTCCTACTGCTCCAGAGCAGCAAGCGGGAGCTGGAGAGATGTGCAAAGGGGGTTTGACCACGAAAAACGCGGCCACTGCCTGGGGATGTGCCAGGCGAACACTGAGCAGCTCTGGAAGGCCGAACGCAGCACGGGGTACAAGTGCAGGGACCACACACAGGCGGGAGGCTTTGTGCCCAGCGAAGCGGTGCTGTCCCTGTGGGCACTGCGTGCCCAGTGCAGCTGCAGGGACAGCGGGAACACCAGCCGCTGCGGAAACCCCCAGATCCCACCGGAGATGTCAACGCCCAGAACCACTGGGAGCAAAATCAAGCAGCAGTGAAGAAATGCTGCCAGGAAAGCCCAAGGAAGGGTTTTTTTTGTCCCTGCCCAAACACAAGAGTAGGGAGAGAAGCACCAGTGACTGAATCCAGCCTGGCTCCTGAGTGGAAGGGAAGCGATGGGCACCGTAACGGAGCTGCCAGACCGATGTATGGCTGGGAAATTCCATCACCCTTATCAGAAAGGAGTCAGGGGATTTATTACGATCTGCTCAGACCTATCTGGGGAAGAAATGCCAAAACAGAGAGCCCTTCCTTTGAGCAAGCAAAGGCGTTATAAGATCTAACAGCACTATACCAAAGCCAAGTAAATCCAGACATGGAATAAAGCGTGTTTTCACCAGGAGGACAGGGAGATACTGGAGAGCTGGAGCAGGAGGGGAACAGCCAGCACAGGATATTTTCATGTCAAAAATAGATGTTTCCAAAGAGCCAGCCTTGTTCAGGCAGGCATGGCTCCAGGGTACAGGGTTTGGTCCACGCTATGGAGGATAGCTGCTCCGTGCAAACCGGGCACCTAAAGATTTGCTGTGGAGCTCCACGACTCCAAACCTCCTTATCTGCAGTCGGAGGCTCAGGCCATCACCAGGAGGGTCTTTCCCAGCTGAGCAGGGACTGGGCTGAGTTTGACCCTCAGGGATCACCCGAAGCTCCACCTGGACCCAGGTTAGTCCCAAGGCCTGTGGCATCAGCCCCCCCAGGGCCATTGCACTGTCTGCTCCAAACATCAGCCCCCTGCGAGCCAGGAAATTGCATCCTTATGGCAGGTCAGTCCCTTAGAGCATCGTGAGTGATTATTGCTGAAATAACAGTTGTCCCAAAGCCTTCCCCTCCCTCCCATCCCCTGTCCCAAAGCCCTCCCCTCCCTTCTACCCCCCCGTCCCCGGAGCTCACCAGGCCCCCTGCTCACCGAATTGCAGGCGTTGGCTCGCTCCACCTTGGAGAGTTTGCTGGTGTCAGTGTTGAAGACATTCATCTTCTCCACCAGGCACGTCAGGGCTGTTTCAGTGGCTTCCCCCACCTTCTCGTAGACTTTTTTGGACTAGAGGGCAGAAAAAAAAAACATGGAGCTTAAACTTTAGAGCTCATCCTCTTCCTGTTGCCCCAACTAGGGATGCTGTCACTCGCTGCACCATCCCAGGGCTCCCATTGCCTTGGGATGAGTTGAAGCTAAGGAAGGGGATCCCGAGGGCCAAACCTCCACTGGCTTTGCCCCGACGTGGCCCAAAGCTCAGGGAAGAGTATTGCTGGGCCCTGACACCGCCCCGGCCCGGGTGCCTCCCCCGCACCTCGTTGTAGTCCAGCGAGGAGTCGTTGCAGAGGGCACAGATGGTGGCCAGCTCCACCAGCCCGTCGTACTGCCCGCACCACACTGGCTGTTCGTCCTTCAGGCTGCAGGGAGAAAACAGTCCCCCAAAGCCTTACACCAGCTTACGCAGTCAAATAACACTTAGCTTCTCCTATACATCTCTTGTAAAACTTCTGAAAAGAGCAAGGAAGAGCCCAGTTAAAGCCCTGGGCTGGGCAATAAACACTTGGGTTTGTGTTTTGTGATTTATCAAACGGGGCAGGATTAGCCGCAAATAAAATATCACAGGAGGCAAATAAACTCTGGAAGCACCCTGGAATAAAGAGGGTGCAGAGGAGCAAAAAAGAGCATTGGACCTGAAAGCAGGGGCTGCCAAAGGGCTGCTGAAGAAGATGATGGACGAGAAAAGGGGCAAAGAAATTCAATTGAGTGTTCATTCCCCCAGTGGTCTCCAGTGCTGGGGACCCAGAGGAGCTGTGGGGCCAGTGGCAAGTCCCTTCTCCCTGGGTTGCTGCTTCATGCTCTGGCGAGCCGGTGGGCACCCAAGGGAGCATTTAAAAGCGGCAGAAAAAAATTTAACAACTGCATTGGTGCGGCTGTTTCCAAGCGAGCAGCAAACTGTGGCCTTTGCTTCCTAAACAGCAGCTGTTTGCTGTGTACGGGAGCAGCAGCGCCACTGGAAGGAGCAGCCCTGCACACACCAGCCGAGCCAGACGCTGCTTCTCACCCGCTGCCCCGTGGCAGAAGCGGCAGCGGTGGTTTTCCGGGGAAATAAAAAATTACCCTGACTCCAGGAGAGGTGACTGCAGGCTAGAGCTGTATAAACCCAGCCAGGCATCCGCTTGCTGGAAAAATAATTTGTCAGGCATTTATTAGGATCAGTTTATTCCACTGCTGGTTCCCAATGGAAAGAACATTTTGGAGCCCTTGTTACAGCTCGGGAGTGGAAAACAGGGAGCGGCAAAGAAAATCTGAAAAATCTGTTTGATGCGGGACACGGAGCCGTGCTGGGCTGAGCAGGCAGGGGAGAGCCGCGGCATCCCGTCCCGAGGGAGCTGCCCAGCCCCAGCTCGTGGGCAGGGGAAGAAGCCTGCGGGCGCCCTGGGCTGGGTCTGGATGTCTGGGAAGGTGGAAATACCGGGGACAGTTTTTGCAGTGTGTGATCCCCTGGATATTGCTGGGAAGGGATGGGGGGTTATGTCCCAGGGTCCTGCACGTGGGTCGGGCCAATCCCAAGCACAGGTACAGGATGGGTGGAGAATGGATTGAGAGCAGCACGGAAGAGAAGGACCTGGGAGTGCGAGTTGATGAGAAACTCAACATGAGCCGGCACCGTGCGCTGGCAGCCCAGAAAGCCAACCGTGTCCTGGGCTGCATCCAAAGCAGCGTGGGCAGCAGGTCCAGGGTGGGGATTCTGCCCCTCTGCTCTGCTCTCATTGAGACCCACCCCCACAGTGCTGCATTCAGCTCTGGGATCTCCAACATCAGAAGGACATGGAGCTGTTGGAGCGGGTCCAGAGGAGGCCACAAAGATGATCCAAAGGCTGAAGCACCTCTGCTATGGAAACAGGCTGAGAGAGTTGGGGCTGTTCAGCCTGGAGAAGAGAACGGTGAATGACCCATCCCTGGAAGTGTTCAAGGCCAGGTTGGATGGGGCTTTGAGCAACCTGGTGTAGTGGAAGGTGTCCCTTCCCATGGCAGGGGAGTTGGAATGAGATGATCTTTACGGTCCCTCCCAACTCAAACCATTCCATGATCTCCAGGCAGGGTTCAGCCTGGCCTCAAACCACCAGAGAAAACCCTGCTTCGTCCCCAGCTAGTGAGGGGTGACCCTGGGATCCCCCAGCCGTGGCCACGAGCTCAACCCTCCCGCCTGCCCCCGACCATGCTGCCAGCCCAGGGCCACCCCGTGTCACCCGTGATGAAGAGGGGACCTGCACTCACATCTGTCCCTCGGGGGTGTAGGTGGAGCCGGTGACGCTGAACTCGTGCAGGCTGCACTGGGCACCCTCCACCTTCTCCATAATAAACATCTGCAAAGGGGGAGAGACCACAGCAGAGCGTTAGGCAGTTATTTTTTCGGCACAAGCCACGCACCCAGCCTGGAGACCCTCCAGCCAGTACTGTCCCAGCAACAGCCCCCTCCCCGGGTGCCCACCACTCCTGTCCATCCCCGAATCCTTCCAGCTCTCCTTTTTCATGTTTGCCTCCTCCACCCCCTTGCTTCCATTGGAGAGGAGAGGTGCTGAGTTCCTAAGAAGCTGCCTGTGTTTTTCTTGGAGCAGAGAAGGAGCCAGGTCCGAGTTTCTGCTCCTGTCCCAGCCACCTGGAAAGCCTTCACGGGGCAGGATCTGACCGACTGCCCCCACCGCCCGTTCCCAGCCAGGACTCAGCCACCACCTCATTGTGTTACAGGGATCCCAGCTCGGCTCCAGCACTATGGCAGCTCCATAATAAAACCCTGGGGAGCTGTAAAAGTCTCCCATGCTCTAGCTTCAGTGATTTTTTACCTTTCAAACTCCTTCCAGTTTCTCTCTTCCTGCTATAGTGAGAGCAACAAACCCCCAAAAACCAAAAATCCAGTAAAAATCCCCCTTCTCCCCGAGCTCTGCCAAGCCCCCTCTGCACAGCCCACCCTTCGGCAGCATGAGCAGCACCCGTTCCCAGCCAGGGCAACAGTTCGGCGATGCTCATTTCTGCTTTGTCATTATTTATGACCCACACTGAAGCCAAAAAGTAACATAATTAATAAATAAATAAAACTGGCTTGATGGATGCGTTTCCCCGGCTGTGCTTGCCTTCGGGGAGCAGCCAGGAGAGATGAAACTGGGTGTGGGCAAAACTGTCCCTACCCTTCCCCATCTCAAATCATGCTTTTTTTCCCCTATTTATTTTCCTCTGGTTATTTGAGATGTTCTCCAGGAGAGGGAAGCAACAGATGCTGGAGAAATCAGGAGGCGGCGCTCAGCACCAACGATGCAACAGCTCCGGGTGCCATCCACTCCTCTCCCCTCCCTGCGTCTTCTGGCAACTAACAGAGGTTAATTTACTATTATTATTAATTATTGTGAATTATACAAGGACACCCCACGAGTGCGGCCACATTGGCTGGTGGGTGTGAGACCTTCCTGTGCAGCTCAGGGCCAAGCCAAGGAAGAAAGGTCAAGTTCAAGGAAGGACATTTATGGCAGGTTTAGCTCTGGGACACCTCGGTGGATTTTCTCAACTTCATTTTTACAGGTTTGGGCAAATCAAAGCAGGAGGTCCAAAGTGTACGTCTCCTATATAAATACTTCTGAGCCCAAAGGAAGCTCCCCCCGGCCCCTTGGCTCCCTGCAGACACCCCCTTTGCTGGGCTGTTGCCCTCAGCCCCTTTCCCAGAGCCTGCCCTCAGGGTCCCTCTGGATTCCTGAAAGGTTTCGGAGAAAAGCACAAGCCAATGGGTTGCAGAAGAGACTCAGGACATCCCGGACCCTCCGCCGAGGCACCAAGCTCCTCTAGCAGGAGCTGCAAATGCCAACACATGACGGACCAAGATAAAGAGCCAAAACACGTCACCATCTCCCTCAGTGATTTAATTGCCCCAAGACGCCGCACTCCAGGAACAGAGGCAAAGTGTGCCTGAAATCTCCTGAAGCGAAGGCTTCTGCAACACTGAAAGGGACCTTTGAAGGTTGAGCATCTCTCACCTCTTTTTGAGATGTTCAACGCCACCGGCCATGCAGAGAGCCAAAATCTCCCGGGCACTTCAGAAAATGGACTCCTGCACTCAGAAACACCACCCAGACTCTTATTTATTAAAAAAATCTAAAAGCATCCCCCCCAGCCACCGGTGGTTTTCCCTGATACGGGCTTGTTTGTTTTCAAACAAAACAATGACTAATTGCACAATAGCAACTTTCTTATTAAAAAAAAGAGGGGGGGGTGGGGAGGGAATGAAAATATCACTCCAGGCCCTTTATTTTTCCGTGCCTATTTAAAAAAGGTGCTGCGTAACCCACAGCAACCAGAGTTTCTATCAGATTTCCTGCCTGCTCCTCGGCTCGCGGCACGACTGGCAGAGCGAGGGGGCAGCCGGGGCAGCGCAAAGGTGTTCGTAGATTTTTGGCATGATGTTTCGGCACATTTCCAGGCTGGAAAGGGGGGCAGGTTTGCAGCCCGAAGGAAATAGCTGGGTCTTAATCCTTAAAGAGGATAGGTAAAGGGTTCCCATCATAAAAATACTCTAAATAACAATGGGCCAGGCTGGATGAGGCTTTGAGCAACTTGGTGTAGTGGAGGGTGTCCCTGCCCATGGCAGGGGGGCTGGAACTAGACGATCTTTAAGGTCCCTTCCAACCCAAACTGTTCTATGATTCTATGTAACCTCTGGCTGACTCAAGGCCAGAGCAGAAGCACCAAATTCTCGACCACCCCAGACAGATGAGGCCTGCAGCACAAAGCCCTTCCCTGGGCACTCACCCCCCATGAGCGTTTGGGGGGCACCGCTTCGCCTGTGCTGACCGCATGGCACCCATAAGCATCCTGTGGAGCTGGCTCAGCTGGCACCCTGGCCACGAGTCCTGGGTGCCAAGTGGGACCCGGAGCGGGTGACGCAGCCCTTAAAAAGGGAGTTTTAAAACAGACTCGAAGCCTTTCACGAGTCCCTCTACAGCTCTACAGACCTGACATCGGCAGCAAGACGCAAAGGGCAAGCACTGCTCGGCAGCGTAAAACAAGCTGCGCTCGTCCAAATTAAATGGTAATTAAATCATCCTCAATTAATGCATTTTTCCAGGTTATTGATAGGCTTTCGTGGCTTTTGCACGCCCGCAGCTGAGCTGGCTGCTTGGTGCAGGAGCTTGTCCAGGACACGCCATCAGCCACCCAGCGCAAATATTTACCCACCCGCTGCTTGGCAGAGCCACCGGCAGTGTTGGCACCACCTGCGTCCACATGGGAATCCCCATCCGTTAATGTTTAACAGCCGTGGCTGCGTGTCCCGAGGCCGGCCCCGCTCTCGGTGTCACCCTCCAGGAGTCAGGCTTCAGCCAAGTGAACCACACAGGTATGGGAAAGGGGCCGTGGGGCGATGGGGTGGGGGGTACCCAGAATTTCAAATTTAAATTATTTTTATTGCAAAGTCGCTGAGTTCATTCAAGATGACATTGAATGAACCTCCTGTGTGCCACTGCCCCACGCCATCACCCTCCTGCCCTCTCCCTGTCCCAGCATTGCTAATCCTGCCTCTCCCGACCGCACCGCACTGTGGGAGATGGTGGTGGCACCTCTGCCCAAGTCCAAGGAGCAGATCCTCCAGTAGGAAACGGTTTGGGGAAGGCACAGTCATGTCCTACCTCTCCTTCTGCAGAACTAAAGAGACCTCCCAATGCCGGCGTTGCCCATCACTCGCTTCCCTGCATCACTGGGGCAGACAATGGGCTGGTGGAAACCATGGGCTGGTCTGGAACCTTGTGCCAGACGTGGGCAGCTCGGTCACTGCCTCGTTCCAGTGGTGCCTCAATTTAAACCATTTACAGGGAGGAAATATCAGACATTTCCAGGCATCCGGAGTTTGTGCTGAGCAAAGCAGTGGCCAAAGCCCGTGGCCAGCTTGCAGCGCAGTCACGGCTTCTCCCCCCACTACATGAGCGTCAGAGAGGAGGGACAGTGGCCAGGTCCATTTTTCCCCACAGCAACATATTTTCCAAGGTTCTCCTATAAAACTGACATGCCAAGGCCGTGAAAGAAAATAAAGCTTTCCTGAGACTTGAGGATTAATGGGGAAACTGAGAAGTACTCAGATGGTCCATGCGTTCCTGACAAGTCACCTCCCCATACGGCCGAGCACGTGGGAGCAAAGCTCTCTGGTAGACCAGGAGCCTTCAACCTCTTCACCAAACCACCCCAGGACTCCCTCCATCACAAGTGTCTTTTGGTCCAAGCCCAGGTGCACATGGCTGCGGATCGCAGATTTTCTGCCAAGTGAGGATGGGCAATCGAAGTGCTGTTTCACCAGGTCACAGGCATTTTTTTCTCTTAACCTCTGGATTTCTGCATGAGCTCGTCATGGCTGGACCCATGCGTTGCACAGACCCTCCAAGTTTTGGCCTCACAGGTCCAGGCTTTGTAATCTCACGTGGTCCAGGATTTCTCACTGGTTTGATTAAAAACAAGGGGGAAACAGGAAAAAGAGCAGAGGAGGCTAACTGCATTGGCTTCTCCAGGAGCTCTATCTCAGCACCACATCCTAGCAGGAAGCAACACTGTGGAGAAGGAGCCCTGAAACGAATCTTCACCATGGCACCTCCAAAGGTGCGCTCATAAACGTGAGTTTCCTAATTACAACCACATTAAGAGAAGCCATAAACCTTACTGACCCTGGTGAGGGGGAGAGGAAACTCAGTGCTTCCTATAGACCATCTTCCATGCTCACTTTCAAATTCCTAACATGAAACAGGTCTGGTGAGGACAGCAAAGTCCATCACCCCAGGATGGGGATGGAGCAATGCCGGGGCTTACAGAGCATCCCCCCTGCACCCCGAAATGCCCCCGGCACTCACCCGGCAGACGGACATCTGGTTGGTGGTGAGGGTGCCGGTCTTGTCAGAGCAGATGACGGAGGTGCAGCCCAGGGTCTCCACCGAGGGCAGGCTCCGGACGATGGCATTCTTCTTGGCCATGCGGCGCGTGCCCAGCGCCAGGCAGGTGGTGATGACAGCTGGGAGGCCCTCGGGAATGGCAGCCACCGCCAGTGCCACCGAAATCTTGAAATAGTAGATGGCCCCCCGAAACCAGGAGCCCCCATGGACAGGGTCACTGAAGTGGCTGATGTTGATGACCCAGACAGCGATGCACACCAGGAAGATCACTTTGGAGAGCTGCTGGCTGAACTCATCCAGCTTCTGCTGCAATGGGGTCTTCTCGGGCTCTGTCTCCACCATCTGGTTTCGGATCTTCCCAATCTCGGTGTACACCCCTGTCGCAATGACAACCCCTACGGCCTTCCCAGCTGCGATGTTGGTGCCCTGGGAGGGAAGAAAAGGGTCAGAGTGGATATATGGGCATGAAACCTCTTGGCCTGAGCAGGGAAATGAGTGGCTTGTGAAAGGAGAACACGAGATCTTGGTTAAGAGAAAAATAAGACATCCTGAGATTTTATATAAACACATCCTAAAGCAGCTGGAGACCCCACCTGAGAGCTCTGTCACTCCTCAAGAACTCAGCTTCTTCCCAAGAGGAGCACGAGCAAGGAGGAAACCCAAACTTGCAATAGCTCCGTGCTGAACCATAAACCTTCTCCCCATCCATGATGCATCCTACCTGATGGAAAACCCACGGAGATCAGCCAAGGCATTTAAGAGCATCATGTGCCACACCATAAATGAAATCCCATGGAAGCAGGTTCTCATTTTTATGGATTTGGGTCTTTTTCTTGCCGATTCAGTCTTTCTCATGCACACACTCACTGCTCCCTGCTCAGAGACCTCCTGGATCCATCACCCTCTTCACTTGGTGGCTCTTTGCAAAACCACAGGAGAAGTGGGGGCAGGTGAAGGGACTTACGGAGAAAAGCATGTTCTTCTTGTCCTGGTTGACAGCCCGAGGGTCGGGGATGGGGTCAGCGTGTTTGATCACCGACACAGACTCCCCTGCCAAGACAAGAGGAGAGAGATGAACCACTTGTGTCCCTTCTCCAGCCTCTGCTCCCCGCTGTCCTGAGCCTGCGTCACAACCCCTACGCCTTCTTGAAGCAGCACTTTGCCACGAAACCACCAAAACACCTGTCACGGGGATGTCCAAGCCGGGCCGAGGCACTCAGAAGACGAGGGCTGCAGAAGAGCGACCCGTGTGGATCGCTAACGGCCACAAGCTCCCGTACGGCCTGGCGGGATGGGGCTGAGCCCCTGTGCCAGGGAGTCGCAGGCTGGCAGGGCAGGTTGGCACGGTGTGGCGGGGTTCGCAGGGCAGCAGCACAGGAAAGGTGCCCAAAGCCCTTCTGCTGAAGGGCTGTGTCTTGGTCTCTGCAGGTTTGCCCTTCTGCTGCATCTCCTTTTGCCCGCGGAGAACTAAGTTAATGTCAAGGCATTTGCCAAGGACACTGGGCTCCTTTTCCTGTATTTTTAATAATTTTTCTGATTGCTTTTCCTTTCCTGCTGCCATCTCCTAACTCGGTGCCTTTACAAAATCACGCACGAGGGCTGAACTACTGGAAGCCCTTTTTATCGGCTGATCATTCACCGGTTTTCCCTGACAGCAGAGGGAGAATTTTTGAACTATCACAATTATCAGCTTCATGGGCTTTTTCAGTGCTTAAAAAAAAAAAAGCCCCAAATATTGTTACCTCTCCCTGAAGTCCCAAGGCCTCATGCACCAGCAGTCACCGTGTGACAGCCACATGGGGAGTGCGTGGGCTGAGCAGCCCCTCGTGAATCCCCCTGTGCTGTGTGTTCTGCAGGAGGGATGCCCGAGCACCGGGCACGCCTGGCTTATGCCATGATGCTGGGACATCCCCAGGTCCTCCATCTCGTTCTTGCACCTGTTTCCCACCCCAGCAAAGTGCTTAGCACAGTACCAGTCCCCAAATTTGGCTCTGGGAAGATGGTCAAGGGACAGCTCTGCCTTCAGCAGCCACTGCCACCCCATCATGCCCGCACCTACCTGTGAGGATGGACTGGTCGACCCGCAGGGTGGTGGACCGGATTTCGATGATCCGGATGTCCGCCGGCACCTTGTCGCCAACTACAAGGGTAAAAGCAAAGCAGCTCCGTCAGACATGGCCGGCAGCACCTGCCGCCCCAGGGAATGGGGACGGCAAACTCCAAACGCACCGGCACAGCTGGGCTCTGGCCCACGGCTCGGGGTCACCGGTTTGCCCCTCGGTTTCTGCTGTCCCCCCGCATTTTCTATATGAGATGCCCAGTCTCCAAGACAGGGACTGGCTCTTCCTGCAAATCACCTACAAGGTGATTTGTCCCTACCAGGCACAGGCGCACGGCAGCACCCAGCCCGTGGCAATGAGGGGTACGGCCCGTGGTAACCCGGGGTCCTGCCCTGGCGTTCTGCGTTTAAAGCTTATTTCATAAAATTTAAACACCAAAAAAAGAAAGTTGGGAAGAGGCACTATCAGTTGCAACCAGGACTTTGAGGAATTTCTAATTTTCGGGGACGACCTCGCATGAGAGCAGCCAGCCCAGGGAGCGGGCAGCAGTGCTGAGGCCAAGGGGGTGACTCGCCCCGTGCTAGATGCTCCCCGCCCCCTCCCGCAGACCCACCGCACCTTTCAAGCCTCATCTCCCTCCGCAAAATTCGGCTGCCCGAATTTTGGAATCTGCTGCCCAGGGTTGCTGCTGGGGCAGGTGACCCGCCTGCCAGCCCTGCCCATCGCCACCCAGCAAAGCCACCCATGGCTGGGAGCAGGATCTGCAGGACACGTGGCGCAGGCAGGAGCCGCGCACAGGGCCGCGGGCACACAGGGCACGTAAGCGAGTCCCTGCATCCCGCCCGCCGCGGCTGCGCCTCCGCAGCGACACGCTGGGACCCCCTTACCCGTCCCGGGCAGCGAGCATCTGCGGCCCCGCTGCTGCCAGGGAGCGGCCGGGGGGACCGGTATCTTTTCTCCTCTTTTCGGCGCGGGGCGGCCGCGGTCAGCGGTGCAGGCGCGTGGTCCTCGGGCAGCGAGTGTCACGCCCGGCGCTCCCTAGCCCGAGCCCGGTGTGGCCTCGCCTGCTGCCCCACCACATCCCGCCTCTCCTCTTCCCTGCAAAACAGCCCCCCAGCACCCTCAGCTTGCCTCTTTTCTGCAAAAAAAACCCAAAACCTCCCCATTTTGGAGCAGCCTCAGCCTCAACACCTCTCTTGACCCCATTCCAAGGCTCCATGGGCCGAGTGGAAACTGTTGATGCTGGAAGACCTTTTGCGGCCGAGACAAAGAGCTGTCCGTGGATCTCCTGGCATGGCACGGCGGTTATGGGCAAAAGCAGCCCCATCAACCAGCAGCCACTGGTCCCCATCCACCAAGGCACGTGCGCTTCCTTAAAAAAAAAAATCCTTTAAAGCTGCTTTTCCCGCTGGGTTTCTTCCTCCCGTCTCTTCCTCCTGCTCCCTTATCGGCAGGACACAACCGTGCTCCAGCGCTTCGGAAACACTGAGGCAGAAGGAGGCCTGGCTCGCGTCGCCTGACAGCACGTTACACAACGCTGCTGGCCTGGCCGCTAACGAGCATCTCAAATCCCAGACTTTAACGAGCGCTTCCTCCGGGGGCTCGTAAAAAACCAACCCCCACCCCTGCCTCTAGCACAGCAGGAGGCGGGGCTGGCACCGCTCCCCCGCCCAGCCAGTTATTCCAGCTGCAGATCCCAGCGCTCTGGGATGCGGAGTGTAACATCTGCTGTGCGGCCAGACCTGCCCCGCTGCCCCTCGTGCCCATTTTTGGGGGTTTCGCTGGGGGATACTAAGCACAGGGACTCACAGACACCCCCCCAAAATGTTTCCCGCAGATTTTGCAGCTGCTCAAGGATGCTGGAGCACCGCAAAGGGGGCAAAGAGCTCGGGAAATTTGGGGGGTTTGCAAGTATTAGCTCACCCCACAGATGACGAATCTTGCTGCCATCATGTAGGTGACAGTGCCACCGCCATGGGGGTAGCACCCGCTCTGGGGTCGCTAGCCCGACAGCATCACCGGAGACTTGCACGGCACATATAACCCCTAAACCCACAATTTGCTAATTGATTTGCTAATAATTTGCAAATTCCTTTCCCTCCCGGTCACGACGCTGATCGTGCCATTAAAAAAGTAACATTCAGCCGCGGGTGGGCAGGCAGTAAGCACTTGATTTGGGGAAAAAAAAAAAAAAATTAATTTAATAATTAATTCCCTCAGTTAAAGGCCAGGTCAGCAGCTGGAGCGCGTTGCCGGAGCTGGCTCAGGAGCGCCGCCAGCTCGTCCAGCTGAGGATCTGGCCAGCACTCCTCCGCTTCATCCTCCCCGCGGTATTTTTATGTTCATCTTCCAGCTGAAGCCCAACTGGAAGACATAAACACCAGCGGGGTGGGAGGGATTGCAGTGTGTTTCCACGAGCAGGGCCACAGGGAGGAAAGGAGAGGATTAGTTTTGCGGCTCTGGGGGTTTACAGCATCGTTTAACGAGCGAACAAAACAGGATAACAGATACATCCTCTCTGATGCTGGTGGGGCAGGCAGAGGATCCCCAGCCACCCTTCGCCCAACGCAAAACCCTGACAGAAGGGCTGGGGGGGGACAACCCAACCAGAGGAGGCAAAAGCACCCTGCAGCCGGTCCTCTTCCCTCCCCGAATAACAAACCCCGCTCCCCAGGACGCCTGCCCATGCAGGACCAGCACCCAGCACCGCTGCCTGCGGCACCCAACATGAGCCCTTCACCCGTGCCTCAGCCGCTTCCAGAGCAAGGAAATACTGGCGGAAAATAAAAAGTTCTTCCAGTTCTTCCGGAAAACAGGGAAACTCTCCCGAGGCACAAAACCTGTGCCAGAAACAGACACTTCTTTTCTTTTTTTTCTCCCTTTTCTGCCATTCTCTACCATCTCTCGCTCGGGGCGAAGCCTTGGCAGGCTGGTGAGCCCCGACTTTGGCCCAAATCATGTCACCGTTCTGGATTTGAAAAGAGAAACTAAAATTTTAAGTGCAGAACAACGCGGCGACTCAGCGGCCATGGCCCCGGAGGAGATGTGTCCAGATGCCACGGCAGAGCCCCCGCACCACAAGGACCACAGGGTGCCCGTCACTGAAGCCCCCACAGCCAGCACCACCTCCCCATCCCACTCCATGCCCTGGGGTGATGGCACCCTACCTGCCACCTCCACGATGTCCCCGGGCACGATGTCGCGGGCACGGATCCGCTGCACACCGCTGCGGTCAGCACGGATCACCTTCCCCATCTCAGGCTCGTACTCCTTCAAGGCTTCGATGGCGCTCTCAGCGTTTCTCTCCTGCAAGCAGAGGAGAAGCAGAGCTGCCAGTGGTGGGGTTGCTGATGCCGCCAGGGTCCTTCCCCACCACTGCAAAGACAGGAGCACCCAAACCCCAGCTCTGGCTCTGGTATCCGTTTGCACCGTGGATGGGGCAAGTGCCACGTCTTCTTCGGCTGCTCTGAAATGGTCTCCACCAGCTTAAATCACACCAGGTCCTGGACACTGCATGGAGCTTTGGGCTTGATTTCCTTATTCATGGTTTGGGAAGTGGCATATCCCACCCAGATATTTTCCCCGTTGAGCAACCCCACCTCAGATCAAGCTGCAGATAAATAAAGCGAATATGTACAAGAGGAGGAGCATCAGCTGGTTCCGCAGGACGGATGCGGCAAGGCAAGGGGCAGCAGCCATGGTGGCTTTCTGATGGACAGGGCAAAAAGCTTCCTTGGAAAACACATTTGGCCGCAGCCAGGAGACAAGCAGCGTTTGCTTGGATGGCAAATAAGTGTGAGATCCTAAATGCCAAATTGCAAAAGTTGCCAAAGAACGACTGAAGGAAGGAAGAAGGACGGAAGGAAGGAGACAAGAGGCAGCCAGCAGCTGAGCATCTGCAATGGGGCACAGGGCAGCACAACCAACACCACAATTGAACCTTTGAGAAGTGAGTTTCCAATGGCAAGAAGCAACCAGACCTTTGACTGAAGTGTCTCAGCCGTGTGGAGCAGAGACCCGCAGGGCAGGTTGGGGGGAGGCTGTCACTTACCTGCCACACGCCTACCACGGCATTGGCGATCAGGATCATGATGATGACTATGGGCTCCACGAATGCTGTTGTGGTCTCCTCTCCTTCTTCAAACCAGGCCAGGATCTGGTAGGCGAGAGAAGAGAAGGACCACACCATGGCTGAAACAACAAGCGCCAACACTTCAAGAAGCAGGACAGAAACAAGAGCCAACCAACACGTGGTCTTTGCTGGAGAGAAGACAACCCAGAGTGGCAGCTGGCCCCACGTGGCTCGCTTAAAGCGTGGACTTGCCATATCCCACTGCCGGTGCTTCACTCAGGTGCCTCCACTCTTCTGCTGGGGAAAACCTAATGCACAGAACGAGCAGGGCCAGAGCAAACGGCCACGCAAAGACCGGATGAGCATTTACACCAGGAGAGCATCTATTGTTTAGCCCACCTGTGGGCAGATCGCCGCCACGAGCAGACAAGCAGGGAGAGTGGGCAGCACTGCCCGCTTCTCAAACAGACACTGCCAGACACGGCTGGGCAGCCGGCGGTCGCCACCTGCAGCACGGGCAGCCTTTGAGAAGCCCGTCCCGGGCTGACGCTCAGTGATGCAACACGAGTAACTGACGCAGTAAGAGCAGCTCTGCAGAGCAGGAACTGACCTCGTGGCCTCCTACCACCCCGAGCCCCCTCTTCATCCCACGAAGCCCTCATACCACAACGCCAATGAAGCGCACACACAGAAATATTTTCACTCTATTTAACGTTTGTCGACCCATGCTGCGTCAACATGGCAACGCCTCGCTGCTCCACGGCAGAGGCACCGGCACAGAGCACCTCCGACACCAGCATTCACGCCTGCTTGTCCGACCAGCAGAGCCGCCGCAGCAGAGCCAGCCATCCAGGGGACTGCAAGAGCTCTGCGAATCCACCAACAAACGGGCCGCTGCCTGACGTTCTGGGAACGTATCGAACCTCGCAAGGTACCAGCCCCCCTCCTTATCACCCCATGAGTTGTATCCGGAAGGACGGGGCAGGAGGCTCGGCTTTGCCGTCCCACTGCCAAACACCCCGAGTATACTCAAAAAATAAGTAATTCTCCAGAATTGCTCCTGAGGTAGATCATGGGCAAAACTGTGCTAACAGCTCAGTACTTGGGCACCTCATATACGGCTCAAATGAGCAACTGGGGAGCGAGGTGCTGCTGCTGATGGGCTCTTCCAGGGCACCCCGGTGTGCACGTACAAAGGGGCTGGAATTGCAGTTTCTCAGTGCCACCCATGAAAGCAGCTTTGCTCACCATGGGGATGGTGAGTTTTGCTAATCCCACATCACCTCTCGGCATCATTAAGTGTGAAGGAGGTCAGTAGCACTTGCGGGCGCCGGCTTGCCGAGCCCGGTGATGCACCCGCTGCCGGCTGACTTTGCCTGAACATCCCGGGGAGGAGATGCTGCTCTGGGCTGGCAGGAGGTGCTGCTGGATGAATCACGGCTCCTCTTGGGAAAGGCATGCAGGGATGCAGCCTCCCGCCTGGCGAAGGCGGGAGAAGAGTCCCGCTGGAGATACACCACTGGAAGGACACATTGGAAGATGAGCAGTAACACCCTCTGGAGAAGCAGAAGCTGGATGGTACCTTCCTGGAGGTCCCACACCGGCAGCTCCAGTGGCAGGGAAACAACAAAACCAACAACCAACAGATTGGATTTTCATTTTTTCATTGAAAAATGAGCAGAAGGGCTCCAGGAGGGAGACTCCACTCTGAGGACGGCAGCCGCACGGGGGTTTGGAATCGCTCCCGGCCCCGTCTTTGCCTCCCTGCATGGGTGCGCATGCCGTAGGCAGGTGCCTGCCCCGCTGCCGGCACCCAGCCAAGGTGACGGCGGTACGAGGAGTTTGTGAGTCGGCTTCAGGCGCCTGAAGCGCTGCCCTTGCCTCTCAGCACCCAGCACTCTGCCAAGGAAACGGCAAGCAATGTCCCGGCAGCCTCTGCAGGCACACGAGGAGGTGGTGCTGGGACCCCCCCCCCCAGCACTAGCACAACCCCAAGGACACACGGCTGGGCCATGACACCAGCAATGGATCTGCACTGTGAACGTGCACATCTCCACCTGTCACACACAGTGTCCTCTGCTCCAGTGGATCCTGATATGGATCTGATTGTGCTGACGTTTAATACTTTCAAAAATATCCAAGGAAAAAGTAAAGAATGGAGTAATTTTCCCTTTCTGTTTTACCATCTACACAAGTTGAGGCACAAGACAGACTTTACTGGAAGGAAAACGGGATTGAAAAGCAACTGGTAAGAATTAAAAACAGAGAAGGGACTTGCAAATAGGCAGTTTGGGTCCCAACTCAGCAAAGAGCCTGAGCACAGGCCATGGTCATGGCTGCACGTAGCTGGGGCAGGAAAGCTGACACAGCACAAATGATGCAGGGAACACATATAATGCATTTAAGAGGGAAACACAAGAGACAGGAACAAAAGTACCGTCTAACTTCAAAACACAGGAAACACTGTTGATAAAAATCTTGCAATGAGATAGAGATACATCCAAAGGACCTGCCCGATCTCAGGTAGGGTCTGCAAATGACAACAAAAAGCTACGGATCACAGGAAAAAGCAGCCCAGGACCGAAAGCTTTGGGCAGCCCTCACATGCCTTCGGCAGCCCCTCTCCAAACCCTAACCCTGTCCGGTGCCCAGGGCCACTACCCATCCCAGCTGGCATCCCACCAAAACCTGCCCAGGACTGAACCTTTCCGTAGACCTTTTCCACATTTGTCTGCTACGGTCTTGGGGCACAGAAAGCAGCCCAGGTAGCTGTTCAGCATCACTTTTGGATGGATCAGCATTACTGAAAAATCCAACAGTCTCGTCTTTTAAGTAGGAACAAAGATGTTGTCACTATGCCCTGGAAAACCACTGTGCTGCTGCAGCATCTCCTTCACCCAACGTGCACCTTCCTCTGACTCCTTTGCTCTCTGGCCGCTGCACATGCCCGGGCAGGTGCCCGGCCCCCAGCCTGCGGTACTTACAAAGGACAGAAAAGCTGCCATCAAAAGGATGCGGACGAGGAGATCTTCAAACTGCTCCAGCACCAACTCCCAGAGGGACTTTCCTGGTGGGAAAACATGAAGCCAAGCACAGTCAGAGCTCAAGGAAACCCCAGCAGACAGGTGGTTCAGATCACTGAGGCCATCAAGAGCAACAGGACCCCATCCCCACTTGCAGCCCAGCTGCTCCAGTGCCCGCCAGCCGTGGGCATCCTTGAGGACACCCAGCGCTGCAACAGGGGATTGTTCTCTCTACTATTAAACATCTCCATTTCTGGCATTAGCCTGGTTTTACTACATCTGGTTTTATCTACAGAAACCGAGTCCTCTGTGTTTCTATTCACAGCTGGTAGCTCTACAGTCAGAGGAAAGCACTGCTGTCAGCACAGCTCTCCTTGGGATTAAAACCAAGATTAAAAGACCCCCCAGACTCCCCTCTTCTCATCCCCAGCACCCTCCACCAAGACTCAAGGCATGTACCCACCCCCACCCATGACTTACCTTCTTCTGCAGGGAGCTCTATGGGTTTCCATTGTCAGCCCAGCGAGTGTAACAAAGTCAAAAAAATGGTAAAAATAAAAAGATTAATTAGTGATTTGGGCTCAGATTAGCCATCCTTTCCCTTATGCCCCGGCAGCCCATTCAGTACCCCAAAATGCCACTTGTTCTGCACATATTCCTACATCAAGGCAGCTTATAGAATCATAGAATGGTTTGGGTTGGAAGGGACATCAACGATCATCTGGTTCCAACATCCCTGCCATGGACTGACTTTGGTTGCTCAAAGCCTCATCCAACCTGGCCTTGGTTGTCCTCGAACTTCACAGTCTGACCCCATGTAAGCAGCACTGGATGCTCCTGCACCAGGGAAACATCATTTCCCTGTGGTGAGCAGCTCCGGCAGCATTTGTTCCTGTACTCATCCTACCTAAAAATGTACTCCTCAGGAGCTGCCCTCTCCAAATCCAGGTCGCAGAGGTCCGACCATCCTATAAAACACTCTGCCAGAAACCCCATCTGGCCCCACTGTATGGCACCAATCATTCTTACCCAGCTGGACTGAGTTGAGATAATGAACTACTAATTAACTACTCAACTCAAGGTACCGACCCTGCCTACAAGAGGCAGGCCATTTCCTCCTGGCTGTGGAGGATGCAACAGCGTCCTTGGTGCCGCAGCCCAGGCTGGTGAGCAACACCACTGGACACTGGCACTGTCAGACCACGTCTCTATTACCCAGTTTTACTTCATAGCCTGCGCCGCTCCATGAACAAAATCCAAAGCCGATGCTCAGGGGTGTCCAAGCCGTCTTCCCAAATCCACCTCAGTGGGTGCAGAGCCTCCATCTACACTGCTCCCAGCCAAACCTGAGCCCAGCCACCTGCATGACCTGAAAAAACCCCACGGGCTCCCCGAGACCTTCACGTCCTCGCAGGATGACCGCTACCTTCGCAAGTCATGTGCACTGCAGGGTCCCCCGGGTGATGCACAGACCCCGGTATCCACCAAGGGCGCCACTCCAGCTCCCTCACCTACGTGGTAAGGGACGTGCTGGCCCTGCCGTTTGGCCGAGGACTGCAAGGCTCTGCACCCAGGGAGGGTTCAGGACTGACCCCCACCCTGGTTTCGGCTGCTGATGGGCGCTCGTCTCCATTTGAGCTGCTCCCAGGGGAGCTGGCAGCTGGAGCAAAACCTCAGCCTGAGGCAGGGAAGTACGGCCACTGCATACTTTTCCTCCCGGAAAAGGAAATCCAAGACTTGCTGGAGGTGGAGAAACCCAAGCCACAGCCATGAATCAACAAAGCCTCAGGAGGGCTGTGCTGGTGAGGGCTGGTGGCGCGAAGGCACGGCACCACGCTGCAAGGGACGGCGGCGGCATCAGCACCAAGGTGACACGGCATCAGGGCAGGGTACCCACCACCTCCATCCTTTGGTGCTCTGGGGCAGGAGGGGAGCAGCCGGAAAACCCCAACCCCAAACATCCCAACGGGGAAAAAATTCAGGGAGAAACTTCCTGAAGAGCCATCGCGAAGCCTCCACTGCCTGTCACCTGCCTCTGTCCCAGGGGGCGACAACAGAACCAGATGTTCCTGCAACTCCTGTGTTTCTGGGAGGGAATAAGGGACCGGCTGAAGTTCAAGAGGAGTCAGGCAAAGGCAGACACACTGACGGCCCATCGCTGGACCAAACGGGGGGGTTGTCTCCAATCACCCCCAGCACAGAGCCCTAAGAGAGAGCAGGAAGCGAAACCTGCTCAGCTGTTTCCATCATCTATTTTCATTCAGAGAAATGAAAAAAAAAAAACCCACCACAAAAAACCCAACCAAAACCAAACCCACCTTCGCTGAGCGAACGAGTGAAAACAAGACGCCTGAACGTGTTTACGCTCCAACGGCCCCAGCTCCTCAGTGCTCACCGACACGCTCGCTACAAGCTGCTCTAAACCCACGGCCCTCCCAGCTAAGGCTCCCCGGGTCCCCTGCCATCGCCAGAAACGGGCAGCCCAGTACATAACACCCATAATTATTCTTCTAGCAAAAAAAAAAATAATCTTGGAGTGGCTTCAACATTTCGAATCACTCTGCGGAGCGTGTCAGAAGGAAAGTGGCTTTTCTCCCTTCTGCAGCCGGCTCCTCTCCACCCCCGCCTTCCTCTCCCCGGCCCTGAGAGCCACAGAAATGACAAGTAGAAGAGATCTGCTGCTGCTATTTCCATCCGGGCTCCGTTCTAAGGATGCAAACGTGTAAGGCGAGAGGGCTGGGGGCAGGCAGGTGCTGGGGCTCCCGCAGGTCTCGGCTGTGCCCAGGGGTGACTTTCCACTCCAAGCAGCCACCCGAAACATCTCAATCCTCTTAGTGCTCCTGCCGCATGGCGGCTGCACGACGAGCCGCAGCAGTGCCGTTTGCAGAGCAGGGACGTTGCACAAGCTCTTGCTTTAAAGCACAAGAAGGGGTTTGGGTGAACACAGGAGGAAGGTCACGCAGCAGGGCAGCCAGCTGAAGTACCGCCGGCGGCACAGCAACATTGAGCCATTGCTGCTGCCAAATCCTGAATGTCAGTGGTGCTGCTTCAAGTGCCTCCCCAAAAACCCCCGATTTTGAGTATACTGAGAACCAGGCACCTCCCCTGCCATCCGTGACTCCTTCCACCGCTCTTCACTTGGCAGCTCAGCACCCATCAAATACCAAATACCCAGAGAAAAAGGCAGAAAGTCACAATGAACTCATTTTTTAGGGGCTGGATCAATCAAAAACCAACAGAAAACAGGGATGTTTGGGGCTGAAGCCTCTCCCTCTCACTTCCAAGGTCTCCCTAGAAATAAGAGGGTTTGCTACTCGCCAAAACCCAAGTTTTACGTGTGTCAGCACCGTGGCACCGGGCAGGGCAGCAGAGCTGGCGTGGCTCCGCCAAACTGCGGCACTGCCGTGTCCCACCCGGCTGGGAAATGCACCACAGGCAGGGAACCAGCAAAATCCCAAATCTGCCGTTCCCTTGGGGCAGGGAGTGCAGACAGGCTGAAACGGAAACTCCTGGCTGGCACCTGAACAGCTCCTTTCTTTGGTGGGTGGCTCAGGGCACGGAGACCCTGCTCTGGCGCATGGATGCAGGAACAGCCCCAAGGGCAGAACGCGAGAACGGTTGCTCAGAGCATCCCAAAATGGGGCCACCCACTCGCACCATCAATTTCCAGCTTCCCGAGCCGAGCGGTCCTGGTGCACATCCGCAGTTTCTCTGCTCCCGCGCTTCTGCGTCAAGGCTTTGGAGAGCAGAGCCAGGAAAGCAGAGGGTGATGGGTGTCGGGTGGCAACCCCTAGGGGTGACAGGGCCATTCCCAACAGCGGAAGAGTGTGTCCTCCCGTGCATTATCGGGCAGAGTAGGCAGCCCTGGCTCCGCCACTGTACGAGACGCTCTAAGGGCACGCGAGGAGCCCGGCCACCCCGGGGCTGGCGTCAGCGTATTTCAGCCGGTTAATCTCCAGCTCCTGCCAACTCAAACAGGACTGGCAGCCCATGGGCTGGCGCCCGCGACACAACAGGACCCAGGAATCAGGGGATGAAAAGGTAAATAAACGTGGGTGCCACCCAGGAGCGAGGCGGGTGCTGCCCCCCCGCAGACCCTGCCCCGCTCCCCGGGCCAAAGCAAACAAATAAAACATGACAGGGTGGCATCAGGGTGGCTTTAAGGAAACGTTTCAGTTCCTCCTGCTGTAACAGGATCGACAATCCCTGGAGCAGCTGGCATTTTTCCGCCACGCACTGAGGTAAAGTATCCTGCTCTGCTTTTGGGGAAACTGAGGCACGAGGCGATGCTTCCTCCCAGGCTGGCGTGTGGCAAAGCAAACCCCGGTGCACACTCAGCAGCAAACATCTTGCAAGGTGAACACTGAAATAGTGTTTTCTCCACTGTTGCAGGAGCTTTCCCAGGATAATATCAGATTTCCCTGATGGGAAACACTTCTGCCACCAAGCGATGCAGGAAGAGTAACGGCACGGTGTGCGGCACGGGGGTAACAGTGAGCACCATGCCTGGGCCCAGCCCTCTGCTCCAACTAACCTCCTTCAAGCCGTGTTTCCGGACTGCAAACTCATTTTATTATTTTTTTTTTCCTGACTTTAGATTTCTTTTTCCTTATGCAGGGAAGGGGAAATGGATGAGCAACACAAGGGACGCATCCAATTCCCAGACTTTGCCAACAGGCAGGAAAAAGAGCCCAAGAAATCAGTGAAAAGAATACAAAAACCCTTAAAACATGTCCAGGGTGGACAGCAGCCCCCCTCCCGTGACACAAAGCAGGAGCCCAGGCAGGGCCGCTCTAGGATCCTTCCACTGGCCCAAATAAATTGTTATTTTAACTGGCTGCCTTTCCCAGCACTGGCTGCGCTGGAAGGATCCCATCCCAGAGGGACATCTGCTCTGCTTCATCCCCGGTGACAGCTGGCACCGCCGCACATCCCCGGCGCTCTGCGGAACTGCTGGATTGCACAAACCGCCAGGCGCACAACCGCCGGGGGCTTTGCCGGGTCGGTTTAAAGCGCGTTCAGCCCATCACTGCCTCGGTGCAATTCCTGCCTGGGGATGCGGGTGTGAAGCCGCTCGTCACCTTGAGCTGCAGAAGTGTAAACAAACAGCGTTTGCCACGTAATTCCGGGGATTTTGGTGTTACCTGGGCTGACAAACACTCTGAGCCTAACGGTGCTAACACTGCCCGACGTCCACAGAGGACGAAGCCGAGTTATCTCCGTGCCTCGGCTGTCTGTTCCTTACATCCACCCGCACAGCTTTGCCTTATGTGCAGCCTTGCCCTGAGGCTCCCCGACTGCTGCGGCACCCCTGGGCACCGTCCAGCACCTCGTGTCTCGCCTGGGCTTCCCCACGGCAGTGGGGCGCACTCGCCCCGATCCCAGCGAGCAGGGCCGAGGCGAAGGCGAGGGCAGGGCCAGCGGAGCCACAGCCACGTTGGCGCGCGGGGAGGGGCAGAGCGGGGGCTCGCGCACCCCAACCACCCACGCGTGGAAATCCCATCCCTGGGTGGGCACGTGCACGTGAGCCCACTGGGCTGCAGCAACCAGCATCTCCAGCTGCACCGAGCCCCTGCGACCCGAGGAAACAGCATTAAAAAGGCCCTCACAGGTGCGGGCATGGCCCTGGCAACGTCCCCGTCCTCGTGCCGGGCAGCCACGGCCAAGCTTTGCTTTGCACCATGACCCACTCCCAGGATCTGACTCTTCCCCATGTCACCTCCCAGGAGCTGGTCCCAAAGCCACGGGCACTTTTCCTTCCCTGCCAAGCGAAGGCGGTGGTGGCCGTGGGTGTGCCGCGGGTAGGGGAAGCACCTCCAGTCCCCGGCACCTTATTTTCTTACCACCTCGCAGCTGCTTTTTCTGGCGCGCCGGGCAAGTTTTGGTTACACTGGCAGCTCACGGCAGCCGCTCACTCGGGGCTGCTTCGAAAGGTGGCAGGAATGCACAAGGGACGAGATACGATCCCCCCTCCCACAGCAAACACTGGTGGTTTGCTGTTCCTGGCGCTCCCTGACGCTCGTCCCTGCTCATGTTTTGCAAAATCCCGGTGTTCCTCCCAGCTGGGGGATCCACAGCCCCAAAAATAAGCAGATTTGGGGCCAGAGGAAGCGCTGGGGACAGTGGCAGCGCGGGGCAGGCGAGGGCTGGCAGGGCGGCACAGGAGGATGGTACGTAGAAGTTTAAGGGCTGGAAACATCCTCGCTGTTTTCCAGGCGATGCTCTAGGGTGAAACAATCCAACTGGTTTTCTGGTTGGCACCCAGATGCTGTAAATGGCTGACAACGAAACTAGCCTGAAAAACTTCTGGTTTGGGTCACAGGGCTCCAGACTGACTGCTCGCCCTACCCTCGCGCTGCTCTGCCAAACCCACCAGACTGAACCCAGCCCAATGCCGTCGGCCCCTCCAGGATGGTGACAGGGTGCCAGGGGGGAATTCAGGCATTTGGACACCCCCAAATGTGGGTGGAGGGGAGAAGCTCAAAGGCTCATTTTCTCCTTTTCTGGCCAGCGAAGCTTATCGCAGCAGGTCAGGGAATATGAAACGCGGTCATCCTGGATGTGCCCCTCAACAGCAGCGACGCACCGTGCAAATCCAGCCCTGCGGTATCTCTTTTTCCCCAGAAAATCAGCACGTTCCCGTGCTGAAGGATAGGCCACCACCACCTCGTCCCGCTGCCCAGGTAGAGAGGAACGGGGAGGGAGGTGGGAGCGCAGCATCGGACCCGTGGTCCAAGGAGCTGTGCGAAATAAATAAGGAAAAATATGCCCATCCCACCCCCAACCTCCCTTCTTTTATCCTTGGGAAAGACTTATCCCCAAATCTTGCATAGCATGAGCTTCTCTCCACCACACGGTGCAGGGGGTCCTGGCACGGGGCCACGAAGCCCGGCTGGCCCCGAGCATCCTCCTCCAGTGCCAAGGTAAAAAGCAAACTGTTTCCCCATCAAGAACCCACCTCCTTTTCTTAATGTTAGAAAAACAAGGGAAGAAGATTTTGCCCCTTTCACCCCCAAAACGAAGCCACCGCTCAGGCTGCAGCTCTGGGACCCACGTGTCATCTGTGAGAATAAAGTTTTGGGGAAATTTAGAGGAAAAACCCTGGGGAAATGGGGCTGCAAGCGGTGGCCTCATCCCCGCATCCCTGTCCCCATCGGCATCCACAGTGGATTCTCGGCTCGTTTTGGGAGCAGGGCGGAGGAAACCCGCGGCTCCAGCCTGGGATGGATTATTTGAGCAAACTAAAAGCAGTTTGTTCCCTCTTGCACCAACGCAGTGGAAAGAATTTCCAACTCTGACTCCTGGGTGGAAAAGCTAAAAATCTGCATTTAAATAGCAACAGGTTTTAGAAAAAGAAAAAAAATAAATAACTAAAACCACTACTTGAACTTAAGCAAAATAAAGCTTAAGCTGGAGTTTGGGGTTGTTTTTTTTAGTTTTGAGGGTTTTTTAGCTTCTCCTTACCTCTGCTTCAAGCAGACCTTTTCCATAACCTCAGGGAAAAGCGAGGGAACGACTCTGCTGCATTTGGGAACCTTCTGCCGGAATCGCCACAACCCTGACCAAGGGGCAGGCGGCAACGTCAGCACATCCTCTTCTTGCATCCTACAGATTTCCTTTTCTTTCCTTCTTTGCTGTCCTAAAACTACTTTTTCAGCTAATTTCCCATTGCTACTCCGGTGGTAAGTGTTAAGTAAATCGGGGTTTTGTGGACAGTAACCTTTTTTACACCCTTTTCAGGTGAAAAACCCACCCTTGGCCGCTCACCGCATCGCAAGTGAGATGCCCAGGTGCCACCCGGAGCCAAAACCCCTCCGATGCACTGTGGCGGCAGAAAAGCACCAACCACAGTAAAAGGCTACGGTGAATCTGTAGCCCCTCCAGGCACGACGGATGGCCACGCACGGGTCACTCGCAGCCAGGCCAGCACCCAGCGACACAAAATTTAATAACACTTTCCTGGCAGCGCTGGGGAACAGTTTAGAAAACCAAAGACGCGGAGGCGGCGATGCCAGGTCGGCTTGGCTGTCCATCCCTGCCTGGCACCGGGAAAATGCACACAGCCCTGGGAGGCTTCAAATGTCCCCAGGGAGAAATTTCAGCATCAAAAATTGAGCTACGCCTTTCAGATGAATTCTGAGAGAAAAGAGCAAGGTGGGACAGTGTTTGAGGGTTTGTTTTTTTTCCTAAAAAATAGAAAAAAGGGATATTGGGGCTGAAAAGGCAGGTAAGAAAATGAGAACAGGATGCATTTTCAAAACAGGATACATTTTCAAAATAGACGCGTTTGCTCATGGAGGAGAGATGCTGCTCAGCACACAGCAAAATCAGCATCCCCCAAAACTGCTTCCCCGAGGACTTGGTTTACACTGAGTCAAGTATCTTTGATGGAGCTATAAGGAACCACTGAGGCTCACACTTGCATGGTGTGCAAAATACAACAATAAAATAAATAATAAAAAAAAAAAAAAAAAACAATTAAAAAAGATTAAAAATTAAAATAAAATTAAGAAATTATAAAAATTAAGAATAATAACAAATAATAAACATAACTGAAGTATTCTCCTAGCCAACTGCTGCAGGAAGCGTGAGTGGCTCCCAGTTGCCACGGCCAAGCGGCTCCGGTCCATCCTGCCAGCAGCATCCCTGCTCAGGGGACGATTCTTTCCCCCCGCACCCGCAGGGCCCGGGGACCTGCTGGCCCGGGGCTCTCAGCATAAGAACTCGATAGCCACCTCTCCAGGAGCGGGCAAGGGGGCTCACCTTCCCCCCCTTCAACCCCAGCTTTTTCGCCGCATGGCGCCCACCTCGTGTTCGACACCAAACCCTGGCACCCCAAACCAGCCCTCAGCAGGAGGGGAAGCTCTTTGACATCCCACCCCACCTCCTGCCTTAACCTGCCGGCACAAAACACCACCAAACTTCCTCCCTTTCCCCAAAAAGGGGCTCACCCCACAGCACTCATGGCACAGCACAGCAATTTGTTTGCTTTGCCACTTTTTTTTTGCTCGACATCTTGCACATGGCCGGTTTTGGACTGAGTTGCAACCAGCGTGGACCCCTCCCAGGGTCACCACCGCCTCCTGGGACACCGGCAAGAGCCAATCCATAGGGGTTTGCAAGATGAAACCCCCTAAAAGCAAAGCCCCAAAACCAGTAACCAACATTAAAAAAATAAAAAGAAAGGGAAAGGGAAAGGGAAAGGGAAAGGGAAAGGGAAAGGGAAAGGGAAAAGGGAAAGGGAAAGGGAAAGGGAACGGGCACATGGAAACGGAAAAGAGAAAGGGAACGGGACAGGGCAAGGGAAAGGGAAAGGGAAAGGGAAAGGGAAAGGAAAAAGAAAAGAAAAGAAAAGAATGACAAGATATTGCATTTAAATCCAAGCAGCACTTTCTCCCCTTCTCTGCCAAGATGAGGAAGCTGCTCCCTCTCTCTGCTCCAAAAGCTGGTCTCTTAATTGATATCTCACTCGATATCTTAATCCCGGCGCACGAGTCGGGCTGTGTATTTATGGTTCAGGAAAACCTGAACTTTATATGCCGGGTTGGAAGAAGACCCTACCCTGAGCTTGGGACCGGGAAGAGTCAACCCGGATTGGAGGTTGATTGAGGTTTGGGGTTTCTAAAGGTCTGGAGGGGATTGAGATTTGGGGTTTCTTACTCCATTTGTTTGTTTTCTGGAGGAAATACCTCTACCACGACAAACCATTGTGAAATATGAAAGTTTGAACACAGCATCTCAACTCATTGCCCATCTGCTGGTAAATAAAAACCAGACTGATAAAACGCGGCTGGTGTATCGCCAGGGTGGGGTGTCCTCCCATCCTGACCCACACAGGGGCTAACGAGCTGCTTTGCAACCCAATTAACCCAAACTGAGATGATTATTTTGTATTTTTTTTTGCAGAACTCCTTGCTCCAGCTGACCTGGTTGCCCCCCACACACACACTTGCTTTTTCTGGTGTCTGTTCTCAGACCACGGTCTATTTTCAGCAATCCTCTTGGATGGGTTTTCATGGAAAATGAAGTCTACGCTGCCCTTAGTTTAGATTATATCAGAAGAAAAAAATTTCTGTTGGATAGAAAAGATCTGTTCTTCTGAATGGGAAAAAGGGGTGAGTTGGGCAATGAATATTTTTCATGGATGAACTCCCCAGAGATCACACATCATTGATCCAGTTCCTTTCCCGGAGGGAGATACTCAGAGATCCCTGGAAACAGGAATCCCATCTAGGCTTTTTGCATAATCTCCTTTCAACTATGCATAATATCTGCGTGCGTGTCTATGAAGATGAAATATTTTATATATAGACATGTATATACACACAATACCTTATATGTTTGCGTATAAGGATGAAATATTTTATATCTATGCATATATACATAGATATCTATATACATTTATGTCAAAAAATGGTGAAAAATTAAAGAATAATTTGAATTGGGCTTTTAAACATAAGATGGGAGCGCCCAAACAAGCCCGAGTGGGCACTGCGGAGCAGCCCTGTCTCCTCCTGAGTCCCCGCAGGATTCCCCTCCCAGGGGAGCAGATGGGAACGCCACTGCTCTTCCGATGGAAGGAGGAATTTACCCAGAGCCAACAGAAGCTCCTTGACCTCCAAAAGCGTACAAAAGCCCAAAAAACCTACAAAAACTCAAGGGCTGCAGTGCCCTGCAGGGAACCCTCTGCGGCAGCCGGAGCGGGAGGCACAGGGATGCAGCTCCCTCACTTCCCCTCTCCCACCCCGCATTGCCCAGCTGGCCTTTTTTAGGTTTTATTTTTCCACTCACTCCCCACATTTTCCTTATTTTAGCATTTCTGTTGACTCGGAGGCTGAAAAAGGGAAAAAAAAAAAAAAATAGTGCAAACCGACAGGTAAAGTGCCTATTCGGGAGAGTTATCCCAACCCCAGCTGCCCATCTCCCGGTGATGGGCACTGCCTGCTCAGCAAAACCCCCTGAGTCCATGTTTTACAGGGCAAATCCCTGGAGATTCGGCCATCCCAGCTGCTGGAGGGGCCGGAGTCACTGCTTGGCTGGTTTGAGTTTCTCCTCGAGGATCTCCGTGCTTTGCTCCCCATGGCAAAGTAAGCAGAATGGAGAATCGCCCATGCACCCCTCCCAAAAATCAACTGATTTTTATCAGCGACAAATGCAAGAAAAACTGTTTCCAAACCAGAAGAAAATACCAACCAACCAAACAAAACCCCCCATATAATAGAGCAAATATGTAACACACAAAACACAGCCCTTGTGTTTGCTCAGAGGGCGGCTCTGTGACTCCAGGGATTTTCTCCAATAAGATGGAAAAACAAAAAAAAACAAAAAAAAAAACAACAAAAAAAAGAAAACAACAACAAAAAAAGAAAGAAAACAAAAAAGAAAGAAAACAAAAAAGAAAGAAAACAAAAAAGAAAGAAAACAAAAAAGAAAGAAAACAAAAAAGAAAGAAAACAAAAAAGAAAGAAAACAAAAAAGAAAAAAACAAAAAAGAAAGAAAACAAAAAAGAAAGAAAACAAAAAAGAAAGAAAACAAAAAAGAAAGAAAACAAAAAAGAAAGAAAACAAAAAAGAAAGAAAACAAAAAAGAAAAAACAAAAAAAAGGAGAGGAGAGGGAGAGAAAAAAGAGTAAAAAAGGAAAAACCAAAAAAAAAAAAAAAAAGACATTTTGGCCATGCATCCCCAGGACATGGGCTGGCCGTGGGGACTGGTCACGGGCTGGCCATGGGGACTGGTCCCAGTGCAGGGACAACTTTCCCACCCCATGCGTGGGAGCAGCACAGCCACGGCCAGTGGCTTTGGGGCCACACAGACCCACTGGTGGTGGTTTCACCGCGACGGAGCAAAACCTGTCAGCACTGGGGCTGCCCCAGCACCGTGTCCCCCACCAGGACAAGGACGCCAAGACAACACTTACCTTGGGTCCAAATTAACTCACATCCCTCCCCGCCCCCCGCTCCCCTGCTTAAAATACCCGGCGTGGTTAAACGGCAGGAAACACCCGCAGCAAAACTACGGCGCACAGGAATCCAGGGGCACAGGGGACACGCAAGAGCAAGAAGCGGATTTCCTCCCCAAAACATTGCACCCCTGACGCTGATGGTGACCCTGCCACGTGCTGGGCCGAACCACCAGCACAGTGTCACTTGTCCTCAAGTGCCTTCACCCATCAGCACAGACCTGTCAGCTCCTGCCGGGGAAAAGCCATCTTTTTATTGCCTGTATTTTGGTTCCGCTCCAGAAATGGGTCTTTTATTCAAAGGTGTCTCACGGTGACTTGCAAATGGTAGTGTGGGGGGAAAAAAATAAATTATATATGTGTATATATATAACAAAAATCTCAAATAGGAGATATATATACATGTAATCTCAATTGTGAAAGAGACATATACAAAAAAATCTCAAATGGAGGAGATACATACAAAAAAATCTCAAATGGGACATATATATTATCACAAATAGGACACATATAATCACAAATAGGACATATAATCTCAAAAAGGACATATATAATCTCAGAAAGGACACATAATTACAAATGAGATAAATAATGACAAATGGGACATATATATAATTTCAAATGAGACATACACATATATAAATGCATCTATAATCTCAAATGGGTTCACATGGGAGCGCAGGTGCTGAAGCCAGGACTCGCACATCCAGCAGGTTGCTGAACATTTAAGTTTGAGGAGGATTTTGATGATCAGAGGAGAGACACCTACAAGAGGTACGAGATTCCAGATTTCAGCTACAGCAGGTCACAAAGACACCTGGAGCAGCCTGATGCCTGGGGCCGTGCTGAGGCCAGGCGGCACACGGGCATGGACCCCGTTCGGGGCAGCAGACGGGATCGCTACCAAACCACCGCCCGGCTTCCGATTTAACACCTCTGTGGGCAAGAAGGAGAAAAGGCTTTTATGGGGTGATAACGAGCAGCCAAACCTCAAAAACTGGGAGGTTCCCACAGAAACCCAGCAAATACCAGTTATAGACAGGAGGTTAATTGCTGGCGAGGATTAATTCAACTTCTCTTCAAAAGAGCAACACTTTGGACTCGAATCCGACTCTCCTTTCAGGAGACAACTGGCTCCACGCAGGCAAGATACCCACCAAGCCACAGCTTGGAAAAACACCCGTTAGCATTAACGGCGCTAATCCTAACAGGAACAACGAGCCTCCTGTCCCGGCGTTGCTCATCACCACCTACGCGCCGCTCGGACGCTGGCGGAGCAGGCAGCTGCCTGCAGCCCTGCCCGCGAAGGGTTAACCGCCCACGGAGGAACCTCCGGCGCAGGCTCACGTCATGGAAATACTCAAGTAACCACAATTTTCTCTATTGCTTTTTGGCTCCGGTTCTTCAACGTTTCTACACTCCCCACCCAGATCTCAGCTACCTGGTTCCCAGCGAGGTAATCGGGGCAGGCAGCAGCTCCTCCGAGCGCTCGGTAATTGATTTTTTTTTAATATAGGTTACTGTTAGACTTTCTACCTCCGATGGTACCAACACTGAGATATAAAAAAAGATCAAGAGTCACAACATCAAAAAAACAAAAAATCAGATGTGCAATAAGAAACAGAGGCGGGATGGGGGAGGCTGGTGCTTTCCGGGTTTTGCTGAGTGTTAATATTGCACCGGGTCGGACTGAGCCCCAGCTGGCCCCATGCTGCTGCCACCGGCCCATCCGGAGCGGCCGTGGCCTCCTCTCCTCCATCCTTCTCGCCTTCCCCAGTTCTCCCAGTCTCCCCAGCATCAGCTGCTTCTCCTGCCCGAGGGGTACCCGCTGACTGGGGGGAGCTGCCTGCACTCCATCTGAGATGTGACGGGAGTTCATCCATGAAGGTTATGTGAAAATCGGGGGAAGGGGAGAAAAAAAATGGGGGGAAAAGGAAAATAGGAAAAAAGAAAGAAAAGATAAAAAAGGAAGTAGAAACACCCCATCTTTTTCTATTGATCACAGCCTGCCTTAATATTTGAACCCTGTAACTGGGACCGCAAGCGCCAGCAACGCTCCTGGAAAAGGTCAGCCCAGCAGCTTGGCTCCCAGTCCCCATCCTAATCCCAAGTGCACTGTCCTCCAGACTGCTCCGCCAGCCCGTCCACCAACCCACCCCACAGCAGCCAGTGTGGGAGCCAAGGTCCCAGCAGGGATGCTGCCCTGCATGCCAGGGCTGCCCAACCACCCGCATGGACTTTTAGGGGAAAAAATTACACTTAAACAGGACTTCTAGAGCATCCTTGTGCAACGTCAGCACCCAGACCCCTGCTTCAGCCACACCAAAGGGGTTTGCCATTCTGCTTTCACTGCCCTAACCCCCCCATGGAGTACAGCCCAGGTGTTGCTCATAACTTCTTAACACTCCTTTCAACAGCCCTGAAAACATTAGTAGGGATGGGGCATCCACTGACCCACCAGTTGAGCTCGATGGATCACAGGAAGGATTTTGCGGCTGGTTCAGACACTGCAGTGCCTCATGGGGATGAGCCCCTTCCTGGAACTGGGGCTGGACCAGCTGGGTGAGAGGCACAGGATGCAACCACTCAACATCTGGCTCATGGTTTACAAAGAATAACCCTAAAAAAACATTTTGGATGAACATCAGCATCCCAACTGACTCAGCCAATACTGCGCGTAGGAGGAAAAGCAAGGCTGGCTCCTTCAGAGGTCTGAATAAATGAAAACACTCTGGTGTTCCTCAGGGGTCGGTGTTGGGGCCAGTGCTATTTAACATCTTCATTGGCGACATGGGCAGTGGGATTGAGTGCACCCTCAGCAAGTTTGCAGATGACACCAAGTTGTGTGGTGTTGTGGACACGCTGGAGGGAAGGGATGCCATCCAGAGGGACCTGGACAGGCTGGAGAGGTGGGCCTGTGAGAACCTCATGAAGTTCAACAAGGCCAAGTGCAAGGCCCTGCACGTGGGTCGGGGCAATCCCAAGCACAAGTACAGGCTGGGCAGAGAATGGATTGAGAGCAGCCCTGAGGAGAAGGACTTGGGGTGTTGGTGGGTGAGAAGCTCAACATGAGCCGGCACCGTGCGCTGGCAGCCCAGAAAGGCAACCGTGTCCTGGGCTGCATCCAAAGCAGCGTGAGCAGCAGGTCGAGGGCGGGATTCTGCCCCTCTGCTCTGCTCTCCTGAGACCCCCCTGCAGTGCTGTGTTCAGCTCTGGGGTCCCCAACACAAGAAGGACATGGAGCTCTTGGAGAAGGTCATGTTGGAGGGCCACGAAGATGATGCGAGGGCTGGAGCACCTCTCCTATGGAGACAGGCTGAGACAGTTGGAGCTGTTCAGTCTGGAGAAGAGAAGGCTCTGGGGAGACCTTCTAGCAGCCTTCCAGTACCTAAAGGGGCTACAGGAAAGCTGGAGAGGGACTGTTGACAAGGGTGTGTAGTGACAGGACACAGGGCAATGGCTTTAAACTGAAAGAGGGGAGATTTAGACTAGATCTAAAAAAGAAATTTTTCACTCAGAGGGTGGTGAGGCACTGGAACGGGTTGCCCAGAGAAGCTGTGGCTGCCCCATCCCTGGAAGTGTTCAAGGCCAGGTTGGATGAGGCTTTGGGCAACCTGGTGTAGTGGAGGGTGTCCCTGCCCATGGCAGCGGGGGTTGGAACGAGATGATCTTTGAGGTCCCTTCTAACCCAAACCATTCTATAACTCTATGAAAAAAAACCCAAACAACCAAACCCCAAACTCAATTTTCAGGACCAGGAAAATGAAAGCACCTCAGGATTGTGTGCAGCCGCACCAGCCCCACGAGGTTTCTGATGCCTTTCGATAACCAGTTCAGACCCCGGTGCAGACCGCAGGAGGGCACTGGGATCACTGCTCTCGGCAGAGGTTCCGAGCATCGGGGAGGGCAAGGGTTGGCTGCGCTCTCCCCAGCTCTCGAGTGCTGCACAGAGCAGCCCTCACCACCAGAAAACAACCACCATCCGCTTGAAGTTGCCCGAAGTCGCCCTGCTCCACACCGGCATCTGCCATTTCAGGCACCGAGCAGGGATTTACGTGGTGGTCGGGGCCAGACGCACCGTCCGGCTGTGGATGTGCCAGGACAGACCCGACCCGCAGCATGGGGCTGGTTCAGCAGCAGCCAGGAGCCTCCTGCTTTCACACCATCCTCTTTGCAGGAGGAGATCAAAGGCAGAGCGAAAAGGCAGTGACTTGGACGCTTCTCAAAAATTAAAATTCTCCTCAGTAGGAAGAAAGGAAAAGCAACACCAGGCGTCAGGTGATGCTTTTTACTCAAGAAAAATGGTTTTGAGGAGCAGCTTTAAAAATAAATAAAAAACCCACCATACTTGCAACATAAATATCAACAGTATTTTTCAGAGATTTACTCTGGAGGGCGATGACCATGGAAACGTGACTCAATAGCTTAAAATCGGATCTGACTATTAGAAAAGGCAAAGAGCAGATGTGTGGCCACGCGGCAATGGCGAGGACCACACCAGGTCGGCCAAAAACGCTCGGCTGGAGTGGGGAGGTCGAAACAGGCACCCGAAACCCCAGGCTGAGGATCAGTGCGGGGGAAGGGGAGTATTTTGCTGCTGATGGTGTTTTTGGTGGACCCCCACCAGCTTCTTTCTGGAAATGGCGCATCTTAAGCCAACATCTGACTCCTCCTAAATCAGTGTTTTGTAGCACCAGCTCCAGCACCCCCAGCTTTAAAACCAGCAATGACACACAAATATTAATGAAATACAAATATTAATGAAACAACACTCATGCAACAGGGAGGACTAGCCCCAGGGGTACACAGGAGACCCGCACACAAAATCCTTTCCCCACCAGCACAGCCCCTGTCACCCCTCGCCCTGAAATTCTCCCTCCCTGGATCCTGCAGCATTTTAAGAGCAGACATCAGTTCTTCTGAACATTGCCCTTTATTCACCTTTTTGGTTTTTTTAAAGGTAGGTATGTAAGTGGGTAACCTCAGAGGACAGCACAGGGATAAAAACCCTGAGTTTCCTCTTGCCCAATTAGGAAAATTTTGTCTAGTCTCTCCCCAAATTTGAAGGTGCTCACAAGGTTTCAATGCCTCAGCATTTCTCCTAAGGGAAAGGATTTGGAGGAGAAGCAAAAAACCAACCAAACCCTGTAGCATGTTTATGAATCAGACGGTTCAGCGTGTGTTTCGGGGGTGGAAAAGGTGGGCGATGCGCCGAGGAACAGAGCGCAGAGTTAGATGAGTCAGAAAATGCTGCTTTTCCTCTCCTTACCGGCATCTCCAACATTTCAGCATGAAATAAAAATTTTCTTTCCTTTTATTATTTTCCTTATTATCAAGAGAGGGTTGGAGCGTAACCCCGGCTGGTTAGCAACCGCCGGCAGCTCATCGGGTGGTAAGTAACGCACTGCAATTCCAGTACGCGCAGGGGCGCGTGCGGGTACACGCGTGTGCTGATGGACGTATACACAGACGCACGCGTGTACGCCGACAGACGTATACACACAGAGCCCTGGCTGTAGGCTGGGAAAAGGACGGAAATAAATAATACATCCGTGGTTTTTGCTGCTGCTTCTGGCAAAACAGGGGCTCAGACTCGTGCTCACGCCAAAGAGCAGAAGGGTCCTCGTGAATGAGCCTTGGTGGGTTTCGGGAGAGCGGCAACACATCCCGGGCTGGATTCAGGCTCAGGGATATCTCCTCCTCCTCCTCCTCCTGCCCAGGCAGGCTCAGGCACACACGGGCAAAAATACACGAGGGTTCCAAGACCCTGAAACAAAGCTCATGGAGAGGTGTGCTATAAAAGAAAACCTGATTTCCTTGTGGGCTGTGAGGTCGCCCGGTGCTGAAGCTGGTCCAAATAACACTTCAAGCAGCACATGGATGCTGTTAGCATCACACCTTGCCGTGGGGAGGTTTTGAGGAGCATCAGGTACCACAATGGGGGGTCAGCCCCAGGAGCAGCCAGGGTAGAGGAGGGGATCAAGGAGGGCTGATGGGCAGGGTCCAATCCTGCCCGGTGGCGTTTCCGACCGCAGCCAGCAGCTGGGCTTTTGCTTTGGAGTCAAGAGCTGAAATGCAAGAAGAGCTAAAGGCCCCTATGCTGTGACCAGCCCAGCGCTTGACTCCGCTGACATTCACAGTCCATTTAGGTTAGCAATGAAGCAAATAAAATTATGCATATGCATTAACGCTGGCAATATCCTGCCTGAAACGTATGCTCCTTTACACGTGGAAATCCATTTAGAAGAGAGAAATCAGCGTTATATTTAAAACGGAAAAATCACTTGACTGTCCACGAGGCAACTCTTGTTTGCATCTGTCATTCCTTGGCAAAACCAAAATCTTTTCAGGGTAAATTGTGCCCCTGGTTTTTAAATTTAGAAAGAAAAATGTTTCCAGCCTGAATCCTCCTGCTCAATCTGTTATAAAATAAGAGATGCACATTTTTTGCCCTTGTATTTTAATTTTTTTTCCAAGTGTTATGGTCTAAAAGCAACCTGTGGAGCTCAGTGCTGGGAGGAGGGATAGGGAAGCGCCTGCCCAGCACACGTGGAGCATCCAAAGTGTTTGTTAGTTAAAACTGACTTTGGAGATTCAGGAGCTTTTTAAGAATCGCCATGGTGAGACCAAAACGTTCTGCGGCTTCTCTAGTTTCCTTGGCAAACGAAAGGACCATGCTGACAGCACCGATGACAGATCTGAAACTAGAACACGAGCTCTTCCTAACGGAGAAATATCTCCTTCCAGTCCAGTAATCTATATCTCACTGCTTGGCTGCCAAGCCACGAACTGGAGATATTAAATAATCAGTATTGCTCTGTTTCCTCCTGCAAATGTAAATGCAAGCACTGGAACTGAAAAAGCAATTTTAGGCTCCAAAAGAATACTCCCGTCAAAAAAATATATACTTTTTTCAATATAAAACATGCCAACGGCCACTGCTTCTCACTTAACGTTGGAGCTCATTGCAGCTCGTATTTTTTAAATGCACCAACACAAATAAAAAAAAAAAAAGCAGCCAGCAGCTCTCTCAAGTACGTCGGGAAGCAGTTTTTAAGAAAGATGATGTATTTTAGATCGTGATTCATGACCGTACTGGCAGTTTGATTTCAGGTTTAGAGGGAAATGAATGAATGTGAGACAGGAGGGTGCGAAAATGAAACTTGCTGGAGCTGAAGATCTGTTCAACATGTCTCGCCATGCAAGATTTGAATTTTCTTCCCCCTTCTGTGTGAGCTCAAGCGAGTCACCAAACTGCTCTGCACTTCTGCTGCCTGAGTTTAATCCACACCTAAACTAAAAGGCAGGTTAATACGGGTCATCTTCAAGACCCGCACTCCGGCACCAGCCCAGCTCGCCGTCCCACGCTGCTCCCCACAGCACCCTCACCTGCAGCAGCTCTCCCAAACGGGGCACCCAAGGGCACCCCGGCTCCTGCCGCTGCAATGCAACCTGCAAGTTCTCACTGTGCTGGAAAAAAAGCCTATTTGCTTAACATGGAGGTTTTAAACCAAACAAACTGCACAGGGTCTTGTTCTGCATGATTTTAAGCTGTGCTAATCTGTCCGTATCATACTTGTGCCGCAAGAAAAATTGAAATACTGCACAAAAATCACAAAAAAATCAGAATTCTTAAAAATCTTCGACCGTGTTTTCCCTGATGATTGTGCTGCCCACACATTTCTCAACGTCCGTGCATGTCACTGCGAGCTGCGCTGTACAGGAGAGGCAGAGCTCTGCTTTGAAGGTGAAAGCCATGGGATATCCCAAAGACAGAAGCTCTTGCACATCAACAGCCTGCAAGAAACGAAGCACCACGGTGTACAGGAAGCAAAACTGCAGAGAGAGGCAAGCACAGAGCTGTTGCTTGAAAGAGGCAGAAGGAAGAAGGAAAAAAAAATAGACAACCTAATTGCCACCGCTCTTTGCTTTGCACCTACGTCATACTTTGAAGCTCCCTTTTTCAAGGCAGACCCTGGTGTCAACAAGTAGCCAATGTGCCTGACTCAGCAACGATGATTCACTTGGACAAACAGGAGGATAAAGCCACCGTGAGCCCCGCGACGGTGATGCCTGTAGGTGACACGCTGCTGCACAGCACAGCCCGCCCATACGGCCCGTCGTGCCCGCAGGACGGTGCAGAAATGTTGGGAGCAAGTACACCTTGAAATCAGCCCGGCACACCCCTCTGTGAAGGATGCATTTTGCATTCAGCCCCCCAAAGCAGAGGGTTCACTCCCCTCCTGGCTCACCAGATGGGTCCCAGCTGCCCTCCTCCAAAGTCAGGTCAGGCAGGGGCAGGTGTGCTGCTCCACTGCTCACGTCTTGTGTAGATGCTCCATGGTAAGAGTTCCCAATCCCGCCCTAACCACGCTGACCCAGGGAACAGAGCAGAAGCTGCCCGGTCCGAGGACAGTGGGTGGGAAGGGGGACTCCGAGCACAGCCCAGCACACAGAATTGCTGCTCGCAGGGTTTGCCTGGAGGAGGCACAGCTCTCCCATCCCACCCAACACAGCGTTCCCAAGGAATAAGGACGCAGACCGCGATCCCATCAGCACCTAGGCAGGCTTTCCTTAGCCTCGTCCATGAGGATGAAGTGAAAAGCAGATGCAACATGCTCCAACTCTGGAGGGAGTTTCCACACTTAGCTCCTTGCACCATTTCGAGCAAGGACCTGCTGCTCCAGAGCACTGGAGCAAACTCGCCCGAAAACCCTCCAGTTTCTGCATACAGAGTTAACCACCCGTGTCCCCTCACAGCCTCACCAACCACCACCACTATCTACTTGGGTAATTTTGGGCAGCGCAGCGCATCCCTACCGCGCACGCTGAGCACTTATAAATCACGAGTTTAAAAATTCTTCCTATCAAAAGCAAGGAGATACCCACCTGCTTGAAGAGGGTTCTCCGGGGCAGCACGGCCCGCAGCAAAGCCACACACCCCCTGCACTCCACCTCCCCCGCCACCCCTTCCTCCTCCTCCACACCCACAGCCCAGCCAAGGGCTGCGACGAGCAGGGAGCAAGGGTGCCCCCCCCCCCCCGGCCACCCCTCACCCCGATTTTGGGGCTTCCTTCCTTCACCCACAGGCAACGGGGAAACTTCCCCCGCCTCATACCCACGTCCCTCCCCGCTCTCAGACACCGCCGGAGGAATTAACACCACCGCTAACTGTCGGTGCTGCCCGTACCCCCAGTAATCACCCCTCCACCGAAGCCGGCAGACACCCCCTACTCAACAGGTGTCCGCTGCAAATCCCCGCGGCTTCTCCGCAACCCCCGGGGCGGGGAGAGGATGCTCCGAGGGGAACCCAGGGCAGCACCCTGGCCCTCCCCGGTCCCGGTCCGGGCGGGGAGGGTCTCGACAAAGGGTCCCAGCCGCCCCCGGCGGGATGCCGCTGTCCCGTCGGTGCTGCCGCATCCCGCTCCCCGCGGGCTCCCCGGTCCCTCCCGTCCCCACTGGCAGCATCCCGCCGTCTCGTCCCGTTCCATCCCGTCGCACTAACCATTGGGGCCGTACTTCTCCCGGTTGCGGCGGACCTGCTCCGGGCTGAGCCCGCAGCTCTCGGTTACAGCGAAGCGGCGGAGGACGTCGAGCACCGGGAGGCTGTGCGCCGCCTCCATGCCCCGGCGGCGGCCCGGGCCCAGCTGGGGGGAGGGCTGCTGGGCGGGGGGCGCACGGAGGGCACACGGGCCGCCGCTCGCACGGCGCTGCCTCGGCACCTCTCCGCCCGCCGCGGGAAGGGGCTCCCCGCCGCCAGACCCGCCTCCTCCCGGCGGCACCGCCCTGTCCGCCGCTTCCCCCGCCTCCCCCGGGGCCGCTGCGCCCGCCCGCGCCCAGCGCCGCCCCCCGCGGGGCAGCCTCGGGGAGCGCGCTGGCCTTGCGGGGGGATGGAACGAAGTGGGGGTGCCCCCCGGACTCCCGCGCCTGCCCCGTCGCAGCCCAGGCTGGGCCACTCCAAAAGTGCCTCTTTCCCCCCTGCTTTGTAATATTTTTCTTTAAATTATTTCCAAACTTCTCCGAAGTGATGCTGGCGGCTAGGGAAACCTTCCTGCCCGAGGGGAAGCATCCCCAGGTCGCTAGTTGCTCCTTCAGGTGCTGGGAGATACGGGTAGAGGTTGCTCAGCTCCCGCCAGGCAAAGCGTGTCCCCTCCGTCGCCCCTTTCCCAGCGGAGCACGGCCCAGCGTTGGGCTCCACTGCTCCTGCCCTGTTGGAAGCAGCCCAGGGCCGGGGCCGGGTCCCTCTGAGGGATCAGGGGCAGTGTCCAATGGCAGCGGGGTCCCCAGAAACAGAAATCTGCTGCCTGACACTTGTTAAAACCACCACTGCCACTGTCCCCACGGATGCACCGTATCCAGAGCGAGGCAGCTGTGCTGCGCTGCCTGTGTCTTTCGAAACACGAAACATAAAATGTCACCATGGGGAGACGCAGGAAGGAACCGGGGCACCTTGCACGTGGTAAAACCCGAGCATCAGGCTCACTGTGGGTGCCCTGGACACCCCAGGGCATCACACTGCACACCGCTGGGTGCTCCTCGTCCCCACGGCACAAGGCAGAGCATCCGCGCTGGAGCCAACAGGCTTGTGCTGGAGACACTCATGTTTTTCCAACAATCCAGCACAGCAGGGCTGGCCTCGATCCCTCTCGCCACCCTTTTTTAACCAGGTCTCCAGCCCCTTCCTGCTCGGCTCCAGAGCAGCAAGTGCCCTGGTTACACAACATGAGCGCTTTACATCCCTCTTTTGCAACACGTGCTCAGAACAAGCTACTTAAATGACTGTTTCTAGCAGATCCCCCATGCAGCAGAGACCAGCAGCAGCAACGTGGGGAGTTACCCTGATCTGGAAAAGGAGGATTGCCCCTAAAATCCATGGGTGCAACCCAGCTAAGGACAACCACTGCACCCCAATCTGCAGGATTTTTCCACGTGGTGCCCCTAAATCAAGCAGTTTTTCTGTGACCCAGCCAAAACTCGCTCCCAGCCACTGTCCCCACGTCAACACCAACTTCTGACTTTTCAGGTACTTCCAGTTTTCCCACTGCAGCCGCTGCTGGAAGAAGCTGACAGCAACCAGTGCGGCTCTCCAGCCATGGGAAGCAGGAACAGGCTGAGAGGTGAGACAGCTAGGGGGGTGACGAACTCAATTTCTGCAGAAACATACCCAAAGCAGAGCCCGGAGATGGCGGCGAGCGCAAGGAAGTGGCAGCAGACATCTCGGGGAGGAGCTCTGGCTTATTTATTTCTATGTAGGTTCATTTATAGACAATGTTTTGCAGCTCCCGCTGGAGCGGAGGTCCTGAAGGAAACATAGGTGCATTTTTTTTAGGTCATTAAACTAATTTTTTTCTCAGTTCACCGCAGCCAACGCGTGGGAGGAGGAGGGGTGCTCTCGCCAACTTGCCGCCTGCGGCCCCCCCCCCAGGCGGTGCTGCAGGAAGCACAGTTCCAGCCCTGTGGGCTGGCCTCACTTCAAGCTCTGTCGTTGTATTCATCTGCCTCTCATGACCTTTTTTTGGGGGAAAAGCGATGTTTCTGCTGCTGAGCCCCCTGGGCAATAGTGCTGTGCTTGGCCGGGGTCTGCCCGGGGGTCTCCAGCTCACAGGGCTGAGCAGTTCCACCAGGCGCCTGGGGAGAACCAATGCGATCTGATGGTATTAACAAACGATGTGCCCTCAAGAAGGTGCGTGGAGGACTTAATGCAATAGATCATCCCGAAAACTCAGAAACTGCCCTCAAAGCAGATGCTTTAGCTGGGGGTTGGAGCAGACTCCAGCATCATCCAGCCAGTGGCAGGGGTGGGACCCCGCTGCAGGGCACCTGCCCAATCCTTGTTCCCCATCTCAGGGCAGATGTGCTGCCCCTAGAGCAAGGGGGGTTTTGGAAGAGAGTTCTTGGTGTCCTCCTGGGTGTGATTTAGGGAATTCCCAACACCACAGCCTGACAAACCACCTGCACCTGCACTCGAGGAGGTGGGGGTCTGATTTAATGCTCATTGTGCAGGTGAAGAACAGAGGCAAGACACACCAAGGTCAAGTTCCATGACCTTGTATGTACAACCAGAAAACCTTCATATTTCTCCCCAGCATCTCCTGACACCTTTGTCATGTTCTGCTGCCACAGTGGTTCAGACCATGAGTCCCTCCAGCCTGGCAGTGGCTCCCCAGCAGTGACTCCCCCAACCCTGAGCCCCTATCACCGGGCAAGGCATGGGCAGGCACCTATGGTGTTTCCCACTAGCATCCTCCCAGCGTTGAGCACTTCATTCACTAACCTCCAAGCCCTTGTCTCAGTCGCCCTCGAGGTCGTGCCACCTCCTGCCCACGCTGTGCCCCCAGGCAGAGCATCCTGCAGCTCTGCTCAGCACCGTGTGAAGACCCACTCCTGTTGTTCCTGCTCTTCTCAGTTTCACCAGGTGATGCCAGTCCTTGTACTGGGAGAGAGTGAGAAGACGATGTCCCAGCTCCAAAAGGTAAGCTTTGACAAAGTTGGGAGTGATTGAGAACAGAGCTACCAAGGCAACACCTGGCAGCCCTAGTAATAGGCAGCACCATCCAACTCGCCTATAATTAACCGATCCATTAAAATTATTAGCGACTTGGAGCCATGAATTAGGTAGTCCAACAATGAGCAGTGAAGGAAAATGGTCTGGAGCAAAAACAATCTCAATATTGGAAGTGAAGGGCCCGTGGCCACTGGAGCAAGCTGGGCTGGGGAGAGCGAGGCTTCATCCCTGGCAGCCGCCCAGACTTGGGGGATTCCCTTCTGCGGAACGTGAGCCCTGAGATGAAAGGCAAACCTCCTTATTTATCTTGGCTTCCCCCACGGTAATAATTTTTGGAGGTGGACAAGCTTAAGAGGGTCATAAAAAGAAGAAAAGGGGGGAGTTTAACACCTCCCAAGCTTCTGCGGAGGCTTTGTAGCCATGGCTGTGGTGTAGGAGGCAGAGCAGGGCCCATAGTGATGCCCGAGTGCATTCAAGGCATGGAAGTCCACAGCTGGTTTTGATTTTGATCTTGTTTCTCCAAGAGGAAATTAGGACCAATTCTGCTGGAAGCTTTGGCTTCGCGCTGCTGTGCTCCTGGGCCGGGGGTGAGGGGAGCGGGATGGCCAGAGCAGCTCCAGAACCCATCGGAGGCAGCAGAAATGCAGCCAGCGACGCTGAGCCCACGCCACGCTCGTCGCCCTGAGAATTTTACAGTCTGTGGAAGATTAATCTTTTGTCTCCACTTTGCTTTCCTCAGAGACGAGGGAAAAATGATGTTTGCTGGGAAGGCTGGGACAGCAGCCCGTCTGTGCTGGGTGCTCCCAGGAGGGGTGCTGGGAGCCTAAAAAGAACAAAGTCAGGGTTAACCGCCCCAAAGAGAGAGGCTAATGCCACACCAGGAGGTGCAGGTCTATCCTGCCGACACCTCTCACCTTCAGAAACCCACCTGGGGTTACGGGCAGCAGCCCAGGTGCAGCCCCAGCACCTTCCCCGGGCCCTGGGGCTATCACACATGAGGCCATCCATTCATTAAAGGTGCCAGTGCCAGTGCCACTCACCATCCCACTCCCAGGCTTCCTCCCACTGCATCCCCTCAGTTCACGTGCGGTGAATCCCCATCCCCAGGGAGACCCGGGAACGGCTGTTTGTTTTTTTTTGCCACAGCAGCTTTGATATTTGCTTTTCCTATGAAGAAAAAAATAATAGTAATAATACTCCTTGAAATAACAGTTTGAGGCTCTTCTAAATATTACACGCCGGCCGACCTTTCGGAGCCAGGCTTAGGGGGTTATTTTTAATCCCTCAGCCAGGACTGCCAGCAGCCGCGGGCCGATCCTGCTCCCCAAGGGCTGGATCCAGAGAGATTACACTGAAACCCCGATCCTCACTGCCACGGTGCTCAGGGCTGGAGCTCTGGTATTTCCACCCTCGCTGGAAATACAGACCCTCTGCCAAGCATCCCGTGCACCTTCAGGTGGGGTAAGAGCATGGTTACCATCGGGATTCGGTTCCTCGGAGCACGAACGCAGCCATTGAAGGTGTCAGGGAAGTACCAGCCCTGCTGTGCATCCCGCTGGAGACCATGCAGATTTGCAGGATGGGGCTGTGGTGGTCCCAACTCTGCAGAGTCCACCTGGGGCTGTGGCTGCGGAGAGCTGGAGATCCTGGAACCACTTGGCCAGCACAGGATTTTGAGGCAGGCGGGGGGGTTACGTCTGGAGAAAATGAGGAGGAATGGGCCGTACGGACACGGCTTTTCTGTTGGGAGGTGATGCACAGGGCGGTCACCCTCTTCTCCAGCTCTGCTGCTGCCGCGAATGGCTACAAGGAACTGGCTTCCTGGTGTCGGGCAATAAAGTGTATGCGTTGAGGTTGCCTCTGCTTCCATGGCTGTGTCTGTAATTCAGCTGGAAATGGGGCTTTCCTAAGCTGGGGCATTTCTGGAGCAATCACCCAAGGTCCACCGGGCAGGATGTGAGCGAGAATCCCGCAGCATTCCCAAACTCCCTGGCATTTTCCCCGCAGACGGCAGCAGCACACTCAGGAGACTCTGTGTACGAATCCAGACCAGTATTGGGCAATTATTTTTTTTAAAAAAACCCCCTGTATTCTGATCCCTTTCAAAAGTAGGAAAATACATTAATCTCCACTGAAGAGGAACACCGTGCCCCTCGCTCTGACACTCACATGGATTTTCCTCTGATCCAAAATACCCCCTGGAAAAAAATTCCAAACACCTGCTTTTGTGATGTGTCACTGTGTCATTCCCGAGGTTTTTGCTGGAGTTTAGGAAACAGCGAAAGCAAATAACCCAAGAGGAGGGTCTGAGGCTGTGCCGAGCCTGCCCGGAGGCCTGCGCGCGCCTGGGGCTGGGCTGCCACCCTGGGGGGTTAATGCCACCCTCTCACTACACCCACAATCTCCCCAATCTCCCTCCATGTTTCCCTCCAGCGCAAAAAATGGAAAAACTGATCTGGCTCTAACCAGGCAGAATGAACAGTTCTGGCTATCCGTGGAGCTGCGACGTTCCCCACGGGGAGGGTGAGGCTGGTGGGCATGCCGGGTGCTCTGCTGCCAGCCCAGGGGTTTTGCCATGATTCCTTCACAGCTGCGGCGCCTTTTCTCTTTCCCAACAAGTGGGAATTGTCCACCGTTGGGCAAACCCATCGTGGTGGCTTCAAAGCCTGATGAGCTATTCTTTAAACAACTGGGGGAAGTCTCGCGCTCACTAGCCCTTGTCCTTATGGGTGACTTTAACCTGCCTGATGTCTGTTGGAAGTATAACACGGCAGTTAGAAAACAGTCTAGGCGATTCCTGGAGTGTGTGGAGGACAACTTCCTATCACAACTGGTCAGTGAACCAACTAGAGAAGATGCTCCCCTAGACCTGCTGTTTGTGAACAGAGAAGGTCTTGTGGGAGATGTGAAGGTTGGAGGATGCCTGGGCCATAGTGACCACGAGATAATAGAATTCTCAATTCTAGGGGAAGTTAGGAGGGGGAGCACTAAAACGGCCAAGCTGGACTTTGGGAGAGCTGACTTTGGGCTGTTTAGAAGTCTGGTTAATAAAGTCCAATGGGAGACAGCTCTCAAGGGTAAGGGGGCGCAGGAGGGATGGTTACTACTCAAAAAGGAAATTCTGGAGGCACAGGAGCGAGCTGTCCCTGTGTGCCGGAAGTCGAGCCGCCGGGGTAGAAAACCAGCTTGGATGACAAAGGAGATTTGGGAACATCTCAAAAGAAAAAGGGATGTCTATAAGTCTTGGAAGAATGGGCAGGCATCCAGGAATCAATACAGGGAGGAAGTTAGGGCATGTAGGGAGATAATCAGGGGGGCAAAAGCCCACTTGGAACTTAGACTAGCCTGCTCTGTAAGGGACAACAAAAAGTCTTTCTATAAATATATTAATAACAAAAGGAGGGCTAAAGATCACCTCCAGCCCCTACTGGACTCAGGGGGTACGTTAGTCACTAGGGATGAAGACAAGGCTGAGGTCCTTAGTGCCTTCTTTGCCTCAGTCTTTCATAATAAGGTCAGCAGTTCCCAGGTGAGCTGGCCTTCGGTGTCTGAGTGCAGGGAGGGAGAGCAGATTGAAGCTCCTGTGATCCAAGAGGAACGGGTCAAGGATCTGCTCCTTCGCCTGGATGCCCACAAGTCTATGGGGCCTGATGGTATCCACCCGAGAGTCCTGAGAGAGCTGGCGGATGTCATTGCCAAACCCCTGTCCATTATCTTTGGGCAGTCTTGGCTCACTGGGGAAGTTCCGCTGGACTGGAGGCTGGCGGGTGTTACCCCCATTTACAAAAAAGGGCGGAAGGAGGATCCGGGGAACTACAGGCCTGTCAGCCTGACCTCGGTGACGGGCAAAGTCATGGAACAGGTTATCCTGAGTGCTATTAGTGAGCACATACAGGTTAACCGGGTGATCAGGCCCAGTCAACATGGGTTTATGAAAGGCAGGTCTTGCCAATCAAACCTGATCACCTTCTATGACAGGGTGACCCACCTGGTTGACGAGGGACGGGCTGTGGATGTAGTTTTCCTTGACCTCAGTAAAGCCTTTGATACAGTTTCTCATAGTGTTCTGGTTGAGAAACTGGTAACTGCTGGCCTGGACAGGCACACCCTCCTTTGGGTTAAAAACTGGCTGGATGGCCGGGCCCAAAGAGTGGTGGTAAATGGGGCTAAATCCAGCTGGAGGCCGGGCACCAGTGGGGTTCCCCAGGGCTCAGTGCTGGGTCCAGTTCTGTTTAACATCTTTGTCAATGACCTGGATGAAGGGATTGAATGTGCCCTCAGTAAATTTGCGGACGACACCAAGCTGGGAGGCTGTGTCGATCTGCTCGAGGGTAGGGAGGCCCTTCAGAGGGATTTGAACAGACTGGATCGTTGGGCTGAGGCCAATGGCATGAGCTTTAATAAGGCCAAGGGCAGAGTCCTTCACTTGGGGTATAAAAACCCCAAGCATCGCTACAGGCTCGGGGAGGAGTGGCTGGAGAGCTGCCTGGCGGAGAAGGACCTGGGGGTGTTGGTTGACTACCAGCTTGATATGAGCCAGCAGTGTGCCCAGGTGGCCAAAAAGGCCAATGGGATACTGGTGTGTATCAAGAATAGTGTGACCAGCAGGAGCAGGGAAGTGATCCTGCCCCTGTACTCGGCACTGGTGAGGCCGCACCTGGAATATTGTGCCCAGTTTTGGGCCCCTCGCTTTAAGAGAGATATTGAGCTCCTGGAGCGAGTCCAGAGAAGGGCGACTAAACTGGTCAAGGGGCTGGAAAATAAAACTTACGGGGAGCGGCTGAGGGAGTTGGGGCTGTTTAGCCTGGAGAAGAGGAGGCTGAGGGGAGACCTGATTACGGCCTATAAATACTTGAGAAAAGATGGTGGGGAGTTAGGGGAAGGGCTCTTTACATCAGTGTTGGGTGATAGAACAAGAGGAAATGGGTATAAGCTTAGTCAGGGGAGATTCAGGTTGGATGTTAGGAAGTATTTCTTCTCTGAAAGGGCTGTCAGCCACTGGAATAGGCTGCCCAGGGAGGTGGTTGAGTCCCCATCCCTGGATGTGTTTAAGAATAGGGTGGATGAACTACTTAGGGATATGGTTTAATGAGGATTAGGGATGGTTGGACTGGATGATCTCTAAGGTCTTTTCCAACCTAGAAATCTATGAATCTATGAGGTGGCCCCTCCAGCCGGAGCGACGCGACCCGCAGCACAAACTGGCCGCGGCGCTGCCTGGAGGGGTGTCCTCGTCCCTCCTGCACCCCGCGGAGGGGTGGGTGCCGTGGGGCTGGGAGGAAGGTGCCCGTGGCAGCGTTGAGCAGCCTTTTTGGAAGTGAAGGGGACGTCGGCATTCGACAATGCGTGGGAGGATTTGTTGGAGATGTTGTTTTTTTTTTTCCTGTGTAATTTCTTTTTAAGGCTGGTTCCCAGGTCTGGAGGGTGGGAAATGGGGAAACCGGGGATTTCGTGGCTGCACCAAGTCTTTCCCGCAGTTTCCTAGGAGATTGGGGAGCGGCTGCTGGCGCTGAGCAATGCTGAAGGCTGGTCCCTGCTCTGCACCAGCTCCTCCTGCCACCTGTCCCCCTGTGAGCCACCAAGGCCTTGCTGAAAATGCCTTGATCTCAGACAGCAGCCAAACTGCACAGGGGAAAATAAAAATAAAAGAAAATGAAACGTAAAAAAAATCTAAAATCTGAATTTTTTTAAATAAAAAAAGATAAAAATTTAAAATTAAAGATAAATATAAAAAGTAAACATAAAAATAAAAATAAAATATAAAAATGATGATAGAAATAAAAATAAAGATTAAGATTAAAAATAAGTATAAAAATAAAGATAAATTAAAATTAAAAATAAAACCAAAAATTAAAATTAAAAATAATTAATAATAAAAATGAAAAGCATTGGGAGCCAGGCCCTGTGCATGGGCTAGCGGGACGCCCTCCTCACAGCAGGAGGAGGGAGCTGGGACACGCGAGATTCAGCTCCTCAGCCGTGAAGATTCCCCTGCGCACATCGGAGCCTGACGCTGAGGAAGGGACCTTGGACGTGATTCACCAGGATGGAAAATAAAACCCGAGCGCAGCCCGGAGCTGAGCTTTGCTGGGCAGTGAGCATCCTACACACTCTTCACCACCTCCAAACCATCTGAAAGGTGCCAAAGGGGACATTCAGTGGCACATTTTCGGCGGCGGGGCTGGGAGCGCCCCGTGGCGCGGCCGGCAGCCCCGGCATGGCCAGCCCCGCTATTTTTAACCGAGCGTGAGGCTGAGCAACGGCGGGTTTCCTTCCTCTTTCTCTTTCGGGAGCGCCGAACAAAGGAAAAGCAGATAAACCTCCCCAACCCCTCCACTTTGAGGCAGGGAAGCCCAAGAGAAAAAAAAACCAACCCAGCACATTTCTGTGCAACTTTGGGACAGACAGTTCGGGCTGCGAATTTCTCTGCAAATCAGGAGAATATGGCAATGGCTTTACTGGTGCTTTTTTTAGCCAAAAAAAAAAAATACACCCAGAGTAGAAGGGACCAGGTTGACTAGAGGGGTCAACAGAGGAAAAATAGAAAGCAGCAGCATTATTTTTCCAATTTTTTTTTCTTCCCCCAAAAGCCCCAGGGTCTTGTTCCAACACTTCCTAAACAACAACAACAAAAACAACGGAATTTTCCCCTTTAAAACTGATACAGATTTAGCTCTGTTTAAGAAGGGGAGGAATCCAAAATGATAAAAATGAAAGGTTTCCTTTGCTGTAGCTCCCTTTGCCAAAATTTTTACTTGATTTTTTTGTCTTGGAAGGAGAAGCCAAAGTCACCACCACCCTGATTCGATGCCCACACCACCAAAATTTCTCAAACCTCTGAAAATTTGCTGTGAATTATCAACACACCCCTACCTGCTTCAGAACACCTCATTCTTCTGGGTGCATCGATACCCTGAAACATCAATACCCCAAATCCCGTTGTCTTTCCCTGGAACACACAAAAATATTTTGCATCAAAAAGCTTTAGAGAATTGGCCATCAGTCGCCGGTGTAACAGCCGTTATTTCCAGCTCCTGAGAGAGTCTGTGTTTTGCAGGTAGTCTGCAAAAAAAAAAAGTGGAAACATAATGTGGAAGGAGATATATACGTATTTAGCTATATATAGCCCACTAATGTATCAAGCGCTACCTACGTGCAATGTAAAAGAAATTTTTTGCCAAATACTTAACACACTGCTGTTGGTTTCTCCAATTTTCATCCCTGAAAAAAAAAAAAAATCCTATGTTAATCAGAGAGCAAATATATAGCGTGAGAGGAAGAGCTTTCGGATCTGCGAGGGGAGAATGCGCGCGACTGCTCAGTTTGTTTTGGTTTGGATGCCAAACCCAGAAATGCCGATGGCTGCTCGCGCCGAAGGCGGTGGCCTTTTGGGGGAGGTGTAAAGGTTTTTTTTCCCCCACTGTTTTTTGTCTGTTTTTTTTCCAGCTCGAGGAATTGGTGATGGTTTCCCAGCTCAGACATCACACCTGAGCATCTCCCCAAATCAAGTCGCTGCAGTTGTACCTACCTTCTCGCTGGGCTTGAATCAGGAGGGTTCGGGCTGTGCCTCTGCCCTGAAATCAAGGGGTAAGGAGGTAAAAATAAAGGAAACAACCCAAAAAACCCCAACCCTTTGAAATTCTCCTCTTTACATGGCTCCGGGGACTGGCGTTTCGGAGCAAATGCATCCCTGAGCTGTACAGTAAGGCCATGAGCAATGGCCTTGGTGTTGCTTCAATGCCCGGAGCCCAGCTGGGATGAGCCTTCTCGCAAGCCAAGCCACGTCTCAGCCCTGCTTGCATGGGTCTGGGACGGGTCTCCAGCCAGGACCACCACCCTTGGGGACGCTGCTGCTGGCAGTGGCTCAGGCCATAACACAGCCCCCCTGCCCACCCCAAACCTCGTGCAAAAGCTGCTGTGGCTTCACTGAGGGGCAACGCCGCATCTCGTCCTTCCCAAACCATGGGTCAACTCTGCCTGCTTTTTACTTTTTTTATATATATTTTTTTACAAAGGCATGGCTTGCTTTGCTCTCCTCCTCTCACTTGCCCATGTGCAGAGGATCATATGACAGCAGGCTCCCTCCATTGCCAGGTTTTCCCCAAAAATAGTTGACATTTGCACACAATTCCCTGTCGTGGGAATTCCCGGGGATCCCTGTGGCCTGTGGCGTTGAGGCAGAGCACGGATGGAAGAGGGGAGCTGGCAGCCGAGAGGAAGAGATGCCCATCTTCCCCTGGACTGATGAGGGGCTGCAAAGCAAATTAGGGGCTGAAACATTCCCCCCAGCCCCCGGCTGGCTGGGCAGGGGCAAGCGGGGGCTCTGGGATGGCAGCGGGCTGGAGCCAGGCTTCGCTTGCCGTCCCTGGCACCAGTGTGGCATCACTGCGGTTGGGACGTCGGGAACAACTTTGCCACAAAAATCGAAGCCGGGAATCTGAAAATAAAAATATCACACATGATTTCAGGCTTGCTGAAAGCATGATTGACTGTTTAATTCCCCCACCCACCCCCCCTGCATATGCTCCTTTCCTCCTAACCCCGTGTGACTCAGCCCTGGCACAGCTGCGGAGGCTTCTCCTGGCTCCTGCCCTTCTCGGCGAGAGTGGAAAACGTACCCTCTCGTAAACGCTGGCAGCGATAATAAAGCCCAGCACTTGTGGGGCCAATCAACTCCTGACAATTGAAACAGAGCCAGTGGCGCTCTCCCATGCTCAGCCCGGGCAGCGAAAGCGCCCGTCGCCCAGAAACCCTTCTCCATCGCCCCAGGATGCCGCTGCTCCTGCTGCACCCCAACACAGCCAGTCGGAGAGGGCTGAGGATGCTGAGCGGCTCCGGTGCCGGGCACAGGCATGCGAGGCGAAGGTGGCTGCCAGTGGGAGCAGGTAGGGTGAGAAAGCCAAAACTGATGATGCTGAAAATGCCACGTGGCCAGAGCTGCCGCGGGCTGGGCTCTGCCGCCAGCGACGGCCACAGGAAACGCTCCCCCTCAGCCCGGCTCTGCACTGGGCTCTGGGCTGGGCAGGACCAGGCACGCAGAGGGAAAGAAACCCCAAAGCTCAAGGGAAAGAGATGAGACCCATAGGATAACTCATCTCCCACTGCTGCTGCTTTTATTCCCGCACAAAGCTGCGAAGAAGAAAAGCAAGTCAATGACGGGAAAAGAATCAGTCCCGCACTGAGGAAGAAGAAAAACGCCACTGAAGGAAAAGGGCTCCTCTGGCGCCGGCACGATGCCAAGGGGTGGGGGCCATGGGGGCCGGAATTGGTGTGGTTTACTTTGGTTTTAGTACCTGTAGGTCTTTGTCATTTACTAAGTAGAAGTATCCCGCTGCTTCTTTTGCCGACAGCATTGCTGCTGCCGAGCACAACCCCGGGCATCAACAGAGCCCAGCCCGGCCTCACCCCTCCCCTGCTTTGCTTACACCCCTGGCTGTTGCTGTCGGGCTGTTCCTGGCCCTGGCTTACCCTGGGGCCAGGCAGGAGTGGGGCGCGGGGCCGTGCTCTGCCCACAGCCCCCATGTCCCCCAGCTTTGGCCGCTCTGTGTGTCTCCCATGCCCCATGCCATGGCTGGCAGTGCAGGATCCCCACTGGCACGCTGCAGCCTCAATGGCATTTTGGGGCTGCGCTGGGTCCTCTGCAAGGGGATGGGCGGTCCCATGGGAGCTGTGGTGCACCACGGGCACCCCCGCCTCTCCTCCTGGGTGTCTCTCGCACCAATCTCGGCTTTTATGTTCATAGAATCATAGAATGGTTAGGTTTGGAAGGGACCTCAAAGATCATCTAGTTCCAGCCCTCCTGCCAGGGGCAGGGACACCCTCCACTACACCAGGTTGCCCAAAGCCTCATCCAACCTGGCCTTGAACACTTCCAGGGATGGGGCAGCCACAACTTCTCTGGGCAACCTGTTCCACTGCCTCACCACTGAAAAATGTCTTCCTTCTATCTAATCTAAATCTCCCCTCTTTCAGTTTAAATGTCCTTCTCCATGTCCTTCTTGTGTTGGGGACTCCAGAGCTGAACACAGTATTCCAGGTGGGGTCTCACGAGAGCTGAGCAGAGGGGCAGAATCACTTCCCTCGACCTGCTGCTCACGCTCCTTTGGATGCAGCCCAGGACACGGTTGGCTTTCTGGGCTGCCAGCGCACGGTGCCGGCTCATGTCGAGCTTCTCACCCACCAGCGCTCCCAAGTCCTTTTCCTCAGGGCTGCTCTCAATCCATTCTCTGCCCAGCCTGTACTTGTGCTTGGGATTGCCCCGACCCACGTGCAGGACCTTGCACTTGGCCTTGTTGAACTTCATGAGGTTCTCACAGGCCCATCTCTCCAGCCTGTCCAGGTCCCTCTGGATGGCATCCCTTCCCTCCAGCGTGTCCACAACACCACACAACTTGGTGTCATCTGCAAACTTGCTGAGGGTGCACTCGATCCCACTGTCCATGTCACCAACAAAGACGTTAAATAGCACTGGTCCCAGTACTGATCCCCGAGGAACACCACTTGTCACTGGCCTCCACTTGGACATTGAACCGTTGACCACAACTCTTTGAGTGCGACCATCCAGCTAATTCCTTATCCACCAAGTGGTCCATCCATCAAAACCATGTCTTTCCAGTTTAGAGATAAGGATGTCGTGTGGGACAGTATCAAATGCTTTGGATAAGTCCAGGCAGATGATGTCAGTTGCTCCTCCCCGATCCATCAATGCTGTAACCTCATCATAGAAGGCCACCAGATTAGTCAGGCAGGATTTGCCCTTAGTGAAGCCATGTTGGCTGTCACCAGTCACCTCCTTATTTTCCATGTGCCTTAGCATAGTCATCAGGAGGATCTGCTCCATGATCTTTGCCAGGCACAGAGGTGAGACTGACTGGCCTGTAGTTCCCTGGGTCTTCTTTTTTTCCCTTTTTAAAGATGGGGGCTATGTTTCCCCTTTTCCAATCATTTGGAACTTCAGCAGATTGCCACGACTTCTGAAATATGATGGATAGTGGCTTAGCAGCTTCATCTGCCTGCTCCCTCAGGACCCGCGGATGCATCTCATCAGGTCCCATGGACTTGTCCACCTTCAGGTTCTTTAGATGGTCTTGAACCTGATCTTCTCCTACAGTGGGCGGTTCTACATTCTCCCAGTCCCTGCCTTTGCCTTCTGTGACTTGGGCTGTGCCGCTGGAGCTCTTGCCAGTGAAGACTGAGGCAAAGAAGTCGTTGAGAACCTCAGCCTTCTCCATATCCCGGGTAGCCAGGTCCTGCATTTCCTTCTGGAGAGGGCCCACATTTTCCCTAGGTCTCTTTTTATCACTGACATATCTATAGAAGTTTTTCTTGTTGCCCTTGATGTCCCTGGCCAGATTTAACTCTATCAGGGCTATTTTTACCCTCCGAGTTTCTAGCTGTAGACACAGAGTGAGTGCTCTCCAAATGCAAAAGCTGGAATTCAGGCATTTAGAATCAAACATTTATTTACAAACAAAACCCAAAACCACACCAAATTCATTGCTCTAAGGCCCAAACACCCAGCTCTGGAGGAAGGACCACCTCAGGGCATCTCCTGTGACTGGCAGGATGCAGCAGTAGGCCTTGGCTTCCTTCGCCCCCCCTGGACAGCTGGAGCTCGGCCATACTGGAGGCATCTCCAACGGATTGCTGGGAACCCAACCTTGACCCCTCTTAACTTCATGCAGCGGCAGCACGAAGCTGGGCTGGGAGGGACACTGCAGGCATGGTGCAGGTTTGTCCAGCACTGGAGGGATTTTCCCTGTGGAGGTTTAAGGCAGCAGCAAGACGTTTGCTTGGCCCCAGCCGCACCACTCTGCTCTCCACAGGCCTTCAAAAGCACAGGGCTCTGTGCAACAAAACACCCCCAAAATTCCACAGCACAGGCTGTGGGGTCTCCTTTCCGCTTTCCCAGCCAGTTAAATGACACTTGCTTATTTTTAAGCTTCCCTGTGAGGCCAGAAGCTCTCTCCCCCCAAGTCAACCTGATCACAGAAGATCATGAGTGCCCAAGTGCACTTTAAGTAAAATACAAAGAGCCAAATTGACTTTTAAAACATAAGCATCCAAAGGCGCGTAAAGCCCCAGAGGGTTTGCAAGTCACCCAGCCTGCACGGCTCTGAAGACGGAGCGGAGCTGAGCCCTTGTCTCCCACATCAGAAGCAGCCTGTGATGAAAAGAAAAGGGGAAAAAAAAAAATCACAAGAACATTCGCTGCTGGAAACCGCTCCTGGGAAGGGCACAGTGTCTGGAAGAAGCCTGGGCACACAATGTGTGCCAAGGAATGGGATGAGATACGATATCTCAGCATCCGTGCTCGGTGCAAGACACAAAGAACATCCCTCAGTTTGGGGCTGCCCTGGGCTCCCTGCTGGGCACCACAGCGGTGCCCACCACGGGCATTCTGTACCCGGCCCCAGAGAAGCATCAACCAAACAGTTAAGCAAATCTAATTTTAAGATGGTGAGGAGGTGGCTCTCTGCAGATGGCATCAACAGCAGCTTCAGTGCCAGCTCCACGGTGTGTCATCAGTTCTGCTCAGCCACAAGTGATGCAAATATAGAAAACAATGTCATTGTTGCTAGGATTTTTGGGCTCCGGCTGCCCAGCCAGGCTGATAGCGCACGCTGATGCTGGGGAAGCGTGGCCATGAGGAATGGTGGTATTTCAGATGACGAGGAAGATGAGTAACTCCTCCAAAGGCTGAGGCCTTTCACTGCACAAATGCATTTTTTAAATGGCTCAGATCTGTTATCAATAACGATTTTGTCTTCCATGGGCCTCAAGAACATCAAAGCACAGGTCTGCTGCAAGTTTTGGAATGGCAGCGAGAGCCACCAGGAGTGACTCAGTGCCCTGGGTTTGCTCAGCCCTAGCCCTGTCAATGCACGAAACGACCAGAAATTGGTATTTATAAAACACCAGGCATCCCTGTGTATCCCTGAAACTCTTCCCCAGCGCCAGACCGAACGCAACCTCAGGGCAGCAACAAGCCCCATTAAACCCCCCATGTCTCCCCACTGCGTCCCACTGCGTGGCCAACACTCAAGACCTGGTACCAGGCAACCGCTCCAGCAGTGGTGACCCCATCTCAGGTCTCCTGCTGCCACCCCGGCAGCAATGAGGACACACGGAACAGTGGCTTAGCCATTGCCTGCCCACGTTGCCGCCCCAGGTGGTGTCCCTGGCATTGCACCACTCACCCCCACCCGAGCTTTCCCAGGGTGTCTGTGAAGGCATATTCCCACATCCGCAGGCTCCAACAGGCAAATGCACCTGCAGTGATGGGTTTTGACTATTCTGCTCAAAAATCCAACCATTTCCCCCAGGTCATCCAAAGCCAGACAAGTGAAGCTGGCTGAAGAGTTCTTTATTTTCCTCCTTGCCATACCACAGCAGCGGCCAGCAGGCACTGCCCTGCCAGCCCAGGGTTTCAGTGACACAACAGGCAGCCTGGTGTTCCCCACACCCCCCACCCTGCAAAGCCGTGCCAGCAGGTCCAATGCACAGTCCCGGGCTCTGGGCACACTGAGGACCAGCGTTTCAGGGCTGTTTAACCAGCTATGAGGCTCACAGTGCTCCACCTTTAAGCATCTAAAGCACCTGCACAGGATCCACAGGGCGTCTGCGTATTTTTGGGGCTTGAACCATAGAATCATAGAACAGTTTGGGTTGGAAGGGACCTAAAGATCATCTAGTTCCAGCCCCCCTGCCATGGGCAGGGACACCCTCCACTACACCATGTTGCCCAAAGCCTCATCCAACCTGGCCTTGAACACTTCCAGGGATGGGGCAGCCACAGCTTCTCTGGGCAACCTGTGCCAGTACCTCACCACCCTCAATGTAAAAAATTTCTTCCCTAGATCTAATCTAAATCTCCCCTTTCCAGTCCCTATTTTGCAGGGGGAGTTGTGGGCAGCACCATCACTCCACTTGGAAATGGGATTTCTCTTTTAAAAGCTCTGTACCTGACAGACCACCAGCTCCAAAACCACTCATGGTGGGCACACATCTTCCAGAGGCAATGAACCCCGCCATTCACACCCCCTGTGCCAGACCCTGCTGCCCGTGGCAGAGACCCGCTGCAGGGAGATGCCAGGAAAATTAATTCCCGCTTAATTAACTGCCGATCCCCTCTGCAGCCCGGGAGCAGCAGCCAGAGGCTGCGTCGGCTGGGAACGGCGAAGCACCTCGCTCTGTCCACCAGCAGCAGGCTGCAGGGTGTCTGGCACGGGGCTGAGGAGACAGGGCTGGAACAGGTGAGGGAAGGGGCTGGCACAGGAAAGCCCACGAGCGCTGTGCCGTCCCAACGGCTGACATCCAGCCCCTGCCCAACCGCTTCTCCTCTGCAAAAATACACAACCGTGACCTATTTCCAGGGAATGCGAGCGGTCGTTTAAACAAACGCTGTGACAAATGGAGGCAAGAAACCATTTCCTCCCTATTTCCTTCCATTAGAAATGAAACATTGCCATTAATCACCAATAAAGAAATAAAACCTCTAAATGATCTGCTGGTGACTGCATGAGTCAGGTCCCTCTCCTGGAGCTCCAGCAGACCTGAGCTCAGGCACCGCAGGGCTCGTTCCGGCCCCGCTGAGCCAAGCCCTTGCTCCTACCTCCACTGCGTTAAAAAAAGAAATGAAAACACGTAGCTGCCACCCAGGGCATGCCGTGTGCTGGGGTTAGCTGATGCTCAGCCCTGCGAGCATCCCTTGTTTGTTACTCCCAACTAATTTAATTTTTTACGCCAACTAATTTTCATTTTTTTCCCCTCCAGAAAAGCTTGTGTGCAAAAGCGCTTTAGAGAAAAAAAAAACTCAGGCCTCACATCAAATAGCAAGGTCTTTCAATAAGAGCTACTGTTTTGTGAACCCTCCTGCAGCCCCTAGCCCCAGTGACCCTTCCATCCTGCTCCCTTCGAAAACCAAATCCCGTCTCCAGCCCGTCCCATCTTTGCAGCGAGCAAATGTCCAGGTGGCTGCGACGGCGGTAACAGCCCCGCGGGCAGCAGCCGGTCCCTGGGACGCCGTGTCCGGCCAACGCTGCCAGGAGGGGCTGAGGGCAGACGGAGCAATTCCCTGGGGCAGGGAGTAGGCAGATGCCGGTTTGCAGAGGGTGCAGGAATTTTTCCTGCACTTGCAGGCTTGGCCCAGGGAGATAACTTTGCCCTGTTTTGCTTTTTCTTTTGAGCCAGATCTTTCTTGTGCACACCGCACGGAGCTGTTTGCTAAATGCTGTTGGCAAAACACAGCGCACCACAAAGCTCAACGGCAGCCGCGCTGGGTGCGCGCGGTGCCCGATGCTGGCTGCGACGCCTCGCTCCGACGTTGGCGCCAGAGCCGGCTGGGTGTTAGGGAATCACTCAAAACCTGTGCAAAGCCTGCAAAATATGCCCTTTCCCCAGGCAGGTCGACCATTGGCAACGATGCCGCAGACACTGAGTGCACGGAGATGTCCCTATCTCCATAGCTGGTCAGCACAGTGCCTGCGTGCCCCTGTGGAATGGGGGGGACTTGTCTCGTTGGAGTAGGTGCGGCGCAGCCCGCGGGGTGCTCATGCTGTGTTTTACCTGCGGGGTCACAGCCTGGATGTTTACGCGGCTGTAGGATGGGGATGTTGTCAGCTCCTGCTGCCCACTGCATCCTCCGGTCCCACCATTCCCACGCTGGGACAATCCCTGGGGCAGAATTACCTCACAGGAAAGCAGGAGACAAACCTCAGGGACATCCCCACCACCGCCATCCCACCGGTGAAGAGTTTGGTGCCGCCCTCTGGCTCGCGGCCCCGGCCCCCCTGCACCAAGGAGCCAAAACTCGCTCTAGCCCCGCACGGCCCAAGCGGCTTCCTGCTCTGGCGCTTATCTCCATGGCCAGGCGGCCTTGAGGAAGCTGAACACCCTCACGCTGTTGCTCAGTGGCCGCCGGCCAAGGGTGCACTCGTGTTTCACACAAACACGGCGGGGCCAGTGGCCCCCACCGCGGGCACAGCTCGCGGGGCTCAGGCGGCGGCGGTGGCCTGGGACGGCAGCAAGCCCCCACAGGCAGCACAGACCAAAGATGAGTATTTTTGACCTCATCTCATTCTTACATCACGTGAATCCATATAGACACGTTGTCGCCATGCACCCAGCCATCTCAGCCCTGCAGATCCCAGCAATCTCCTGGGGAGAGCCTTTGGGGGACGCAGTTCAGGGCGGCGTGGGGCTCACAGTTTGGCAGAGGTAGTGTCGTGTCTCCATCTCTGTCGCTTCCCCACACCAGGTCCCTCCCTGGTCACCTCCTCACAAGCACTCCAGAAGATGTCAGCAATGGCCACAGGGCATAGTTGGAGCACAAAGTGCCACTGCTGTGTCCGGGATGCAGTGGGGTCCCCAGTGATACCCACACCCGGGGCACATTCGAAGCCCCAAACAGCCCTCAAGTGTTAAACCTCTCGTTGCTACACAGGGCTTCGCTTCTGCTCTCAAGGAGGAGAAGATGATCCAGCCCATGTCATGTCCCTCATCTCCCACTAATGAGCTCGACAACCCACTTGACAAAGGTCCAGCAGCGTGACCCAAACCTCGGGCAGCCCATGGGATGCGTGCCCACGTATGGCCCTTGCTGCAGTTGATGGGATTCAACTACATGCCAAGTCCCTGCTCCTGAAAAGCAAGACTTGATCTTGATCTCCTGGCACAGGAGCCACATACTTGCCATAAATGTCCAACCTGAGCCCAAAAACCTTCCTGGGAAATCAGATTAGTATTTATATAATAAATATATAGCCAAGAATATAGTTGAGCACACAATAGCACTTGGCTGTGACATTAAATTCACTCAGAAAGAAAGATGGACTGTGCCTCCAACAGCTTGGGGTGAAGCCTGGAGGGTTTGGTCCTGTCTTGTAGCATCAGGTCACCCCAACATGGCATGGCTTCCCATGGATGCCAGCAGACCCCGACACACACTTTCGAGGTCTTTCTTGAGGACATCTTGAGACCCAACTGTAAGCAACGAACAAGCGCAAACTGCTTGGCCAACCCTGGTTGGTGACTCATGGACAGAAATAGTGGGGAATTGGTTGAAGAAATTGTGCTGGGAAGTCATTTTTCTCCTTTATAATACCCGTGAGCAAGGGGATGAAATTCTGCAAGGGGCCGGCGGCATTTTGCCCCGTGCAACCCATCCCATTGGCATGAAGAAATGCCAAGAACATGCGAAACTACGATAAGGGCGGCGGGTAGGAAATGTAGTCAAAATCCTTGAGTTTCCTAAGGGGAGGGCTGACAATAGCTCAGGGAGCTGCCAACTTTCCTTCCACGCATTGAGCGACAAGTGCTGCTCGGAAAGTTCAGGTTCTCTGCAATGAAAAAGAGTTGAAAAGGAAAAAAAAACAATCTTGCCAAAGGAAGGAGTTTTGGCGTGGTTTTCGGAGTTTCAGCTAGTTTTGCTGCGAGATGGTGAGGAACGACCTCTCTGGTGCAACTGAGCCCTTGCCTGTTCCCAGCCCAGGAGGGAGCAAAGGAAAGAAACCGTGAAATTCAAGAGCCAAGGGAAAACACAAAGTTCCTGTGTAAATATTTGAGCTTTATCATAAACTCCCTGCATCTCCCATCACAGCCAGGGGATTTTTTTGCATTTCAAAGTTGGGATTTTCAATGCAAATACTGCTGAGCAGCCAAAGCTGGGCTCTGCCGTGGGCCAAGTTGACTGTGGGTCTCCTGGCTCTGCTGGTCACTGGCCATGGGTTCTGCTCATGGGGAAATCCCTGGTGCTGCTGGAGCCTGGGAATGGAGGTGAAAATCCTCCCAGGAATTTGCTCAGGGAGGTGCTCGGATGAAGCCGTTTCTCATCCCTAAGGAAGACAGGGAGCAGAGAGGGTTGGAGAGGTGACCATACCACCTTGCTGGGGAAAAGGCTGTTTTAAGCCAAGAGTACCTAGCAGCAGAAATGGGTGAAAAAGCAGCATATTTAGGAGCTGAGCTCTGTGGTGGGTTTGTTCCCTGATAGCAGACCCAGCCCTAAAGCCCTAGTGAAGCGTTTGGGCGCCTGGGACCATGCACAGGTCCCCAAATTCCCCCTGAGCTCCCTTGCTGGAGGCTGGGAACCTGTCATGACCTGGATTTTGGGCAGAGCCAGGCATGGCCACAGCACCCTGGCAGGGACAGGGGTCCCATCCTGCCCCTCCCCAGGGTGGCAAAGAGCATCCCCAGCCCTGGCAATTAACATCTGCACGGGTGGCTGGGTTTGCAAAGTGTTTGGGATTTGCATTTGATTAAAATTAAATGCTAGAAAAATAAAGGCACGTCAGTTCCTTATTGTAGCCAGGCCAGGGCGAGGTCCGACGGCACGAGGAAAAGAGTGGGGAGGAACAAAAACCCCAAATTTGCAGTAAAGAGGGGTGAGGGCAGGGCCTGGGTCAGGGCTGGGACCCGGGGAGCTGAACGGCAGCCAAGGCGAACCCACCTGGTGCTTGGGACGACTCACAGGGCCTGTTGGGTTTCGTCCTCTCTGCTTCGGCGCAGAATTTGTATATGGAAAAAACATGCCAGGCACACGACGACAGACCCGCTCCATCTGGATAAATAGTTAACTGAGTAGTCAAAATAGCTGCTGCTACAAAACAGCTGCCGGGACAGGAGACACCGGCAGAGAAGCATCACTGGAAAAACAGGCTGGGAGGAAGGAAGTGCTTGAGCGAAGGGATGTGTCAGAGGGAAGAAGGGAACAGGCAGCAACAGCCCCGTGTCAGCTGAGACCCCACAGTGCTGCCAGGTGCCACCCACCAGCCTCCCCTGGCATTTGCTGAGCCTTTTCCCTGGAGCATCCCTAAAATGGGTGCTGAAATGGATGTCCACACACTTGCCCCAAGCACTGGTGCCCAGCTCATGCCATGGGGCAGGGACATGGGGGTGTCCTGCAGCAATGTGGGGGGCATGGTGGGACGCCCTGTCCATGCACTGTGCCCCCAGGAGCTCAGCACCACTGGGCTCCTGAGAGGATAGGTGCTGGTTGTGGCTGCACCCACCACCCCAGGGTGGGTCCCTGTCTGGAAGTGTCAGATTGGGACAGCATCCCAAAAAGCTGCACAAAGAACCAGAGGTCTGGAAAACCTGCTCACCAGGAGAGCTGGAATTGGGAGCGGGTGGTGGGAGGCAATGCCGGACCCACTAGAAGCGGCAGGAGAGCTCACACAAGGCAGTGCTGCACATCCCACCCCAGGCAGGACATCATCAGGATGGGGGCTCCCTGCAAAGGGCTTTTGGAGGGTGGAACAGCCCTTTTCCATCCCTACTGATTATGCAGGGCTTAACCCTGATCCCAACACCTGGACCAGCTCCCTGCACCTGCAAGCCCAAATTAACTTCCCCCACCTGCTGCACAAAGGGAACGTTTTCACCAAAAGGGACCTTTTCCAGCAGAAAGCTCAGTGCCGTCGAGCTGCCTGTCCCCAAATCCACACCCTGGTCCCCATGCAAAACCCCCAGCCCTGGGGTGAGCATCAGCTGGGAGCCACCGATGGCCATCAGGGCTGGTTTCCCTGCAGTTGGAGCAGGGGATGGCCAAGGAGCTTTGGCAGGAACAGGGCAACCCCGGGGGTGCGGGGTTGCCCCCTGGCCGTGACACCCCACCATGCCCGTTGTTGGCTGTGGGATGGGCCCAGCACCCCAATGGCTTTTGTCGAGTGTGGCCCTGGGGACAGGCAGGTTCACACTACTGAGAAGGAGCTAGAGCCTCGGCATGGGCTCTGCCCTCCTCCAGCCCTCCTGCGGCAAAGCTCTGGATGGGAACGGCTCTGGAGCATGAAAGGGATGGAGCCCCTCCTCACCCACAGGTGCTGGAGGCATCACAACACACTTTGGTGGTGGCAGGAGAGATGTCGGGATGGGAGGAATTTGGGTGTGCAGGAGCCAAGGGGGTTTGGGGACGGAGAGGCACGGCAAGCGTTGCACTGCCGGAGCTGCTGCCCTGGGGACAGGTGCTGGAGGCATCACAGGTTTGGGGATGCAAAGTACTTGTGTCCGCCTTGCTGCAACCACAGAAGGGTTATGGGGACAGTCACTTCAGCAGGTCTCAAAACCACCTCCCGAAGGAAAACCCCAAGTTGAGATGGGATTTTGCTGTGATGTGAGACCCCCCCCTGCAGTGCTGCATTCAGCTCTGGAGTCCCCAACACAAGAAGGACATGGAGCTGCTGGAGCAAGTCCAGAGAAGGCCACGAAGATGATCCGAGGGCTGGAGCACCTCTGCTATGGAGACAGGCTGAGAGAGTTGGGGCTGTTCAGCCTGGAGAAGAGAAGGCTCCGGGGAGACCTTCCAGCGCCTCCCAGTACCTAAAGGGGCTACAGGAAAGCTGGAGAGGGGCTTTTTACAAGGGCGTGTAGTGACAGGACAAGGGGCAATGGCTTTAAACTGAAAGAGGGGAGATTTAGATTGGATATAAGGAAGAAATTTTTTACATTGAGGGTGGTAAGGCACTGGCATAGATTGCCCAGAGAAGCTGTGGCTGCCCCATCCCTGGCAGTGTTCAAGGCCAGGTTGGATGAGGCTTTGAGCAACTTGGTGTAGTGGAGGGTGTCCCCGCCCATGGCAGGGGCGCTGGAACTAGATGATCTTTGAGGTCCCTTCCAACCCAAACTGTTCTATGATTCTGTGATTCTATGTGATACCACATGCATGATTAAAAGCTGTTTCCAAGCTCACAGCCCTCCCAGGGACCCTTCCCATCCTCCACCTCCCATCCATTGCTCCATGAGAACTATGGTGTGTATCCCCACCGCGGGCATGGACACAACCACGCAGCCTTCACCTGGCCTCATTAGTTGTGGTTGTGTTCTCAGCACTAATTACCTAAATCGCTCCCACCCTCTCCAGTGCAGGGACAGTAACGCAGTGATTCGCACACCAGAAGGGACGTTACAGCCTCCACCCAGGGAGAAAACGCACCCACGCTTGCCCACAGACAGACAGGGGTGAAATAGGAAAAGATTTGCTTTTCAAATGCTATTTACACAATCTATAGGTGCTACCTATTATTAACGATTTCTAACTGATTTACTAAACTACAGCAACGCCACTAACGGGAGCAGCAGATGCTCCGGGTGGGTTTAAGCAGCGATAGGAAGCATTGCAGATGGCTCCAGTCCCAAGCTCCAGGCAGTGTGAGTGCCTGACGGAGGCCGAGGATTGATTAAAAAATTATTATTAAATGATTTATTAACCCTTCAGGAATTATTATCCTATACAACAAACAGGGACAAGAGATCGCTCTGAAATTTCTGACTTGGAAAAAGCCCGAAAATGTCAACGTTCCCAGGGAAAATTTGGAAAAAAAAAGTCATTCTGCTTTGGCCAAAACACTGTATTTCTGCAAAATCACTTTGTTTTCTTTGTGATTTTTCAAAGTGTGGTAACAGCGCAATATAAAACAAATAATTTCCAAACAAGAGTAACTTGGAAATGAAAAAATGTAAATATTTGTCCTGACGGAGTGAAAAGGGCTGCTCCAACATTGTCAAGATCTTCCCTCACCCCTGCCTCCCCCACCCAGTGTGTTTTGCTTTAGTTTTTATAAGAAATCAACAGTTGGAGAAAGCTTTTGGATTTTCCAATGGAAAAGAGCTGGAGGGACGCTTTTTCTACAAGTTCCGCCAATTAGCGCCTGGCTCCCCAACCCCGTGGTTGCTGTGAATTTTCCATTGCTGGAAATCTCAAATATCAAAACTGGATGTTTTTCTAAAAGACAAATCTGACCACGGGGCATGTCAGCAGCCGCTGCCACGCTGCGCTCCCCACAGCCCTCCTCACTTACAGAAACATCCAACCCAGCATGATCCATTTCTCCTGAAAAACCTGTTTTCCACCCAACAGCAGCTTGGTTTTGTCTGACCGCGGGGCGATGAGCAGCAGCAGAGCGGGACCGTCGCTAAAACACTACAGCTGTTCCCCCTGCCCTTTCTGCTTACACCCCCCAAAACGGCTCCATCCCTCCCACAGCAGCTGCCCAGATGTGCTCATGCTCCAGATGTGCAGGGTGTAAGTCCGCAGCAGCCCTCGCACGTGTCACGCCCCAGAGCTGGCATCGGGGACATGGCTTGGTTTGTAGCAGGTCCTAAATAGCTTGAATTTCAGGCAAGCTTTGACAGATGCAATATGGCATCAGGGTCAGCACGTTCACGGGGGGCCGGCCAGCACAGGGCCGGCCAAGGCATGGGGCCTTAGCAGCGTTGCTAAACCCACCCTTGTTTTACGAAGATCATTAAAGTCTTTTTTTTTTTTTTCCAAGTGGTAACATACACATCACACACCAAATACATCGCAGTGATCAAAAATGCAATTTCCCACACGTTAAATATTTAGAAGCAGCGCAAAAGCAGCAGGCCAGTAAATAGCAATAACATTCAGGCGCGATAAGGAGGAGGTTTCGCCTCATCATTTTGTTGCCAGCTTGCACAAAAGTAAAGCCAAATCCTGGAAACCTGCTCCCTGCCCTTTGTCACCGGGATCATCGGCGCCTTCGGGCCAGCTGCCGCTGTGTCTCCCCCCAGGCTTCTCCCTTCTCCTTTTCAGCATTGCTTTGGGTCCCAGTGGAAAGGACTGGAGCTCTGGCCCTGGGAGATTAAACCTCGCAGCCCTGGGGTGGATTTCTTCGCCTGGCTCTAGAGTTTTCCCGGTGGGTGATCTCGGTGTGGCAGTGAGTCAGCCGGCAGCCGAGAGCGTGACTCAGCCACGCCGAGGTTTGGTGCACAGAGCAGGGAAAGCAAATAGGGGCAGCTCAGCCGTGCCGAAACACTGGATCCCACGGCCCTGGTGCCAGGGACAAACCTCAGCTGCATCTGGCAGGGGAATAAATGAACCACAAGAAGAGAAAGGCAGAACCCTTACGGTCTGGTTGCCCCAGTAAAGATCAAGATAAGCCCTCTTTGCTCATGGAAACACTTTTGAGATCCATCGCAAATCGCTGTCCTGGACCTGGTGCAGCAGAAGCACCTTGTGCAGTGGAAAAGTTGGCAAACAAAGGGAGATTCACCCATGATTGTTTCCACCTCTTGGCACACAAGAGCCACAGTGTATATGTTGAAGCCAGCATATATGTTGGGGTTTTAGTGGTTTTTTTAGCCTTCCAGGGCTCCTGGTGCCAGGGGCAGCACAGGGCCAGGGTGCTCTGGGGAGAAAAACCTCTGCAGCCCGGGAGCCTGGGCAGCTCCTGCTGCCCAAGCAGCTGCACAAGGCTGGGAGCCCAAAAGCACTAATTTGGGGGGTTTTATGCATGGGGGGAAAACGTATTCAGCAAGAAAACCCTGTGGCATATCTGCAAAGTTGCTGTTGAGGGGCTATGAGGACATCACATCCCCTGCCAAGGCACCTGCTTTGCCTGGGACCTTGCTGCAAACCACGTCCCCAGCCCCGCTCCACCATGAGCACAGCAGTTTTCAGGGTAAAAGGCAGAAAAACAATGCGGTGTCAAGGGCCCTTGCTGAGCCGGCTGGTTTGAGGCCGTCACCTGCAGAACACCAGTCCCAGGGGAAGGAGGAGTTTCCTTAACCAGGAAGGGTGATGAGGGTGCAGGACCAGGGCAGGGCTTTTCTCAGTATTTTTATTCAGGTGGTAGAGAAATCTGATGGCAACAGAAAGGAGCTGGAAAAACAAACAGGTGTGTCCGGCAGCAAAGGGGCCGTAGCTATAGCAATGGGACAGGCCCTGTTGACAAAAGGCTGCACAAAGGACCTTCTTTAGAGATTAAAAACGGTTTATTAGCTGGCAGGGCTCCCTGGGAAGGTGCCGGAGCTGCCACCGCAGCCATGGGAGGCAGAAGTTGGAAAAGCAGGACGGGGCAACGTGCACCAGGCACAAACCTGCTGCCTCCAGCAGCCCCCCAGTTGGGGTGGGGTTTCTCAGGGGTCATGCACGGGGCTGCTCCGTCGCTCCCGGCACCACAGCAGGGTCCCGGCTCTGCATCAGCCACCCCAAATGGCATGGTTTATTTTGGAGATCCCCCAGCTCTGCTCACCAGGACACTGCTCTTCCAGCACCACCATTTGCAGTCCCAGCCTGGGGCTAACACTTGCTGGCTCTGAGAGGTCTCCAAAGTTTAGGAGGGGATTTTAAGTGCTCTACTGGGTGCTGTTCTCGAGTCTCCCCGGTTCCTATCCCAGGCACCTGCACTGGGAGAAGCTAAATGCTCGCGCTGGGTCGTGCTGCTGCTCAGAGTGCCCCGATGGCAGTACCCAAAGCAAACCCAGGAACAACAGCAAGTGAACGCAATTCCCGAGCCATCACACAGCATCCAGGGAGCGGCAACCCAGGGGGGAGCAGTCCCCTGCCCTGTCTTCCCCCTCCCACAGCCTCTGCAGAAGCTGGGGCTCCAGCTCAGCAGAAACCACCTTTGGCTGTGTCAGATGCCCCAGGAGGCACGTTGGAGCCAGGAGTGTGGCGGTGCCACCAAAGATAAGATCAGAGGGCCAAGCTGCACCACCATGAGGGCAGAGCAAGGCCTGGGGGGCCAGCGGCTTGCTGCAGGGAACAGGCAGCAGGACACAAAACCAGCCTTTGCCCAGAGATTCACACTCAGGTCGAATTTTGGGGCAGATGTGGGCTCCTGAGCACTGGACTGAACTGCTCACAAGCTGGGGCTGAGCTGCAGTTGTCTGGTTTGACTTACCTGAGACTTATCAAAAGATTAGTTTGTAATTAAAGCCACGGATTGGCGCTGACAACCGTGTGACTCCATGTACGGCCACTCAATGCCACGAGAACACGCCTGCAGCTCATGGCAGCCCTGGGTACGAGGAGCCCAGACCTCAGCAGCAAGCAAACTTTCTATTTCAGAGCTAGTGTGGGAGCCTGAGGGGTATTCGAGAGAACAAGCAAGTGGGTGATGCCTTCCCTTCAGGATCTGGGAGCCGGAGGGCTGCCTGGAGCACGGCAGCTCTCAACACCAGAAGATGCTACATGGGCAACCACAGGAACATTGCGGGAACCGGTCTCTGAAATAGGAGACCAGAGGTAGATTCACAGATGCAGCAGGGATCTGCCGCCTTCCCCCGGCAGCTTCCCAATGGCCTCGTGCAAAGGGTGATGTAAAAATCAGCGGTCGAGTTAAGATGGTCGCCTGCGGCTTATGCCTGTGCAAGCGAAGCAATCACCCCTCTCCAATCTCCATTAGCTCAAGCTAGGTGAAGGTTTGCTAAGCCAGGTGAGGCTCTGCGGTTCGCTGAAACCCCCAAAGAAGAGAAAGTCTTAAAAGGGAAAAAAAAGCCAAAGGCTGTTTTGGACAGACAACAGACCGCAGGCATTGGCAGCCACGGGGGCATCGTGGCCACGTCCGTCGGGCAATAACTGGCTGGTGGGTCACTCGTGTGGCCGGGAGCCATGTCCCGAGGGGGTAACAAACTGGACACAAGCCCAGGACAGGCCAGTGCTGCCGTGCAGGGTGCAGCACTCCAAGGCGAGGCGTAGTGGGAAATGGAGAGCAGGAGTTTCCCCCAGGGAAGGAAACCTCCTGCTCTTGCTCAGGAGCAGGAATAAAACACGTATGGCAAAGGGCAGAGCTGTCCCAGCAGGGACACACATGGAGTTTGCAACTCGGAGAAGCTGTAGAGCTGCTTATAGCCACGGAAGCTGGTGTTATCTCCAGCTGACCCACGCTCAGACCCCCAGGAGCCCAGGCAGGCACCCGCCTTTCCCCGTGGTGGTCTGTGAGCAGCGGCCGCCGGAGCCAGGCAGAGTTGGCAGCGTGCACCCAGCGCGGGGCCGCCGGCAGCTGCTCTGGGGGCGGCCAGTCCCGTCGGGGCCGTATGCCATGGTTGTCGCCGTACCAAGAACAGGCGCTTTCCAGTCCCCGTGACGGGACACGCTGTTCCCAGCTTGGCTGCCTTGCGAGGGCTCGGGATGTGCTTGAGGCAGCGAACTGGGAAGTAAACACATCATTTGTTTTTCAGAAAAAACCCTGTAGCAGCAGCAGCCACTCACCCTGCAGCAGGCAATAGCACCGACGGCTCTCATACTCTGTGTAGCCCCTGTGCAGCCTTTGCTGGCCCAGGGGGCATGAAAGCACATTGAGCGTTGGAAAGCAAGCGGGCAGGCAAAAACACCCAAGGAAGTGCAGGGATCTGTCTCATGCCCTTCCAACCCTATTTTGGCTGTGAAGAGACCTGGGGGAGCAGAGCAGCACCTCTAAATCCTATAGTGCCTGGCCGTGAGACCTCCTGGACATGGGTCCACACTCATCTAACGATCTCCCCATCTTCACTTCTCTAAAGACTTAAAGCAAAGCTATAACCTCTCAGCAGCAGTCTCTGCGGGTTTTAAGCATTACTAGCCCAAAATTCAGGAGGGATTTGCTTTACTCTCAGAGAGCCTTTGAGTTTCTGGTGAATAAAACAACTATTTTCAGCTCCCCGGGTCCTGCCTCCATGGGGATTTTGCCTCCCTCAACTGAACGAGAAGGCAGAAGCTGGAGCAGCGAGCCGTTGTGCTGGAGAAGGTGGTGAGAGAAGAGCATGTCCTGCGAGATGCCGTCAGCTTTGAAGAAGCTGAGACATCTTCTGCAGAAAAATAAGGTGCCAAGGGTCAAAGGCGTCATGGCGTATTTTGAGACCAGTGAATAAATGGAGGAAAAACCAATTTTTCAGAGCAACGCAAGAAGGACAGTTACTGAAGGCAAAGCGATCTCGTGTAAAATCCAGCAGTGTATCCAAAATTGACCCCACTTTTCTCTAACACTCACAGTATGATGGAACACAAACATTAAAAAAAAAATAGAAAAATACAATTGATGGGGAGAAAAAAGCCCAACCTGCTACTCTGAGGAACATAAACCTAAGGTGTAAGAAGGGGGGGAATTTCTGTCAAACCACTGACATTTTTGATTAATGAGTTTTCTGTGGGTGGTTCATGTAAAGGAGCAGGGTAAGAAACACAGACATGACTTATTCTCAAGCAAGCCGATGAGACTAAAGGTCTCCTGATTCAACGCTGTTCCTGACTCAAGAATTCATCTTTTTATTTTCTGCCTTTGCATATTTTGCAGGATGCAAGAGAAATCTGTACAATTTGTGAACTTCATATCAACAGTGCAGTCTGTTTAGGCTCCAAGGCAATGAAATCAATTTAAACCCTACCTTTAAATGCTTAACTAGGTGTGCTTAAGATTAAGTGTAATCTAAGATGTTAAGTGATGAACTGAAGCCCTAATAAATGTCTATCTACATATGTATGTTGAAGTCCTCCTATCATAGGAGTTGTACCATAGGAGACAACTTGTTGGAGAAGAAAAATCTGTACAGGATGCTCTTATTGATTAGAAAGTATAAAGTGTCGTGGGTTAGGCTGAACCCCTCCCCACAGCTGGTCACTCCCCCTCCCCCACCCCCAGGAATGAGGGAGAGAATTAAAGGATAAATGGGAAACCCGTGGGCTGAGATAAGAACAATTTAATACAGATGATTAATACACAGTGTAGGTGCTCACCACCCCCTCGTATGCGAAGCCCGTCTCGTCCCGAAGCTGCAATCCCGGACGAACGCGAGGCCCCGAAATAGAGAGGGGGGGAGAGAGGGAGAGAGAGAGAGAGAGAGAGAGGGAGTGCTCCGAGAGTGGGAGTGCTGGGAGAGAGAGAAAAAAGAAAGAAAAACAATAGAGCAACAGCGCAGCAAGCGTGAAAGAGCAGAAGCGGCGAAAGAGCCAAAGCGCCAAAGCCCTTCTGTCCGGCTGCCCCTCACTGTTATACTGGGCATGGCGCTGCATGATATGGAATACTGACTGGCCAGTTTGGCCTCAATCTTAAGTTCCACCACAAATCACAAGGGGAATCGTGTCCCCCTTGTCCCAGCTATGCCCCCCCCCTTATCCCGCCGTGCTTCTGCACTCCGGCACACGGAAAAGCCCTTGGAGTCTCACGTCCAACCACAAACACCAACTTGCTATCAGCATTCTTCTCAGAGCGAGCCTCTGAGTGAAACCAAAACACGGAGCTCTTCTAGCTGCTAAAAAGAAGAGCTGACTCTGTCGCAGCTAAAACCAGGACAAAAGTCATAAGAGGAAGGATGTCTTGTGATTCCTCAGGCATTAACATGGGATCTGTCACCCAGAAATTCAGACCGAGCTTCAATAACCTGTGGTTAATGGCAGTAACTGCACAACAACCCCTGCCCGGCCCCACAACCCCCCGCAGCAATGCTTAGCAGCAATCCAACATCACAGAAATAACTGTTGTGTAGTTTAAAGCAGCTTAGCATGGGGAATATATCTAAATAATTTAATTACCAACGTAGCATTAAGCCCAAGGGTTAAAAATACGCTGCATGCTACTTCACTTCTTTTCACGTGTGCATTCATTTCACGTTTGTCTGATGCAGCAGCGATGCCACTAGATGAGTAGAGCAGCAGCAGCTCCTTTGGAGTCCAATAAGGTGTTTTACTGCTTCCTAGAAATTTTACATGGTCAAGGAGGCCAAAATCTTTGGGTGTGTGAAAGGCAGCGAGGTGAAAGCTGAACTCCCAGCCCACTTCCACAGAGATGCATTAACAGAGAGGACTCATAACAAAGAGAACTTTCCATGTCTAATATAAGGCACAAAGCAGTAAGAAGGTGTGATGTTCAACACCAACCTTACCAACACCTCCTGGAGAGCAGACACCATCGGAGAGGAGTAAAGGGCCTCAGAAATCACCAGACAGCCCGAGCGCCAGTTCTCTCTGCACCCCCAAGGAAACGCCACGTGTCTCATCTCTGTCAAGCAAAGAAGCCACAAAACAAGGCTTTGTGGGGAACTCGCAGCGAGGCACAGAGAAGCACTAAAGCAGGTCACAAAAGTAAGAGACAACTGAAGGATGTTGAGGTGCTGGAGCAGGTTCAGAGAAGAGCAATGGAACTAGTGAAGGGTTTAGAGAACTTGTCCTGTGAGGAGCGGCTGAGAGAGCTGGGACTGTTTAGTCTGGAGAAGAGAAAGCTCAAGGGGGACCTTCTCGCTCTCTACAATTACCTGAAAGGAAGTCGTAGGGAGATGGGGGTCGGTCTCTTCTCCCATGTTATGAATGACAGGACGAGAGGGAATGGCCTCAAGTTACGCCAGGGGAAATTTAGGTTGGATATCAGGAAGAATTTCTTTCCAGAGAGGGTTGTGAAGTATTGGAACAGGCTGCCCAGGGAGGTGGTGGAGTCCCCATCCCTGGCGGTGTTTAAAATCCGTGTGGATTTGGTGTTGAGGAACATGGTTTAGGGACCCTGACAGTGCAGGGCGAATGGTTGGACTCGATGATCTTGAAGGTCTCTCCCAACCAGATGATTCTATGATTCTATGAAAACCTACTTCCCCAGTCACTGCCCAGAGCCATCAGAGGAGAGAAGACAATTAAGCTCACTGCAATTAGCCAAACCCCACCCTTTGGCAAGCAGGGATGGGGAACGGTCCCCAGCACACTCGTGAAGAGAGGCGAGGCCATGCACTGCTGGGTGAGGTCCACACCGCGCACACAAAACAGAGCATCTTGCCCAGTATGTACTTGTGTGCACATGCAGGTGGCAAAACGGCTCGGAGTAAGCACTTTGGTGATGCAGGTGCTATTTGCAGATGTTTTCATTTTATATTTCTTTAGTTTTCATAAAATTGACTTTTGCCATGCAAGCTTAAACATTTCTTATTTGCACTGCAAATGTTTTTTTTAAAAAAAAAGCAGTAAGATTTATGTTGTCAGACAGTAAAGTTGGGAATGGAAGCAAGAAACTAGCTTTAAAAAAAAAAAGTCATTACAGTTGTCAGAAAAGCATTAGTAGGAGAAACTCCTCAGCAAACTGTCTAACACTTAGGTGGAAAGACTCCATCTCCAAGACAGCCCAGTTACACTTTTTGCACTTTTTTTCCCCAAGTTCCCTAAATCCAAACATGCTTCTCAGCCCTTGAATATAAAAAGAATGAATCTCTAAATGCTAAAGATCACTACAACACTGTTTGAGATTTCCATCTATTTATCAGGAATGCTTGTTGATGTTTCCAGTTGGAGAAAATATTTTTTTGTTGTTGTTTTTAAAAAAATATTTATTCCTCCCTAGATTGCATACCCATACCTACTTATGAGCCCCACCACAACACTGCAGCCTGGGTTTGAGCTGGGTACCAGCTTTTCATTATTTGTGCTTTCTTAGGTAAAAATCAGGACAGATTACTGCAGAATAGACCAAATCAAATTAGACCTGACCATCATGGAAAGAATGAGCTTTAATCTTACTTCCTTCACCTCTTACTTAATTCCTTCCCTATTCACAGTGGATTTCACTTACTCACTTGAATTGGAATTGATGACTTTGCTTTAAATTCAGAGGTGGGCCAGATTTCTGTTTTCCCCTACAAAGCCCAGCCCAGTTCCTGTTTCTCCAGGCTGTTTTACTAACGTACATTCCTTGTTCCAGTTATTATCCAGCCTGGCCTCCTACAGACTAACTGGCCAAATGCTGAAAAGCATCCTTTTTACATACATGCATCTGTTTTCCCACGTTTCAGTAGCTTTACCTAAGGACCAGGTCATGGTTTTCATAGGCTCCCATGGTTGTGGTTGTTGTTTGTCCTCTGAAAGCAAGGTATGATGCTTGTGCCGGGGGCTTCCCCAGCAGACACCCGGCACCACTCCTGAGCAAACGAGGCACCATGGTTTTGGTTGCAAGAAACAACATTCATCATTAGAAAGGGAAAAAGTACAGAATCAGATTATTTGGCCTTGCGCTGCTCCAGCGTGCCCAGATTTTACTGCGGGGTTACTTTCATGGATTTGCGATGGTCACTCCGGATATCAAACAGTGTGAAAGGGCAGGTCTTGCCCTGATGTTTGCAAAGATGAATTGTATAAAATTCACAGGACCCACTGGAAACATTATGTCTGAACTAGGCTGTGAAAACTCAGGGCGTTGGGTCAGTTCTGCTTTAAACATAGTGTAGCCTTCTCCTAAAAAGAGGTTAAAAAAAGATCACCCAATTATAAGTTAGCTTACAACCTAATATTGACCTCCTGGAAGAAAACCAGTCTTGATTCATTTAATCTGAAGAACAGCAGTTCCCAAACATTATGGTTGTGACCCCTGTTACATTCCAGTGCCTGGGACCACACTACATTTAACAGCAGATTAAACTGAATTTGCTGGATTTATCACCTTGCTTACACCAGCTGAAACCTCAAAGCTGGTTGCCTCAGGGTACGGTCCCTGCTCTCCCACAACTTCACAATTCATGCTATTTATTTGTATTTAATTTAATCACCCATCAACCATCCTCTGAGCACGTGGAACCAGTGGAAACAACTTGCAGCTTTGGGTAAACATGGAAAGATGTTGACTTCCTTGCTTACGCTTTCCTGAACAACCCTTTCCTTGAGCCAAAACTAAGGTAAATAAGCCTCTAAACTAGGTACAAGGAGTAGGTAGGTACAAGCACCTTCACTGATAAACACCACTAATTACAATCAAGAGATATTAAGACAAATCTCAGCTTTACATGTGACAACGTCTGGTGCCCCAGATGCATATTTCAGGTCTGAAAGTAAACACACACAGGTACTGAAACCAACGGGAATCCATGGAAAAACTTCCATTTCTAGGATAAGGCCACTGGAATGTAAAAAGCGGGCTAGAATTTAAGAGACTACTCCAGCAGTATGTATTCTGCACAGTTTGATACAATATCAGATACATACTTCCCGCATGAGGAAAAGCAGGTTTGCTTACAGGCACTGAAAATGAAGATCCATAAGAAAAACCCTGATCTCACTGCAAATTCAAGCATTTAACATTCAGTGAGGAACGGAGAAAAAGCAAACAAAAAACAGACACTGTGTTGTACTGCTTTGTTTTTATAGAATTTTTACAATATAGTTCTCTTCATTTGCATATTTTACCCACATCTGTAGCTTTCTTTTTACATGTTGAACTGAACTGGAACAAATCTAAAGGTCTGATATATTTCAAACAACTGATAAAAATTGCAAAGTAGTAAACCCGTAAGAAAAGAAATTATAAAACTCTCTTTGTTAAGTGTTTAATGAAAGCAAGTCAAATGCATCATTAGGAACAATATGGTTTGTTTTAAACACATCATAGGTGACTCAGGCAGGACAATTTTTTTTTTTTTCTCTATTAGGCACATTTTTTTTTTAGCATACCTGTTTTCCAGACAGTTTTATACTATTCAATAGTATCATCTGCATCCACTTGGAACTGCTGCAGGATTTTCAAAATGTGATTGATCATGAATATTCACTATGGTATTCTCTTCCTCTTTCTTTAAAACTATCAGAAGGGGAAGAAAAAAAAAAAAAAAATCAGTGTTTCTTGTCTCTTAAAAAAATCCATAATGAATGATTGAGTTGTAAGGCAGCAACAGATTCAGTGTCAACTCAGGTCACAGTCCTTCAGTTCCATCTAGTGGGTAGAAATTTTATTTAGTGGACACGGTTCCTAGAGAGGCCCTTCAGGGCAAGATCACTGACTCACAAGGCCAGTTAACTGCTGGTAGAGTAAGTTAAGTGGTACACCAAGTAAGGAACACTAGCCACTCCTGCGTCATCCTTGCAGCCTCATATCTTCATAGAGAGAGCAAAAAGACAGTCCAATGGAAAAAAGTATGAATATGATAGAGCCATGACAGGTTCTGTGAATGGTTTATTTACAGTCTTCATCCCTGATGTGAAAAACAAAAAAAGCCTTCTTTGACTAAACCAGGTAGATCTCAGCAGCATGCTACATGCCTTAGCATCAGCCCATTGCATATCCTTGACCATTTAGCCATGGATTCACACTGAGGCAGTGAATAGAAAGTCCTACTGCTCAAGAAGAGCAATTTCAAAATGCTCACCTGTCCCATTGATACAACTCCCTAACAGAGACTCAAGAATGTCTCCTTTTGGTGGAGCAACTCCCCGTTCTCAGAATCTGTTCACGCTATTAGGAAAAGCGTGAAGCAGTTGGTTTCTCAGGGATCTCTCAGACATCCTTGCAGTGAGACTGCAAACTCAAATACATTACTCAGATGTGGGAACAAAATGATCCATGTGTTAAAGATACGCCACAACTTTGATAATTCCCTTCCCATCGTGATCTCATTCTGGAAGGAGAGAGGGCTTTAACCTTCACCCACAGCACACTCGAGGAGGGGTTTCAGAGCAGTATCTCTCTGCCTCCTTTTAGTCCTTGATAACTAGTACATTTTTCCTGAATTCTGGCCTTCTCATTTGCTAAGAGGGTTACTCCATTCCTGAAGGCAATGGCTTCAGCGTAGTGCTTTTTGGTCTCCAGTTTTAAGTCTTTAAGGCAGAACAATCACATGCTGATTCAACTTCATCCCCTGAAGGAGCATTCACTTTACACTCACCCGGCTGAACAGAAAGAAGTCAAAACATCTTTAACTACAGCACTAGAGACCATCCAAAATTAAAAAAGGGATGTATTACTGCAAATTTCCCTCTCAGAGGGAGACTGAACCACCCTTAAAATTCCATCCCCAGCTGATAAGACCATGAGTTCAGAGGTCAGCCCCCAAAGCAGTGCTCCCATGCACATTGCACGTTGCTATTTAGGCACCTCACCTCTTGGACAGGCAAGGTCAATAAGCATATTCCCTTCTGACAGAGCCATTGCCTTTACACAACTTGCACTTCACTACTGAAGCTTTTGGTTGCCTTTTTTTCGTACTCTAATGTTGAGGTGAAGAAGGAAAGAAGAAAATAATTAGCATAAAAAGTCCTCTGAATTCATACTTGACAAGACCAGTCCTACATACGGTGTAACAGTACACAAAATACATCCCCAAATCCTTTTATCTTCTTTTAAACTCTTTGGAAAGGGAATAGCCAGCGTAGTTGAGCAGGAAGAAAGCCAATTTATTTCAGCATAGAAGTTCTGCAATTCATTCCATGTTCACTAACAGTAACGCAGTTATTGCTCTGTTAAGATAGGACTGGATTGATCATTAACCCCCACCCTGAGTGCTGGGATTCTGGGATCCCAACACTGCCGAGAAGGACCTCCTAAGCCACAAGTATTGAAATAACTAAAAGAAAAGATCCTCATGAATAATTTCTTGTAAAGATGTGATCTTTGAGAAACATGGAAATTCCTCAGTTCTTCATATTGCCACTGCTTTGTGAATGGAGGCCAGTCTTTGCTCTCTGCACTAGAGTAACGCATTATTTAGAATAACACATTGGAGATAAATTAAGGTAAGAATAGATGATCCAGCTGATTGAATCAAAGAACAGGAGAACAAGGATGCTCTGAAACTGGAATCCTTTAATGCTATGTGAATCACCCAGAATTCGTTTTACAACAAGTTCTTTTCCTTGGGTAGTAGTCTTCAAAGCAAAAGCAAATATGACAGGATTCAAGTGTGGACCATTTCTGCATCAGCCCACCAGATTCTGGTTTGCGTATTCACTTCAATGATATATAGCAGATATTGCTGACGGCATCGCTCTGAGTTCAGCAATATTTTCAAAGCTGTCACATTCCATCAATCAAGTTTCCTTGGGAGCAGATGATACCAATGCGAGGGTCTTCCATTCTCATACTTCAGCTACCTTCTTTTATTTACTTCCTCTGAATAATAAAAAAAATATTGTTCTGTTTACTCTAACATGCTACAATATGTGCATACATAACTGTAGGCGACGCATGAGTTACTTCAAGATGTGCTTTTTCATTGAAGTGCGCTTTTACTTTTACAAATTCTACACCAAGGTGGAAGGAAGGAAGGCTGCAGAGTGCTCATACACTGAAGCTGAAGGAACTTCTCCTGAACGGAGTTAAGATGTTTGTTCCAAGGTTCTTATGGACAAACTACTCTATCCCATGCACTCCGGCCTGAGCCAGCATTAAACATTCCAGAAACTGGTTGATTTGTTTGGATAGTTAATGGCAAGGCTGATAGCAGCAATGTTTTTCAGGGCCTAGAAGAGAGAAGGAAAAACAAAGTCATGTCAGAGATTCTCCCCAGTCCAAAACTGTAAAGAAATCCTTGTATGAAATTCAACAGAAATAGATAAATAACCACCCTGTTTCTACCTGGTCATCTCCTGGTAGTGCAGTAACTGTCATGCATCCAGGCAGTTTCAACAAGGCAACTGCATTTCCAGTTGCTGAAAGACTAGCCTCCTTCCCCATTTCCATGGTTTTGGCAGTTGAGAGATCAGTTTGGTAAAACAGATGTACCTGATCACACCCAACAGCCAGTTTGTGGCACATCAGCTGACTGTTAAAGGAGAACAGCACTTGGGCATAGCTCACTCACAAATTTCAGAGGCCTGTCATGGTATTGTAAAGCCCAAGCTCATTTATCTCTATTTTATAAAACTCCACTGGGCAATCAGAAATCATTCATTATCTCTGTCTGCCAGAAGAACATCACAAAAGCACACATCTCTGGGGTTGCGCAACCTTATTACCTGTGCTGTGCAGCGATGAAGATGATCTTCAGTATTTAAGGCAAGCAAATACTCCTGTAGAGATCCAAGCTCCTGCAGCCAGAAAGCATTCAATGAACACCAACTTTTCTACCAAAGATATCATCCTACTAAATAACATTAAACTGCTGATCATTATAGCAGTCCCCAAGAATCAAAAGGTACCAGAACTACACACAAGGCTCTCCTGGACACAGTTTGTGACCATAGAAATCAGTTCATTACAGATTGTTCATATGTAATGTTTAAAATAGACTCAAGGAGAACCACAATCAAATACTTTAAAATTAATTATTAAACCAGCATTCCTCTCAGAATAAAGAGTGGCTTTAGGGCCACCTGCCTTAATCACACAAGGAAGAGTCATGACTACCACTTAAGGTCCCATGATGGATAAGGCAACAGTACCCCCCTCTATTAGAATTTGCTACCAGACTCCACGTTTCTAAAGCATACCAAAGCTCTGATGAGCTTTCCCAAGAAAAAGGAAAACTGCGTCTAGTTTAACACTGAACTATGTATTGTTCCCAGCACTGGGGAGAGGAGGGATTTAAACACAGGAACTGCTTACAGTAACTCTGTTTTCTGTAACAAAGAAGAGTTCTGCAAGTGCACGATGAAGAGGAAGGAGAATACCAGGCTTGGTCACGTCATGACACAAGTTGTTTTCCATATGGGTGAAAAGCTGCCAAAGTGGCTTCAGCAAGGTAAGGTCACAGTCCCTGAAAAAAATAAACGAAATAGTGATGAAGTAGTGAGTAACCATGATCTAAGGCCTGTTTCAGGGTGGGGAGGGGGAGGAGTGGAACAAAAACCACCCAAACAAATTTAAGAGAACAAAAACGTACTGTTTTGACAGATGTATAAATGAAGGAAGAAACACAAGTAGTATTTTAAAATCTAAATTCACTTGAGCATTTTGGCACAATGAATTTCATTCTGAATCAGTAGAGAAAACCTCATATCCCTAAACATATTTAAATGATTTTTCTAAAACGGAGTGGCCTCCTGAAATAAGGACTTTAAAATAACTATAGACATCACTTTGTTAAATGCTCTAGCTCCACTGCTTGAAATGATGCAATACCAAACTACAGCATTGAGCGGGTGATGCCCTTGTTTAGGGCAGACAGACAAAAACTGATCTATAGCTTTACAAACAATTCCAACTCTGCCTCCTTCCTACTCCTGAGTTAAAGCTAGCTAACCCAATGTCACTTATACAGACAGGATGACAAATACCATTCGGTGGGAGGGGATAAGAGAGGAAACTATTTCAGAATCTATCACCAGATTAACACAACAAAAATATTAAATATTATAAGCACAACAGACTTGACATTTTAGAAATTCAATTTGTTGTCCGCATGACAAAGCAAACATTTTCTGATGAAAAAGAAAAGGGAACTTGAAGATACAGTAAATCAGTTATTAGAAGTAACACCACATTTAGTTTTTCAGACTTGGATGCGGAGTGGTACATCTAAAATTTAGAGAGTCAAGCAATGGTTTTACATAATTGTCTATTTTTATTACTGTATCTGAATATACTTTTTCATTTCTCTTTATCAAAGTAATCTATTGGGATGCTATTATTTTCATGATTTCACTTGTTCTGAAACGAAAAGACATGAGGTAATAGCTTTAAACTGAAAGAGGGGAGATTTTGATGAGATCTGAGGAAGAAATTCTTCCCTCTGAGGGTGGTGAGGCACTGGACCAGGTTGCCCAGAGAAGTTGTGGATGCCCCATCCCTGGAAGTGTTCAAGGCCAGGTTGGATGAGGCTTTGGGCAACCTGGTGTAGTGGAGGGTGTCCCTGCCCATGGCAGGGGGGTTGGAACTAGATGATCTTTGAGGTCCCTTCCAACCCAAACTGTTCTATGATTCTATGACGATTCTATCAAAGGACATAACTGAGATAAGTGTCAGCATTCCAGCACTGTTGTCCTGTGCTGTTAATGCAACTGTACACATTTACAAGATACTATAAAAGTTCAACATTTTTTTCAACATTTATTTTCATAAGAAAAACCTATGTCATACATACTTAAGCATTAGCACACCTATCCCTTCTGAAACTCAATTACTGGCTTAGTGGTACAACTAAAATTAATAATTTAAAAGTTATTTACTTTATAAGAGAATCAGATCATCATTTCACCAGTTGATTACCTCACTTGAATTCTGAAGTACGACTAATACAAAGAGAATAAATTTCTGGAAAATTAATTGAAATTTATCTTTTGTCCTGTGTCAGGGCATTACTTTTTCTCTTTACAACAACATTTGAATTCATTGGACCTTTTTCAAAAGCCAAGAAAGAAGAGAAAATATTTTCAAAAAAACCCTCCTTATAGTACGTTTCTGCTATCAAGGCACTGTGAATTGTGTCCAGAAGGCAAATCAAGAATACCTACTTCAAATCACAGTTTTCTGGCTTCAAAATAATATCCGCTGAGTCACTTTTTTTTCTCCTGCCCTTTGCCTTCTAGTGTTCGATGTAGAACAGCGCACTTACCTCTGGGCGCTGCACTGCACTATCTTCAAGAGCAAGTGGATGGCCTTCAAACGCTGGTGACCAGTCTGACGGCACGCTACCCCGACCTGCCATTCCCAGATTTTGGCCAGTGGGAGGTGAGGAATTACCCTTTCCTCTGACAGCATCTGCTTTAGAATTTCAAACCCTGGAGAAAAAAAATTCGAACAGCTGTTACTTTTGTAGGGACCCATCCTGTTCATATACTCCCTTTTCTCCATAGACTAAGTATTTCTCTGGCAAGTGAAAAATATCAAAGAAAAATACCAAACAAAAATCTGAGATAATTCTACATTACATCCTGACATCACAAGTCTTTTCTGGGGCAAGACTTAGACAAAAATTAGAAAGAATCCTATCTGAAATTAAAGTTTTGCCTAAACAAGGCAAACAAAACAGGTCCTCACTATTATGTGATACACAGTAAGAGTTTTGCTGGTTGCAAATCATCCACCAGCCTCTAGTTCATGAAAAATATTTAAACTCTAAAATAAACTAATAAAACCTTACATGCTATATCTAGAAATTAGATCCAGAACTAGCCTATTTTAATGGATAACCACTTTTTAAAAACACAATTACAATTATTTCTGCTTCCAATTACGGCACCTTGGAGTGTTTACTAAATCCTGTGTGTAATTACTGTCATATAATGAGACTTTGAATGCAAATAACATTATTATAATTATCATCTCCAAGTCTCTGTGAAGATTTGTTATTTCTAGCATAAAGTCACAGCAAATAAGAGACATTAGTTTTGTTCCAGTTGAAACTTGACTAATCACATTATTTCCAAAACACTGGAGAAAGCAAATTTTAAGTCAAAAAAAGGGATAACCACAAGCCTGTCAAAACTCGGTATAGTATCTCCAAAGAGTCCTTTCAGATACATTCTGAGCAGAGCTTACCTGTCTGAAACCTTCCAAGATGACCTGCTGTCACTGTAAATTTATAACCCCACTCAGTGTTACTCATGTCAGAAGTAAATCGGTAATAGAGTGTGTCTCCTGTGTATAAGGGAAGGAAGAAAATCCACATTACCACCTTCTGAGTTAGTTTGGCCGTCACAAATACAATTCAAATTAAAAGTTTGTCATTAAAATCAATTAATCCTAGATATCGTCATTCAAGAGAGGTGATAGTTTACTTTTCAGTAATTACGAAATGCACTAAACAGTATGACAGAATCATAGAATCATTTCGGTTGGAAAAGACCTTTAAGATCATCGAGTCCAACCGTTAACCTGGCACTGCCAAGTCCACCACTGCGTCATGTTTCTAAGCACCATATCTACACATCTTTTAAATACCTCCAGGGATGGTGACTTCACCACTTCCCTGGGCAGCCTGTTCCAATGCTTGACAACCCTTTCGGTGAAGAAATTTTTCCTAATATCCAATTTAAACCTCCTCTGGTGCAACTTGAGGCTGTTTCCTCTCGTCCTATTGCTTGTTACTTGGAAGTAACAGCTCACTACAATCTCCTTTCAGTTGTACAGAGCAATAAGGTCTCCCCTGAGCCTCCTTTTCTCCAGACTAAACTCCAGTTCCCTCAGAATGGTTTCCACTGTATAAAAATACTTGCAAGGATAACGTCTCTTATTTTTGTCAACTACACAGAAGAGGGAATTAAAGAAATTCAATACTGTACACAGTTAAACTTCAGTTTTCCCATTGTGTTAGGGATCAACCATAATTTATGAAAAAAGAACCTCTACATAGGCAACCAAGTTCCCAGACCACTATTTAAAATGTAAAAAAATTGTGAAACTAAAGTTGCAGTGCTCTTACAGGTCAGAAAATTAAATTGCGGAATTCTGCTCTAGGGAAGAAAATTGTTAAACTTAACCACTTAAAAGTGGAAGAACTATCAAAATGTTTAACCATTTTACAATCAGGTAGCGGAGCATTCAAGAAGTTCTCGTTATTGTAGCACCTACAGCTTCACAAACGCTGTAATGCTAAACAAAAACCATCCTTACCTATTGTGCTCTGTAATATTACATCTGGTTAAAACTTAAAATTTCCTTCTGTTCCACAGAAAATCCTATTAGCCTGGGACAAGCACACTAGTTTTCACTGGGAAGCAGAATTTTCAAGGTTTCAAGAAGAAGGAAGATTTTTAAAACATTGTTTAGGATTAAAAAAAAAAAAGTCTAAAAAACCTGTTCCCTTTTTCATCACGAAATGGAACCTGTTCCCCTTTTCATCATGAAATGGAGCCATTGCTCTCTTCTACTCCGAGGAGTCTTGAGAAAGCCCTGCCATCAAATGAAAAGCCCAGAAGCCTTCAAATGCCTGGTTTCAGCTAAAGCCTGCTGAGCAATATCAAGAGCCTTAATCCAGACAGCCTTGGCTGGAAATGAAGTTTCACAGCCAAGGCTGCTCCAAAACAATGGGCCTCAAATTTCAGTTTCTTGGCAAACCTCTGCAATGATCTGGGAGGAAAAGGATGACAGAAAGAAGTTCATAAAAATCCAAAATATCTCTACAGAGCACACATTTGTTTCCAACAAGCACCTTGTAACCCAGCTTACTTTGCTAAGGAAGTTCCTAAATCTATTTACAGCTACTGGCAGTACTCAAAGTCAAAAGCTTCCTGCAGTGCTATGGAGCTCTGTGGGTTAAAACAACTTAACACAAGAAGCATGGGACCATGCAGTGCTTCGGCTCACTGGCGTTTGCTGCTGTGTTATCAAAAACGTGCTTAGAGAACACAGACTGACGCCGTCAGTCAAACGACTGACTTTTTTTCAGCTATGGTCTGTGGCAACAACTGGAGACAAGGCACTGACACACATTATTTGCTCTGAGCACTAGTATAGCACAGAGACAAGAGATAAGCCTATCTCCGTTGGGTGGTGTTTGTTTATTTTTTTTTTAAATGTGCTTCCTGTGGAAAGACAGACAAGGCAGAAACAATGTAAGTGAATATCGTGCAGAACAAGGACTGTGTTGGAACAGAATCAAGATCAAAATTTGTTTCCAGCAGTTAGTGCATGCTTTGACCGAGGAGTGGAAAAAAAAAAAAGGTCAAGTAGCAGAACAACAGATAAGCCTACTTTTAAGAAACAAACACAAGAGCAGCACGTCAGAGCAAACAGATTGGGAGAAGAAAACGAGGGTTTTTTCCCCCACACGTCTCAGGAACATCCACATTTAACTGTCATCTTTCAGTAATTTCTCAGGAGTCTTGGATACCAGCAATACTCTATACATTTGCACTGCTAAACACTGCATATTCACCTGGAAGCTCAAAATCATTCCATTTCTGCGGAGACCCACTGAAGCTGTGCCGATCCTGCTGGAAGTCACTGCTGCTGGACATGAGCAACTCGTCACAGCCTTCTTCTGTATTACACTGAGAGTCAAATTTGATTGAGAGGTAGATAGCACCAGGAATGTGAACTTTATCCTGAGAAATAAATACATGATCTTTGTATACTGTAATACTATATTACCAAGAAGGCACTTAGCTTCCACCGTACAAACAAGGGAGATATAACAAATATTACAGCATCTCCATGGGAAAAAAAGTCTTCATTATTTTTATTGAGAGCTAATTTAACAAATGTAAAGTATGGTCTATTGTTTGCATTAGCTGTTAAGAATGTAAAAATTAATTGCTAGCAATGCTTTGGGTTTTTAAAAGCTGTGATTGTTGCTGACATTGATCTCATTGCCAGAACCTAAAGGTTTATACATATTTTAAAAATAAAAATCATAAGAGTCAGAGCTGCAGTGAAGTTAAAATTCCCAAGACTGCCCAGAGGCATTAATTACTTAGCAAACTATAGGAGAAAAATCCTTTCAAACAATACCAAGGAAAGAAAAATCAGCAACTGTTTGTGTCAGGAGAAGGTAGTTTAAAATGAGAAATACAAGAAAAAAACGACTCCACTCCTAGCTTTCATCTAGGAAAATAGCACAAGGAAGTAACAGGTCAAGCGAAACAGATGTTTGGATGAAAGGGTAGAAGTATTTGCTCATAGAGGCCCTGAAGCCATCTAATTATATGATCTTCAAACACAAGTGCAGTAAAACCATTCAAGTTATGCATTGGATTAAAGTGCATAAATGATTAAATTAGGACTACAATGAAGTGCCTTATTGGACATATTTCTTACAGGGCAAGGCCCCAGTCATTTGGCACTGGCCTCTTCAAAGGCAAGACTAAAGAGGACATTTCACAGGTGCTTCAAGCACAGAAGTCCCATGGGTATACACATGGAGTACTAATGTTTTTCAACTGGTCTTCAAGCAATGCAAATCCACTGCACTGTAATACACGTATAACTTACCTCAAAATTAGTATTGTTGTTATAAGGATGTTTAGATTCACGCATCTGGACTGCCATTCCGGGTTCCTCCATGAACTGGCAAGCTGCCAATGCCATTGTTCCCAGCATGCTCTCATTGCAACCGTGCAGTACTTTCTGTAGAATCTGGGCAGAAGCAACATGTCATGTAAATACAATTTGCTATCAAACCAACATTTACTAAAACTCACATGCTGATGACTGACACAAGTCATTTCTAGCTGCACATCATTTCGGAAGAGTGAATCAAGCTACTAGCAAGAAACAAAACAAATTCACCAACTCTGTAAGTGCAGAATATTTTACTTTGTCCTCTGTTCCAGATTTTTCAGTCTTTATCTGATAAAAACGTGAGAGCTATTAGCTACATCCCTTTCCACAAATGCTAGAATCAAGGCTAATCCATAAAGTAATTAACAGTAAACTACAGCTGTAAATAAGGAACATAATTTTAAAACAACTTTGTTAACATAACAAACAGATATCTTTACCTCTATACCTACAGGCTTTCATTTGAACAGAATGTGTCATATGTTTCAGCCTTCAAAATGTACGACTCCATGTACAAAAAGAAATGATTAAGTATACTTAAGTGGCTGCAGTGTTTGAAAGCACTAGATGCAAGAGCTCTGTCTTGAAAAATATGAATAAATACCATTTAAGCTATCAGGACAGACTAAATGATATTTCAGAACAACCTTAGCCTCTCTTTTTCCTATTTTTCAAAAGTGCACAGAAGCTCTTAATCAGGAGTCCTGCTACTCGAGGTCCTTTCCAGGTCATTACAGCAACCTATTACACCTCTTCACCTGCAATTTTCTAACTCTTCCTATAAAACGTAATACTAGTCAGACCAAAAGGTTCATCTCCAAATCAGCCATGAACGCATTTCTTGGGGAAAAGGAGTTTAAAAAACAAAGGCAGTATGCAGCATAGTTCCCTGAATGCATTATTTGCCTCCACACACTTGCGGAATAGCCTAAGACGAAGGCTACACTTTTGTATTTAGTACGCCTTAACAGATATTTTATTCTGTCAGTTCATCCTGTCATTTTTCTGAACCTATATAAACACCCTGTGGCAACAACTTCAATGACATACTGTGTCAAGACCAGTTCTTTTGGTTTGTTTTGGACCTGCCACTCATTACCTTAATTTGACACTCCTTTGTTTTCTTACTGGGAGGGCCAGTGAATAATACTTGCTGTTAACTTTTGTATGCTGCTTACTGTTGTAAAACTACAGAGACAGAGGAACAGAAATGCACCCATAGGGCAAAGATTCAGGATGAAGAAAACTACTTGGTTCCTCATACTGAAGTTATTCCATGGCTGTAATAACTCCTGCCACTCTTCTCCAGACCTCTTCCTACTGTAATGCATTTTTTTTTTTTTAAATGAGATGAGGGAACCAGGTCACAAGCTCTAGCCCAGATGAGAGCATACTGTTGGTTCAGTGGCATACCAATGCCTTCTGGTTCATTCTTAAGTCCCTCTTAAGATTCCCAGCACTTGATTTTCTTTGACCGCTGTGAAGCACTGAGCTGACATTTTCATTACATCGTTCTATTATAATTTCAAGATCACTTCCACCACGGTAACAGTCAGCTCATCAATGGAATAGCAGGTATCACAATATACACATTGAGATCTAACAAAAAGCAGCTTTCAAAACGGACTGCCTATTTTACCAATTTCTTCCTAAGATTTATTTGCTCTGTCTCCACAGAGCTAGTTTTTTCCGTTTTCTGTTAACAAAATCAGTACATTAAGACACTGACAGATTCCAACTGCTTTTTCAGAACTAATTTAAATTCTGGAGTTTCAGTTTAGTTTAAAAAATGAACTGCAAGTATTTTTGTTAGTCAGAGTCTCATGGCATGTAGGCCCAGGGCTTGTTTGCATGCATAAGTGAAATCCACTTACTTTTTCCCATAACTGCTTTTCCTCTAGCTGCATAAGCATGTCCAGTATGTATGTCATATGGGCTGGGCCACTAAGATCTAGGATTTCCTCATTTATTGCCACGTCATCTGGCCACTCCGCTAACAACGATGCCAGCACATGCCTGGCATAAAGAACAGCAGTTGCCTCGTTTACGCGATACAGGTAGTCCCTCACAGCCTTTTTACTTCTGGAGTCCAGCTCCTTGTGCAAGAGTATTGAACTCTTGGTGCGACGTTGCTTGGCATAACTAAGCTGTAGATCACTCTCTGTGTTGGTTATCAGTTTCTGGGCGACCGGATTGGTTTCTTCTGTTGCTTTATCACAGAGCACAGGCTTCGACTGCAAAAAAGAAATGCAAGTTTGAAAATAGGCTCTGAACAATTTACTTCCTTATGTTTGGATATGAGGGTACAGCATTGATGGATAGGAGAAGAGCAACTGACATCATCTGCCTGGCCTTATCCAAAGCATTTGATACTGTCCCACACGACATTCTTGTTTCTAAACTGGAAAGACAGGGTTTGATGAATGGACCACTCGGTGGATAAGGAATTGGCTGGATGATCGCGCTCAAAGAGTTGTGGTCCACAGTTCAATGTCCAAGAGGAGGCCAGTGATGAGTAGTGTTCCTCAGGGGTCAGTACTGGGACCAGTGCTATTTAACATCTTTGTTGGTGACATGGACCACGGGATTGACTGCACCCTCAGCAAGTTTGCAGATGACACCAAGTTGTGTGGTGTTGTGGACACGCTGGAGGGAAGGGATGCCATCCAGAGGGACCTGGACAGGCTGGAGAGGTGGGCCTGTGAGAATCTCATGAAGTTCAACAAGGCCAAGTGCAAGGTCCTGCACGTGGGTCGGGGCAATCCCAAGCACAACTACAGGCTGGGCGGAGAATGGATTGAGAGCAGCCCTGAGAAGAAGGACTTGGGAGTGCTGGTGAATGAGAAGCTCAACATGAGCCGGCACCGTGCGCTGGCAGCCCAGAAAGCCAACCGTGTCCTGGGCTGCATCCAAAGGAGCGTGGCCAGCAGGTCGAGGGAGGGGATTCTGCCCCTCTACTCAGCTCTCGTGAGACCACACCTGGAAACTGTGTTCAGCTCTGGAGTCTCCAGCACAAGAAGGACATGGAGCTGCTGGAGCGGGTCCAGAGGAGGCCACGGAGATGATGCGAGGGCTGGAGCACCTCTGCTATGGAGACAGGCTGAGAGAGTTGGGGCTGTTCAGCCTGGAGAAGAGAAGGCTCCGGGGTGATCTTATAGCAGCTTTCCAGTACTTAAAGGGGGCCTACAGGAAAGCTGGAGAGGGGCTTTTGACAATGGCATGTAGTGATAGGACAAGGAGCAATGGCTTTAAACTGAAAGAGGGGAGATTTTGATTAGATATAAGGAAGAAATTTTTCACTCAGAGGGTGGTGAGGCAGTGGAACAGGTTGCCCAGAGAAGTTGTAGATGCCCCATCCCTGGAGGTGTTCAAGGCCAGGCTGGATGAGGCTTTGGGCAACCTGGTGTAGGGGAGGGTGTCCCTGCCCATGGCAGGGGGGTTGGAACTAGATGATCTTTGAGGTCCCTTCCAACTCTAACCATTCTATGATTCTATGATATCTGACCAGTCCATCAGACTGCAAGCTGAATTTACAAATTAATTTATCTTTACCTACTAAAAACCCAGTGCATCAAAAACCACAAAAGTATGATCTCTCATGCACCTACAGGGACAGAATTCCTCAAAAAGACTGTTTTTGTCACCAGAGTTCATTATACCCTGATGCATTCACAACTGTGCACACAAGCAGAAACAGCAGCTAGAATTCTAACCAGAGGTGTTAATTTAACCTGACCTGCAGAGGTAAAGCAATGAAGTGCCATGCTATTTGTGACACAGAATAAAGAAAGTTGGGAGGAACCTTTGGAGATCATTTGGTCTGAATCCAACTTAAAGCTGAGCCAACTTCAAAATCAAGACTTTGCCCAGTTAAGTTTGTAGAATTTCCAGGAGTGGATATTTCACAGCAACTGTATAAGCTGTTGTAAGGCCTATTGTTTTTGTTATAATTATTTCAAACTATTTCAGGAAGCCCTTGATCCGGTTTTCTATGCAACTGATAGACAACTGCGTTGGTGATACCACACAGCCAGGAATAAGGACTCAAAATAAAACAAAGAGCTCTGGCACCATGCTGTTGAGTGAAAAACCTAAATCTTGCAAGTGTAGTGTCTACTTTACAAGACAAATTCATTGCTTCCTTGTTCTGCTGAAATTACTGTAAGATAACAATAATATGTGAAAACAGTAACCCATGGCATAAGCTTACAGTAATTAGATACAATCTCTCTTGTGTAAGGAGAGGAAATTACAGCGCGCCATCACAATTTGTTCTCCTGACCTGAGAGTCAAGTTCTCTTACTTTCTTAAGGAAGAAATACTTTCTTCTTGTTGCACCTGCCTGTGCACCTGCACATTTTGACATAAAACATTAACAATGGATTATTTCAGACGTAAAAAAAAAATTAAAAAAAATCTCAGGTTTGACGTTACTAAATAAACCTGAAGTTACTCGATGCTTAAATTAATCACTTCACAACTGCTCCTTTCTGTGGAGATGCACATACCAAACAGGGTAAGATGATCATATCTGTATCTACTGCTTTTGAACTCTGCTCCTCCAGCCTCAAACGCTTGCTGGGTTGCCATTTCTGAGCCAGTGTTCGGATTCTCTCATCTGTTGTAATTACATCTCCATCAAACCTTAGAAATGGCAAAAGAACAAAAAAGATACACAAATGTATTTCGGAAGTAATGCAAACTAAATTAGTGCAATTAAATGCAAACTGAATCCTCCCACCTTCTGTTTTAGAAAGGTTCATTAAACTCTACCTATTTTCATCATACTGTGTTAACTAGTTTCCCTGTTCTAACAAGTCAAAGGTTTTAAATGTTATAAAATTGCTCATCGGTGTGAGAACATAGTGGCCCCATGACATCCTTTGATTACTAGAAGCCACATCTAAGCTCTCTCCATTCTTCCTCAGTTAGGATAATTTAGAGACATAGTAGATCTTCATACGGAAGGTATCGTACAGAAAAGAACATGCAATGCCTTTCAGAAGATGGCGACTTGTTTCCGTAAATATAACTCAGTAGAGTTTATTTCTTTTTTTTTTTTTTTTTTTTTTTTTCACATATGAAAACCAAATTGTATCTTTGGAATAATTTCTATTTGGCACCTATTAGATTTTAAAGTTATCACCCACGTCTAGTAACTTTGTTTTTCTACTGGACCCAGTCTTTCACATACCTCTTTTGAACTTCCAGGAAAAAAGAATCTGTTCTTTTCATTTGCAGCTCATACATGGCTCGAAGAATATGGAGAGGTGCATTAAGTGCATCGTGTGTCATCTGAGCAAGGAGACCAAAAAAAAGAACAAAAACCGAGGACATTACAGGGGAAAAAGAAAGATGAGTTTCTTTAAGGACAACCTACATACTATTTTCCCACTTATTGTATACACAAAGAATTAATGAACTTAATATCTGGATTAGTAAGAATGAAAAACAATTTAGCAAAAAGCTTTATAATTATTTTGTAGTGTTTGTTACTGTAGTTCTAATTTATTTCCTTCAGATAACAATACATTGAAATCATAGAACCGTATTCTGTAAATTTAGAAGAAAAACAGCCATATAAACTACCAAATATTTTATGCCACAAGTAAATTCACAATAACTTCAAAGAAGGTAAAATTAAGTACCAAGAAGCATATTTTGGTGGCTTCATCCAAACCCTCCAGAGGATCAAGTTTGTTTTGCTCTAAATCAACAGGACCAACAATGGGTTGTTCCACATCTTGATCCTGTTCCCTTTCTTCCAGTTCAGTATCCTCACGTTCAGCCAGAGAACTGATCTCTTTCTTTGAGGAATACAGCATTATTGACAAAATCTACAGAGGAAAAAAGGTAGCATAGATTATTAGTGTATCTGCAATCAGTATTTTATAAGAACATTATAAGACTTGGACACTGCTTAACACATGTCATTCTAAAAAGAAGCAGCATCTAAAAAAATCAAAGGAAACAAAAACCAAAACACACAACCAAACCATTTGCCACTTCGCAAATGAGTTACACCTCCCAGGCTGCTATGAAGGCAACTTAAGTGACTACCTGAAAGTGTAAAAAATTGATAAAGTAATTATTCAACCATTTAGGTATATCAAAGGTTTGGGGATTGTTAGAAAAGAGCAGAACAGAGGTGACTATCACCAAAAAGCCAGCAATGCCCTTACACCCTCTTCTCCTTTGAAAACATACCTTCAGCTTCATAGAATCATAGAATGGTTATGGTTGGATGGGACCTCAAAGATCATCTAGTTCCAACCCCCCTGCCATGGGCAGGGACACCTGCCACTACACCAGGTTGACCAAAGCCTCATCCAACCTGGCCTTGAACACCTCCAGGGATGGGGCATCCACAACTTCTCTGGGCAACCTGTTCCACTGCCTCACCACCCTCTGAGTGAAAAATTTCTTCCTTATATCCAATCTAAATCTGCCCTCTTTCAGTTTAAAGCCATTGCTCCTTGTCCTGTCACTACACGCCCTTGTAAAAAGCCCCTCTCCAGCTTTCCTGTAGGCCCCCTTTAAGTACTGGAAAGCTGCTATAAGATCACCCCGGAGCCTTCTCTTCTCCAGGCTGAACAGCCCCAACTCTCTCAGCCTGTCTCCATAGCAGAGGTGCTCCAGCCCTTGGATCATCTCCGTGGCCTTCTCTGGACTCGCTCCAGCAGCTCCATGTCCTTCTTGTGCTGGAGACTCCAGAGCTGAACGCAGTATTCCAGGTGGAGTCTCACGAGAGCAGAGCAGAGGGGCAGAATCCCCTCCCTCGACCTGCTGGCCACGCTCCTTTTGATGCAGCCCAGGACACGGTTGGCTTTCTGGGCTGCCAGCGCACGGTGCCGGCTCATGTTAAGCTTCAGCACAGCCAACACCACTAATACTAACGTGAAGAGAACAATGCTACATACTTCCTTGGTTGTACAATTTTGTGTCAGCCTCCATTCTGAGGAGTGATGTTGGCAGAGCTATGGCGAGACATTTTAGTACCCAGGGCAGAACATTCATTTGGTACAATGCTGCCCAAAGCAGGGGAAGGTGGGGCACCCCTCTGAGTCAGGGCTGGTTCTCTGGCTGTAGGTTAGGAGGCAGAAAGATCCCACAGTCCGGATCTGATTCTGCAGTATTTCTAACCAACTATCTGGGGCAACTTTTTAGAGGAATTCTGGTGCTTTACTCTTTCCCTCTCTCATTGCTACCATCTTAAGTACAATTTAACACAACTCTTGACTACGATAAAACATAGCTAACAGTTGAACCACACTCCTCTTCCAGCAATTAACAAACATTCAGGAAGAACGTACCCACATGCATATTGATCTCCCCATATTGCGTGCAGTAATACCTTGTACATGTCAGTGAGTAATGCAAGGAATGTTTTTCTTCAAGACTAATTACTATTTTTTAAATTGAAGAATGGAATTTTCAATAATAGTCTAAATAAAATTCATAAAAGAACTGACTAGGTGATGAATGCCTCATCATGCAAATTTCTTTCAAATACAATCAGATTAATTAAAATCATCTCCTGTTTTAAAGAAGTTAGACTATTATCTATGCAATTATGATGGACAGAGGAAGTCAGATTCAGAGATACGGTTAAGTGAACATTTTTATAAAGACTAATTGGAAATACTCTTGAGACTTTCTTGACAAAAGGGAAGTGCAGTGCCATCACCTTTCATGCCACTGTGTAAAGCCTGACTTTTTACAAAACATAACTTTTCCTACCTCCAAGTCTCTGAGAAGCCAGGTCTTACTGAAGCCAGTTCCTTTACTACATTTCTTTACTAGAAGCTTGAGTAAACCAGACTGAAGAAAGGCAGCTTGGACCTCCTTAAAGCCATGAATCTACACACACAGGCAGACACAAACAAATAAGTAAAAACGGAACAAGGCATCACAATGCTTGCAAGGCCTCAGATAAATTTTCTCTCATACGGCCTCAGATAAATTTCCAGCCCAAATGAACTATGTTGGCAATATTTTCCTTTCATTTCCCTAAAAAAATCTCAAAATACAAATCCCACTTCAAATACCTTAAAGGTATCATCTGTGACATACACACAGTAGTAATTATATATCTGTTTTGCTCTGACAGTTCAAAAAAAAATAAAGATCCCCTCTTCAAACACTTCAGGAGTAAGAAAAGGGGCAAGTGAGCTTTACTCCGTAAAGTGTTATCCCTATGAATTTCTTCTTCAGGTTTCTTAAATGGTCAGCCCCCACAGAGGAAAAGCAATCCAACTTTCAATTCAGACTCACACATGCTATTTAAAGCCTGGTAACATTTTCAACTCCCAACAGACAGGGGAAGATAAAAGGAGCCAGCTGTGAGAGAAACGAACTCGTGTTAGTCCCTATGTGCTCAGTCAATACCCAAGTTCCTGTAGCACAAGGTAGAATACTTTTATTTATATTATAAATATAGATACCTTAAGTGTTCTGTAAAGCCCCTTTAGAGCGAGTGACAAGACCCAAGTGGCTTCCACTGCCTCAGCATAGCTACTGTCCATGCTGGTTTGCAGAAGGTGTGTGGCTATAAGAACAAAGTGCTGGAGGTACTGTCTCAGCTGGGTCTGGGAATCACTGCCTTCTTGTCCACATTTCTGAATCAACTGATAGTCTTTCACTACAAGAGTGAAAAAACACAGCTCACTAGGTTGATCTTAAAATGTTGTGAAACCACATCTTACCAGGAGATACGAGTAGGCTGAGACATGAACATGATCCATACATGAAGTACATTCCAATGACAGTCTTGTAAAATTATCTCAGATTCACTGAGTAGTCAAGAAAATATTTCATTTTTCAGTGCAAGTTAAAAAACCTCTAGGTAACTTCTGGCAATAGTTGGTTGTCTGCACATATTTACACATAAACATTTCAGCATACAAAGCAGCGCATGTTGTATTTTACAGTTAAAGCGGGGAAAATTCTGACCTGCAATCAATGTGATGAAATAAATCCTGCTGATCTTACTGTTTAAAATGTCAACAGTTAAAAAAAAAAAAAGGCAAGCTTTTGTATTCAAATCTTCCTTCAATATCAAAAAGCAGTTTGGTCTGTTGATTTTTCCAAGTGTCTTTTAACCAACTTCAATAGTCAAATCTTAGGACAAACTATGGTTTATTAACTTTACAATATTAGGTCATGTACGCCAAAGCTGAAAGCTCCTAGAAATCCAACTGATTTGTTATATTTTAAACGTTTAGCCTGACTAATTTTTAAACAAGGTGAAACACAGGAAGAAAATTCTCTCTGGTACAACTAATGCGACCCAGGTGGCAGCATCCAGCTCTGGGGTTTTGTTGTTGCTTTCTGGTGGTTTTTGTTGTTGGAGGTATTTTTTAATAGCCTTTAGGCACCATAATAGCCAACACACTGTACTGTTGTGCCCTAGAATGGATTATTCTAAAATATCCAGACACGTTTCCTGGACTATAAGCTATTTCAGGCTGTATAGCTCTTCTTAATTTTTGTCTCAAATTTTAGGGGTATCTTCAATGGTTTTCACTTGCTAGTAGTTAGCACATCTTGCCCACAGTGGAAATACGCACTTCATAAAAATGCAGAGTATTTTTTGAGCAACAAAACAGACTATCCCAAAAATGTTCAGGCTCTGAGTATCTTTCCTTTATATAGCAGCATCTAAATACACAGAAGCAACATGCACATTTTTTAAATTTGCAATTGTTTTAAAACTTTAAGCACATGTTTGTAACGGATAAGAGACAAACAGTAAGCAAAACTCAAAACAGAAACAATCGCTTAATCAAAAGCCCATTTCTGAGATTTCTCAACTAATAAGATGGTCTCAACGGTTTCCTAAATCCTTTTCTGATTGAAAATAAATGTCAGAGTTTTAAAAAGAAAATGAGTCTCCATAATCTTTACTGCAGAAGCTTCACAATTGGGTTTAAGCTACAAACAGAAAATCAGGTGACTTACTAGAGTTCAAACTCTGCAGACCTGCACAAAGTGTTCTAGTTAAAATATGCTTTTGGGTATCCATAAGCAACTGTAAGGAAATACTCTGTGATTCTTTGATAAAATAAAAGTGTCACAGAACCTGTTTTTCTCTTTCGGGATTTGATGTCTACTACGACTGCCCTGTTTTTCTCAGTGAAATGCTTCAGGATGATCACGTTGTGAGGCTCATTAGCATTATCCACGTACACAGAACGCGTCCCCATACACAGCACCTGAAATTGCAGCAAAAGTTTCAGTTACGATTTGAAATACTTACTTGTAAATACACAGTCGTCTTTCATATTGGTTACATTTGCTTATACTTAATACTGTAGCTTTTAGCTGAACAACCTGCTCGCTGCCAGGTATTTGCTGATTTTTAGAAAATGGCAGTTCACTTCTGTGAAAAAAAAAACCACCTACAACAACCAACTTAATGCTACATAGGCAATATATCAGAGTTATGACTATCAAGAGTGAGACTGGATTGTTTTGTTTGTATAAAAAGCCCTTTTTGATACTCAAACACACTATGCTGGTTTTCTCGTGATCGTTACAAGCAGCACTCAAAGAAATGCAAGGCCAAACCAGCTACGTTATTCTTCATTAGATAAACACTTAATTGTGCGCAAGTGGAAAGATGTGAACTCTGACATACACCGCGTTTTGACAGTTTATAACAGATGTCCCCAATTGATGAAATCCATAGTATTTGGAAATAGAAACCTAAAAACTAACCAATTTCGTTTCCTTGACTATTGATAGGCCACTTACCTCAGGAAACCCAACCAGCACCAATAAAGTGAAGATATTGGTGTGCTTTAGCTGGAAGGGCAGTTGCTTAATGCAATGGTCAGTGAAAGCAGCGATCACATTATGCCACTGCGCAGAAGAGTTCAAAGATCGAAGAATATCTGCCATGGAGCTTGCCCAGTCCAGACCTACACGACTGGAAAGCAAGAGTAGTCTGTATTAGGAGGGCTGACTACAGACTTACCTGAAACTATTTTTCCTCAAGACAGCGTATCACTGTTAATCTGGCATAGCTATAGCTTTCATATCATTATAGAACTGTTTTTCCAAATATTTGAAGCTTTCGTGTCAGCTGAGCATGAATTCTGCTTTGTTTTCATCACCAGAGCATAAATACTACTCTCTTTTCTTAAACGGTCCACAGTCTCAAATCAAAGCGTGCCTGACGCTGTCATCTTTAATTCCTAATTTTAGTTTAGAGCTCAGAAGTTTTTCTTTACACGACGACAAGTGGTTTCTTTCCCACATACGTGACTACCTGCTCGCCCTCTGCAGATTACACAAATAATGTAGAGAGGATAGCCTCCTTGCTCTAAAGTTGCTGTCTTTGAGAAAATCCTTGCCCTCAGCTGATCCTCTGCATATTTTGCCTTTAAATTTCATGTTTTTCCGTTTATGAGCCTTCCCTGTGAAACATAGCTACAATGAAAAACAGCCCCTGTGAAACACAGCTACAATGAAAAACAGCACTGTCATATTTAACAGGCATGACATTAATCTTAAAATGCTTGAGAGCTTTCTCAAGATCTTAAAAATGGAACATCTACCCTGCCCCTCTTTGCTGTTTCCAGTGCAATTTTATTAAACAAAAATCTCTCTCCCTAATACTATTACATAAAAGGGCCAGATCCAGAACTCAGCACTGGTCATAGTTACCACACAACACATACTCTGCCTTTCCCAAGTCACACAAAAGATATGTAACTCAATGGGAGAGAATTCATGTCATATAAAAGTGTAGGACTGTATTTTGGTTTTCCTCGAAGTTTCCAAACCTTACTTCTTCCACCATAACATGCTATGTAGGTAAGCACAGGAAATTAAGCCACTCTTCAACAGACAGTCTTCTTTTAGAAGGAAATTAAAGAGATTCCCACTGCAACAAGGGCTGCAGATGCTAAACCTTACAGGTTTAATTTACTTTCTTTTACAAAGCCTCTATGTATGAGTGTCGTGGTTTAGGCCGCTCCAGCAGCTAAACTCCTCGCAGTCGCTCACTCACCCTCCCCCACCCTCCAGGGATGAGGAAGACAATTAAAGAAGAAAAAGAAAAGAGACCTGTGGGTTGAGATAAGAACAGTTTACTACTACCGCTATCAATATATATATGTGCACGGCTGTGTGCAATGATAAATATATACAAATGAGTGATGTGCGGTGTAATTGCTCATCACCCCTTGACCGAGGCCCATCTTTGAAACTAACGATCCCGAAACAGATAAATCCTGATACCGCAATCCCGGACGAACGGGAGGCCCAAAAATAGAGAGCAAGACAGAGAGAGCACTCAGAGTCTGAAAGTGAGAGTCCTGGAAGTGCAAAGGCCCTTCTGTCCGGCTGCCCCTCACTTTTATACTGGGCATGACGCTGCATGATATGGAATACTGACTGGCCAGTTTGGCCTCAATCTTAAGTCTAAGTACAAATCGTAAGGAGAGTCGTGGACCCCCCGTCCTGGCCATGCTCCCCCCATCCTGTTGTGCTCCTGCACACTGGCAAGAACACGGCAGCTGAAAAGTCCTTGAGACCTCAGTGCCAACTATAAACATCAGTGCACTGCCAGCGTTCTTCTCAGAGTAAGTCTCAGACTAAAACCAAAACACGGAGCTCTCCTAGCTGCTAAAAAGAAGAGCTGACTCTGTCCCAGCTAAAACCAGGACAATGAGGCACACATAGAAGAAAATTAGGATTAGTCATCAGAGAGCGACTAATAGGTTTAAAGTAAAAAGCACCTGTCTAAACACACAGCTCCCAGACTGAACAGAAGATGAGTTGTCTTCCAGCCTTCTGGCACTGTAGACCCATCTCCCGCAGCAAACAAATTATGTTTGGCTGAAAGGACTTCAGCCACCGCAGCATCCACTTCTGCAGGCTTAAGTCTCAGGATTAACTGACCCAGAAGTCCCAACGTTAAATGATAAGTTTCATTTAGGTGGCCAGCATTTGAGATTACAACCTGAAACATCAGTGGAAGGATTTGTTCCAGGTTAATCAAAGACATCGTGGAGCCCTACAGAAAAAGAAAAATCTCAGTTAGGCAGGGAAAGAAAATAAGATTTTTAGTCAATGTTACAGAACATACAAAAGCTTGTTTTAATGCTCTTTCATATTGGACGAAAGGAAATGAGAAACTAGGTTCTTACTTTGGTCGTTGACCTGACACATAAACCTAAGTTGATGATTTAAACTTTGGTGGTGTTGAACAGTTAAGATAGTGCTTTACAGACAAATTAAAATTCCCTTCTCCCCACACCCATGAACAAGCCAGTTCCCTCCTAAGGTTCCCCCGCACCCATCAACAAGCCCTTACATTCCTTAGTAATGTGAAATATCTTAAAATGTTCTGATTCGCATTTTACGACATGTAAGCAACAAAAGCCCATCTCCCACATTTAATTCGCTATGCAGATTGAAAGTAAAAAGAACTAACTGATCTGAAAGGTGGTAACATAGCTGCCAGCAATCCTAGAATCCTCTTCTGAGAGCATTCAGCAAAAACTTGTTCCTGGCTAGGAATTAAAACCTTCTCTGCTTGCTTCTGGGCAGAATCCTCCAAGAAGTAGTTATCTGCTTTTTTAAAATCAAAACAAAAAATGAAAATCCCCAAAATGACATTAAAAATAAAAGAAAGAAGCAATAGCTTCATTCTTATAATTACAATCTACGGAAAAACTTTATTAAAATTTGAAAAGCAAGTCTTTATAAAAAGCGTATAAAAGATAGTAGGTAAAGAGATTTACATCATCTATTAAAAAAACATATAAAGGAGAATACTATGGACATATCCATTTAACTACTGTAATTCTCACAATACTAGTCTTTAATAGAATAAAACACTTAATTTCTGGTTCCAAGTAAGTACGAATACACAAGTATTTGTACTATAATCTCTATACATGGATATATATTGGTGAAATTCTACTCTGATTTACAGAATCCTTTAAACCATCTGCAAGGTAGAAGTTGCTCAAAGCAGTATGCTTGGCAGGTTTTTATGAAGCAGACAGCTCGCTTGCATTAAAGACATTTGCAAATACTCAAAAATGAGTTAGGAATAAAAAAAACCCCAGCTGTTTGCTTTGCATATGAATGGCTATTTCTGTGACAGGGAAAATGAGAAATAATTTTTTACCTGTTGAAGAAACATTATCATCCACAGACAAGTCTGACTCTTGTCTCAAAACAGCTTTCTTTGCAAAGACAGCTTTGCTTTCACTTCCTTGTTTTCCTACTTTATCTTCTGCAGGAGACTGAATTTCATTGCTAGCATCTCCTTTCCCCTAAAAATAAAACAATGGCACTAAAAGATTAAATAAATAATAAATTAAATTAATAATTTAATTTAATAAATTAAATTTAATACTTGCAGAAACAACCACGGAAAGAAGCAGTCATCAGCATTTGACAAACACTTTTCCTCAAATATCAAAACCTTTTATTGGTTAAGAATTTCTTGATGTATACATGTCTTAAGCTTCCATACAGTGAAAACATATTCTTCTATTTTACTCATTATCTCTGTGCATAAAATTATGACACTCTAGTTGTTTTATACACTGTATTGAACTGTGGGAAACTCATTCTCCTATCTAAACAGTGCTAAAAACTAGAGGAAATGATCACCCTTTTAGAAAGAACAATTTTTGCCCCTTCCCTCCAATGCTTGTATGAATCAGTTGCCTGTAAGAATATAAGGTGATGCCTTTGTCTTTAATGAGCTGGATCTAATAAGAAAATGAGCCAGCCAACTCCTCTCCTCTTGCCCCTCAACTTTTACCTACAAATGAAGTCACTACTGTCCATTATTTCACACGTTACACATCCAGAACAGAATGTTGAAGCTTCTGAAGATCATGCATCTAATTGATATGAGGGGTTTTGGAAATAATGGATACTTACACTACAATGCATAAAAGAGCCTGTGCTTGGTTTCTTATCTCTTCCCTTCACTGCTGTATCACCAGTATGGCTTTTTGGAGCACCATCTGTGGGAGGACTGACTGAAACAGTGTCGTTCTCTAAGAAGGATTCACCTTCTGGTAACATGCAGAGGAGAGCTAAATTTTTCAGCCCTGAAAGCAAGAAAGTTATAAAAGCTGTTTAGCTGTTGAGTGACATGATTCGTAAAAAGCAGAAATGAAATATTTTGAAAGAGAACTGCAAGCTTCCCCTCGCACATTTCTTTTGAATATCAACTCCAGCAAAAAGATGTTCCTCACCATGATCACTTAATCATGTAGTTCCATTAAATAATAGTGATGAAAAGGTGGTGACATTTTACACCTCACAAAGAGACCACCAGGGTAGAAGTCTTAATTAATTTAAGAAAGTGTTAGAGATACTTTTCATAATTTACACTGTTGGGAGGTAAGTGAAATCTGTCTTAGCTTTTAATCCTCTCATCACTTAAATATTTGTACAATAAAATTGTACATTAAAAACCAAGCAGATTAAATAATGACTATGCGTAATGATTTGGTGGTGACATTTCAGCTGTATTGGAGCTACTCAAAAAACCTACCAGTAAACTTATTCGAACTTGAGTCTAGACTTTTTGATACACTCAACACAGGTCTCTATTGTATCACTCTATTTTCTGTAATAGGTCTTAGTAGTTCACAGAAATCCTCATTTCCAGGCAAAGGGTCATCATCTCCAGAAACTTATCTCATACCACAAATAAGGTTAAAAAATTCTTGCCCAAAGATGCAGAACAAAAAACATTTTCCACCAAGTCATGTGCTTTCCTTCAAGTCCTTCAGTTGTCAGCAACAGTTAGTAGCAGAACATAAAGCTATATTGATTGATAGCTTTACAAGATCTAAGATGGAAAAAAACCCTAACCAGAGAGTTGCCAAGTTGTCTTCAATATTTATATAAGCATAAAATTAATTTTCTCAAGCACCCTATATTCCATATTTTAGTGATCTTGAACAACACTCGTTCTACATTTCTACATAAACAGTTATTCTCAGTGAAGTACACAGTAGCTTCCCCTTTCCTTTGGAAACTTCTAAGTGAGTAATCACAGACTTTTCTGACACTTGTTAGAAATCATTGTCTCAGTGATGGAGGAGCTGACTCACCTTTTCCGTGCTGCGCTTTCATCAAGCAGTCTCCGATGAGCTGTATGCACTGATGCTGCAGAACTCTGGCATGAGTGAGGACCTGTGAATCTAGTTTCTCTCCTTCTACTTCCTCCCCATTTGCCAGATCTGCACTGTAGAGAGTCAAAGCTGCAAACAACAGCCAGGAGTAATTGTGGACATACGGCTGGATGAGCCTGTGTCGGTCACTGATTCGAATCGTCACCATTGGATACACTGTGATGCTGTGAGTGGGCAAGTGACTGAAAGAAGAAGGGATATAATTTTGAAACTCAGCCGCTTTCTTGCTAACCAATGTCGTTAGCAACACATGACACCATTACAGGAAACGATGGAAAACCCAACACATTCCAGAGTTTCAAACTATAGACCTGTTTTTAAAGATCTTTGGTGTCAAGCACTGAAACCTATGTTGTCTAACCACAGCACTGTTCATTTCTTCTGTCCTCTCATTTGGGGTTGGTAACTCTCCTGCAACTTTCACAGCCATGGCTAGAAAACAATTGCTACTAAATTACTTCAAAGGTTGGGGCAGCTTTCCAAACTGCAGAAATTTTTGCTGAACTGGTCCTATATTTGCTATATTTCCCCAAAGGACATCAACTAGATGTTCTGATTCAGGAACGACCTTGTAAGAATCAACACTAGAACGACTGATTGTACTTAGTTGCTAATTATCACTTTAACCCCCGCAGTGAAGTGGAAACAAAATCACATGTTTAATACCTGTCAGAGTATTTCTTTGCAGAATAGCATCCATAGCAAAGGTCAAAGTCATCACAAACGTTACAGTTCATTCTCCGACCTATGATAACTCCTTGACAGTGATCACAGGCATACTCCATGTTAACCATTTCATGGTCATCCTCATGTCCTTCAGGTTTAACTCCACCTGTAAAGAAATATTTTAAGATTTCCCTGTAAATCCTTTTTGATAAAGGATCTTTCTTAATTTCAAGTTCACATTCGGATTAGGAAAAGAAAAGCTTAACATTTCTACAATATCCAGAGGAAAAGTCTTTCACTTTATGTATAATTTAGAAGACACTATTTTGTCTTCGAGTATAGGGTATTGAGGAGTTTTTAACGATTCTTACCAAGAAAGCAAGTTTTACACAGATCCATGTCATTGCACTGCAGACAGCGGTAGCGATGCCAAGGTGCAATTTCATCACAGCCATCACAGGATATGTCCACATTTAACAGGTCACAGTAACGAGCAACAAACATGTGCATCTAGAGCAATAAATGGACACAATTTTTTTGAGTATTATTATCACTTTGAGAAAGCTCTTTTTAGACAGAAAGCAGAACACTTCCCCTGCCAAAAAAGATGGGGATTTCTACATCATTTTAGACTTCTGAAGGCCTACAGGGAGCCAGGGATCCAACTCATGAAAAATCAGTTTAAGTCAGATTCCTTTCTCTCCTTTAGGCTTTTAAAAGTCTCCTATTTACCCCTTCTGCAGATAAATAAGCAAATCATAACGTCACCTTTCTCTGCTTCTCTGGGTCAGCTTGAGCTATCTTTTCATACCAGGTCTCAAACATTACATCTTGACATTCATCCATCCACTCACAGTTTTGCTTATAGTCTGCAATTTCATCTTCTTCACTCCACTGACTAAAAGAAAAGCAAGCTCAAAATTAAGTTTGAATGCAATGACGCTTTCCTCTAACATAAATTGGGATACTTTTTTTTTTTAAAGAACAAAGTGCTATAACATGCTAATAAAAACCAGTTCACTTGGTTAATAAAGGGCCATATAGATACCTGCTTCTTGCCTCTGTGACAAGTTCTTAAATATAGATGGGGACCATAATGCAAAAATCAGAAAAATCTACACTTACAAAACTGCTTCTGGTAATGCTGGCAGGTCAGATAAGACATTTTTAAAGCTTTTTGGCCTTCACGTTTGCTCACGCGTAAGAAATACAACTACTATAAAATTGCAACATGCAGGTGCTAAAAACATTTGATATTTATCAAGACAAGAAACAGCATTATCTACCTCCTGCTACACTGCTAAACAAGTGAAATGTTCCAGCAGTAATCAGGTTAAAGATGAAATTTTAATAGTTTTTGCACTAGTAATGCTGCAAAAAATTTCAAGCACTTCAGTAAAGCCCTTGAATGTTGGCCAAAATTATGTCATACTTGTTAATAGTACTTCTACTGCTTGTTTCAGCCCAAAGTTCAGGAGCCTTTCTTGGTAAAAATGGGATCAATAGTTAGTACCATGTGAAAATTGCATTTATACTTGTTAATAGTACTTCTGCTGCTTGTTTCAGCCCAAAGTTCAGGAGCCTTTCTTGGTAAAAATGGGATCAATAGTTAGTACCATGTGAAAATTGCATTTTTCCTGACTCACCAAATCACACTGTCATGAATACTTATGTTTTCTTGTGATGTAGTCATAAGAAGATGTGGTAACTGAATCTCAACAAAGAAGGCAAGATCGCTTGGTTCCCAACTCATATCCAAAAGGTGAAGGAGAGTTGTCTGCACACATGATAAGGCAGGAAGCAACGATCTAAATAAAAACACAAGACAATAAAACACGACAGCTCTAACCTGAAGCTAAAATAGCATATTTGGGGAGCAAGGGCGGATAATCACTGTACACTGATTTCCAGGCTTTACTCTGCATTAAATCATGTGGCAGAAACTCAAGTTTACTAACACGTAAACTTACAAAATTTACCAAGAAGCATAGACAATACAATTTGAATAAATATCCTGTCCTCTATGGATCCAGCTGAAACAGAGCTTATGCTATAGTCTGAATATTAGCAAGAGGGTCCATCTCTTCCTATTTTCAGGAATTTGTTCTCTTTGAAGCCTTTGCCATGTTCAGTTGAAACCGGACAAACGATTTGGGAGTTAGTAGTAGGGAAACGGACACTATAGTAACAAAATTCTCACCCCTTTAGGGCACCTGGCTATAAATCCCAAGAATTCCAACTGGAATATTACCAAAACATGAGCTTTAACATTAAATCATGGCTGCAGAATTGTAGAATCTATTTTGGCATCACTCTTGCTAAAGTATCCTACAATATATTTGCTAATTTTAATATTTTCCTGCTAAGCTTCAGAAACACATTGCAGAATTATAACTACAATATGCAGTAAGTCAAGGTTTTAACAATGATAAATTTATCGTGCTTTCCTGCATAGTATTAATAAAAAGGTAACTTGGCATTTTTGATCACAAGATTAGGGCTCCTCATTTAGTTCTATAAATAATGCAAAGTATAGTCAAACTTAATTAAGGAATTAAACAATAAACAACAAATGACATGGGATGAGATGAGGAAGAAAAGAAAAAAACCATAAATCTCACATAAGTAATGCAAGCAATGTACTGTACCTGTCATTAATTGTACTAAACCCTTTCACAGAATTTACCAGGAACAAAACAAGCTGATAGTAGGACTCTCGAATCTCTTTGTGTAGCTCAGCACCACAGCCTTCCAAGTTTCCAAAGTAGCTAGAAATTAAAGAATCAGTTTAGTAGTCTAGAACTCACTGCTACATATTGGGTAGCATGGTTTGTGCAAATTTTACAGACAATCTTTTAAACACTCCCCACCAAGTGGGAAGGATGTTAGTTTTTTTTAAAATGCAGTCTGCCACTTTCAAATAAAAAAGAAACCTGTACCAGGAATCAGCAGTTAAGAAATAAAACAGGCAAAGGGATGCCATCCAGAGGGACCTTGACAGGCTGGAGAGGTGGGCCTGTGAGAACCTCATGAAGTTCAACAAGGCCAAGTGCAAGGTCCTGCACGTGGGTCGGGGCAATCCCAAGCACAAGTACAGGCTGGGCGGAGAATGGATTGAGAGCAGCCCTGAGGAAAAGGACTTGGGAGTGCTGGTGGGTGAGAAGCTCAACATGAGCCGGCACCGTGCGTTGGCAGCCCAGAAAGCCAACCGTGTCCTGGGCTGTATCAAAAGGAGCGTGGCCAGCAGGTCGAGGGAAGTGATTCTGCCCCTCTACTCTGCTCTCGTGAGACCCCACCTGGAATACTGTGTTCAGCTCTGGAGTCCCCAACATAAGAAGGACACGGAGCTACTGGAGGGGGTCCAGAGGAGGCCATGAAGATGATCCGAGGGCTGGAGCACCTCTGCTATGGAGACAGGCTGAGAGAGTTGGGGCTGTTCAGCCTGGAGAAGAGAAGGCTCCGGGGTGATCTTATAGCAGCTTTCCAGTACTTAAAGGGGGCCTACAGGAAAGCTGGAGAGGGGCTTTTTACAAGGGCGTGTAGTGATAGGACACGGGGCAATGGCTTTAAACTGAAAGAGGGGAGATTTAGATTGGATATAAGGAAGAAAATTCTTCACTCAGAGGGTGGTGAGGCAGTGGAACAGGTTGCCCAGAGAAGTTGTGGATGCCCCATCCCTGGAGGTGTTCAAGGCCAGGTTGGATGAGGCTTTGGTCAACCTGGTGTAGTGGAGGATTTCTCCGCCCCTGGCAGGGGGGTTGGAACTAGATGACCTTTAAGGTCCCTTCCAACCCAAACCATTCTATGATTCTAATATTCTCATGGCACTAAGGAAAGAACCTTCCTAAAAATTTAAAAGGTGCTTTACAAAAATCTAATCAAGATCTTATAGGAAATCAGTGTACTTCAAGATGACCATAAAAAGCTCTTGACAAGTGAGAAACCAGCCGACAGAGTTCAGCCACACGATAGAAATCAGACCTAAACTCATGAACCAGAACAGCATAGTACTAGCTCCTGCTTTGAGATAGTGCTTTCTAGCTGTAAATAAGGAAAAAAAACCTTCCAAATTATCTCTCCTTACTAAGAACCATTGCACATGCATATAATTGATAGGATATTTTTGCCTTTTTTTTTTTTTGTATGTATGTGCGCATGCCCTATAACTGGTCCATAGCTAATATCACTGCAGACCTCAGCTTGCGTGTCCATCACTTTAGCCTCTGGCACATGAGTGGAATATATCACCCCCATCATAAAACTTGTCTTGTACAGGCATCACATCTGAAGTTACGAAAAATCATGAACAAGCAAACCCTTGACTAACCAGACATAACATGCACCATTCTTGGAAGTTAGTTCTTCTGCCAGATAGGTATTATTTTGATTTACAAAGTCAGTTCACAAAAATTCTAAAGATGCAATGCAACAAAAGTAATTAAAAGTTAAATGGGTTAGATCACTAAAGTTTTACTGGATGAGAAAGAAACCAATCTATAATTAGAAAGGAACTTAAACTAAAGCAATAACTGAAGTCTCTACAGTCTTTTTGAGTTTGTTGTGATCTGGTTGGATCTGTAAAGATGTTTCTGGGTATCCACGCTGTGATTCAATTGCATGATGCCCACTGGCATGATGAACAGCTGTACAACTAAGTTCTACTTGAAAATAATCACTGTTTCTTTTAAAAGGAAGCATGCAAGATATGCATAGTAGACTAAAAACTAATCCTAAAATCATATTTTTATTACCCACATGGATTAAAACCCAGTAACTTTCTACTGTTTTCAATATACATGACTGGGAGAACACAAGGGCTAAGACATTAAATCACACGGCTAAGACGTGTCTAAATAATTACTTACTTTGTAAAATCTTTCTGACAGGCTAGAAGTTCTAAGAGAAAAAGTACACACGGTGGGTGAAAACAGTGTGGCTGTCCAAGTGAGTCTAGGCACTGGCGGATTGTCTTGAGCACTTCCATAATATTCTGCCCTTGGGATTTTCTCAAAGCAAGAACCTTTAAAACACTAAGAAGAGCAAAAAAAAAAAAAATCTATGACAACTTCAAAACACTGTGCTTAAAATAATCCAAATAAATTGTAATTCAATAACTACTTGACTAGTTAAACAAGAGTTTGGTATCTAAATTCTCAATTGTATTTCAGCAGTGGGATATTGCAGTTGGAGTGAGTGATAAAGCTTTAACCAGAATTTAGCACTTCCTCTGCCAGTCCAAGTTTTAGAGCCTAAAATAGACAAGCTGAGAATTGGAAATCTCTCCTTTGATTTACATTTTCAGAATACCAAGTAATTTAATAAGAGATGCAACTACTCTGTATTTGGCGTCAAGGATTTCTAGTACTGCTATACCATGTCTTCACTGTTTGTAGATAAGAAGCGAAATGCCACTGCAAACAGACCTCAAGAAGACAAGAAACAGTCAAGTAATTGTTTTCCACATTCAGAAGTTCTACCTGATGGAAGTGAATCAAAGGAAATAATACTCTCTACAACTCCCTACACGGCTGTGAATAACTGAAGTTTGATACGTAAATGTGACACCTGTTTATGTACAAAATGATTTTCAATGCTATCTTGCAGCTAAAAGATGTTTTATTCCACCTGAAGAGGTCTGGAGACAAGTTTCTGTATTTCATAATTGGCAACATTTTCAATTTGCTTACCTTTCATGTGAAAGTGATTGATCCTTAATAAAGTCTAGTATGTTTTTCAATATAGGGTATTTCTCCTTCACAGTAGGCACAGCTCTTGGCTCTTCCATTGATCTGAAAGACAGCAGCCTTAGTCTTCCACGGCTGAACTGAGATTTTCGTGTGGGAGTGGAAGGAGGTGATGATACATCTTCTTGCTGTGAAACTGTATTTTCAACAGGCTTACTATGAAATGCAGATGCTTCTTCTGTTTGGAGGGGGTCTGGAACTTGTTTAATCTTCATATCAGATTGTGTCATTTGGCCCCCTTCTTTCAAAACAGGATGAGTAACTCCATCGGAAGATGACGAGTGTGCTGCCTGGAAGTCCGTGTCCACAACAGAACCTTTTCTTTGGCATTTATCACTGACATACTGTTGGCTATCATCAATATCTTGGTCTTCCAAACTGTCTGCAGCAGAATCTTTCGTCTTTGCTCTTACAGGCAAAAAATTCAGTAACAAAAGGCTCTTCTGCATACAAAGTTTTGCTGCAGCATAAAAATTGGAAGAATTAAAATCATGACAAAAGAACACCAAACACGCTATCTTCTGCTTAGGAAGAAAGTCATTTATCTTGTTTCTTCTGAGCCAAAACAGCTAGAAAAGATTTTTCTCATTACATTGATGATGATGCTATCAGTTACTTAATGCTAGATTTCCAAATGCTAATTTTGAATAAGCACACTGAACCATATGAAGCACACAGTAATCAGTGAGAACACATTTTATTCTAATAACAATCAGCTACTATTCTAACATCAGTTAATTGTAGTGACAAGTATCTACAAAACCAGACGAATGTAAGTTCAGAACCAGGTGACTCAAGTGAGAGGTCACTCCCCGTAGCATTTTCCCTGTGTACTATTTTCTTCAAAGAACAGCAGAACACGATCCCAGATAGTTCATGTAATTTATACTAGTTTATCTCTTCAGGTATTAAAAAGTAACTCTACTCGCTAACTTATCTTTCACAGCAAAGGTAATGACTAAGATTTACAAAGCAACGCTTTACTAAACTACCTGGAATGCTTACACGTTTGGAAAGGCAACACTTACCAAGAGTCTCTGGGTTCACCTCACTTGCTTCTGTGTTCTGCTTCTCCTCAGTATCATTTCCCCTACCCATCAGGGATTTCTGCTTCATTTCCAACTGTAGACAGGATGTTAAAATAGTTAAAATATGACTCCCCCTGTATATCTACACAGCACGGCAGTATGAAGACTGTATTGCATTAAAGAAATTTAAGCTCAGGAAGAGATGACAGTATTTATTCCCTACTGCAGAACAAAACACCTAGTAGTCTGAAAGAGCGGTACCTAAACTATCAGAGGAGATAACGCAGCCTCATACCAAGATGCTCAAGGCTTGTAGGCTGAGACCCTTCCCTGTCTTGTGACTGGAAGTGCATCAGCCCTCCAAGAAAAAGAAGGCTTCCCCTTTACCCCTATACCACTCCGAAAAAGATATACATCTAGTCAGGATATAAGACTCTTCAAAAGCATCGTGTCATCCAACTAGTGAGCACCGTCAGATGCCAACATCACCTGCAAGCCATGGGTACAATGCAACTATTCATCTAACATGCATCTACGCTTATTGCAGCTCTAGTGTATTAAGTTGCCAGGAATTCTAGCAGGCAGGAAAGAGGAGTGAGGAGGTCACAAGATACTAGAACAGTTCATTTGGCCGGCCTGCATCTGACAGGCTCGCGAGAGTAGCAGAACAGCAGGCTACAGAAAGAATTAGCTGTTCTTGAAGGCCACGTAGTTGTTAACATTCAGAATCTCCTGCAGACTAGTGAATCTAAATAAATTTTGACTCTCTGCAGCTGCAGGTGATGATGTGGACACATCTCACCAGGTTGTCACCAGCTCTTGACGTAGGCTTATGCTTCAAGGAAAATTATGTGCAAAAAAACACACTCTGAACTGCAGCCAGTTACCTGCTTGTCAAAGAAGCCATTATTTCCTTTTCTGTCAGCACTGCATTACTGTGAGAATGATGTTTAAGACAGATTTCTTCCTATGCTAAACCTCAAAAGAATTCCCAACTGCTGTATAAGAACATTCCTAACAAACAACACACATTCCTGCTGAAAAATAACACTGATTTTAAGTCAAATTCAGTCTTAAACGCTCATGATGACACATCTGGGGCTGAGGGAAGGAATGCATTTAAATGTTTAAATTCAAAGTTTAGAAGTGAATATATGTTCTTCCTAAGCAAAAACAGTTGACCTAGAATCACTGAAGGAAAACACTGTTCCACCCTACTTCTTAACATTGCATATTAAGATAAAAGACATTAACAGATATCTTCCTGTGTGATCTTACCATCCATATTCTAATTGAATCAGCCAGGGAATATACTTGTGCAAACTCATCACTCAAAGGCACCTTTCCTCCACTGTTGACTGGAAATGAGAGAAAGAAGAGTTCTGTTTATTTACAGCTCCATTTTTATACAACTTGACTACTTAACTAAAATTATGCTAGAGCCTTCCCTCTGTCTCTTAGTCAATTCTTGGAATTATGCCTGTAAGAAAAAGGGAATAAAAACTGCCAGCTTTCAAACACCTTAAATACATAACTGCACCTTGACAAAGTTATTTGCTAAATTAAATTATGGTATCTTTCTCGAATTATGTATCTTCCCAAAATTAATGCCTGCTGTTATGGAAAATAAAAACCTCTCCCCATACATTCAAATATCACAAATGAAAACTGATATAAGAATAATCAATAAATGCTTAGTATTAACTTAAAGCTCTCTAGATGTATTTAGTTACCAATTTTTTTTCCCTTTTGTTTTCCACTGTGAATTTCTGGAATACACTTTCAAGATCAATTTACAAAAATTAAAGACCTGACAAAGCAGTTTCCATCAAAACTGGCCTGACAACAACTATGGAGAAAAAGATATTCCTATTCAGGGTCCTCTCTCTCCCATTCCCCTTTTTGTTTTTATTTATTTTTTTTTATTTTTTCTTCTTCTCAGCACCACTTGTATATGCTTCATATGGCACAGGTCAACATGAGTCTTGAAATTAGTCTCCAGCAAGACCGACAGATGAAGCTATTAACATTATAGTAGGATCCATATCTTATCCACTCATTAATATTTTCCTGAGTTTCCACAGTTTTCAATCTTACTCAGAAAATCAGATCAACTGTCAGGCATAGACAAAATGACTAAAGGCAATAAGCACTTTAGTAATCAAGTCAGGTTTTGTGTCAATCATTTTTACCCTTAACTTTATAGCTCAAAATGTAAGATGTTTCACTTCAAAATTGTGACAGAAAGTGAAAGCCTAAAGTGAAACCCTTCAAAACCAAGTAATACCTTATTATCCAATACTTGAAATATATCAATAAGCTTAATAGAAGGATGGTGTAAGTTTAAAAGCTGTTCATTTTACCTACTGAAAATATATCCACTGTAATACAATGGGTATTATACAAGTTAATAGCAAAATATTACCTTTTATTAAAAAAAAATATTAAAAATATGTATTTGAGGATGTCAAGGTTAGTTTCCACAGTGTACCTCCCAAAATGTTAATTTACACCTTCTCCACCTCCAACATTTAAAAGCCATATACAAGTTGATGCTTGCTTTTTAGAAAAGATACAATGAGAGTGTGAAATGATATAAGAACCATTAATCACCAGGAGTCACACTGTTCTGAATTAAAACTCCAGAGGACACCACTAGTCTCTTTGGGTATATCCTTACAAAGCTTAGTCAGTAGATTCCGATGGTTATTAATATTTGGACAGAGCTCTGAAGATAAAAGCATGTATTAATAAAAAATAAACATTCTAGAGATAAGGTTTACCTAGTCTACCTAAATTCTGATTTTTTTTATACACATCTATTTAAAAATTGTCATGCTAAACTGATTTTTCAAAGTTTATAAACTGAACTATAAGCCTTTTACAAACTTTAACTCTTCATTATTAAGACAGTCTAATATTAGAGTTACCATATTTTTGAAGCTTCTCATATAAATCTGGAGTGAGATACACCAAAGCAGCAAATGTTGAGTTCACAGCTTGATCAACAGTAGAACCAGCAACTATATCTGTCTTTGGGGTCTGTTTTTTACATGCCTGTGTAAGTCCTTTGAAAAGTTCAGATTTTTGCCCACTGAAGTCCTGGGCAGGATCTGATTTTGCAAAGTCGATAAGAAAGTTACGGCAGACATCTTGGTGAGAGCTCCTAGCCTGGAAAGAACGTTGGAAAACATTTACTTTAATATTATCTGAAAAATTGTTGCAGCTCATTTCTACAATTAAGTCAACTTGCAGTATATCTACTGCAGTAGAGCAACCTGGTCTAATGAAAGATGTCCCTGCTCAAGGCAGGAAGGGTTAATTAGATGATCTTTGCAGGTCCCTCCCAATCATTCTATAATTCTGTGAAAATGGAAACTAATAAAGGGCACAGAACAACAGATTCTCTCCTCAGTATTTGAATTAAAGAGTGCAAGTGATGACAGCTTTAGCACAACAGCATATGCTTAAGGATACATCAATCAATTAAGTCTGAATGAAACTGTGACACATAGGGAATTCATGCCAATGAAACAAGAGCAGTGGTGTAAGTACCTCTCTTTTATCTTGGTGCAGTCTACTGCTTTGACTGGCTCCCCGGAGTACCTCAGGACACATCTGATGCCTGAAGACAGGTTTCCACAGAGGAGAATTAAGAACTGATGTTACTTTCAAAGGAGGCAAGTCTGCTTCACTACCTAGTTCTGCAAGACATTCAGAACAGACACTTCAGTTACTAAATATTTTTGTTCATTTTTACAGATTAATGAAATTAATAAATGTTAAATATGCAGTAGGGGGCGAAAAAAAGGTAATGCAGGTAGACTGAACAAGTTTTAACAACATTCTCTAACTTCTGTTTCTCTAATGAGGTGCAGAAAATCGAAATACCCTTGAATGATAGCATCAATATTACATCTTATAGGGACAATATGTTACATTATGGAAGGACTTTAAATCTAAAATTTTCACTGTACTTACAACCATAGAAATTCCCCAATTTGCAAGAGAGTTTAAAAGCTTCTTCTCCTACTAAAGACCTAATAATTTGCTATATGTAAGCATGCTCACATTCAGAAAGGAAGAAAATATTCTATGATAAGAACACTTCAGTTAGTTCCCTAAATTCACAGCTAAGTACCTCCTAATTTTTCAAGGTGAGTACTTCTCCAAAGTGGCGAATGAATTCAGATTTAGGAAGCCACATAGAAGTGTTCTTTTTAACTAAAAGAATAAACAGTGCTTTTTTTTTTTTCTTCCTTATTTCACCTATCTCATATTTTGCATTCTACTCGTCTTCAGTGGCCCAAATCCTAAGTGTAGTTAACTTCTGGAATTAGTCAAACTTAATTTTGAATTAAAATTTAAATCAATACCAAATGCTCATGTAAAACTTTTAAAATAATTTGTGTTCTAAGCTCTGCATTTTTTTTGATTTGCTGGTTCCATATTCACACCACCAACATAGGGTGGATCACAGCACTAGGGAACCATTTTACAAGAAAAAAAGAACAGGAAGAACAGAAGATTGGGCAAACTCTGATATTACTTCATAAATGTAATTCCGCTTATTGTGATTACTTCCAGGTGTCCATGCCTTCCTAACATTGGCTTCTGAATACCAGAGAAATCACAGTGATCTCTGAGTACTCGCTCAGAGCAGTCCTGCAGAACAGCAGCCAGGCTTGCCACAAGCAGTGGGGATAGCTCAACAACCCAGCTTTGCTAAGCAGCAACACAGCAAGTCTTCCATCTTCAGTTAAGAGAGAAACACAAAGGAACTCCATCTTCACAGGGGACTTGAAACATAAGGCCCTCTATCTACTCTTTATATGGCATCACAACTTCTGGAGCTATTAAGTGCACTCACCTCGGAGACTTTTCAGTGCCATACTTCGGGAAGCCAAGCGCCCCATCAGCCGGGATACAAGAAGCTGTAAATCCAAGCCCCAAGAAACGGCAACATCTGGTAGGCCGTAAGCAGTGATGGAAAACTTGTAGCCCCACTCATTATTACTGCTGTCAGAGTGAAAGAGAAACTGCAGCCGTGGGCCAGCCTTAAAGGTCACTTTCTACAGAGCAACAAAACAGTCATTTTGCCAAATGTACATGACAGGAAGATGTTTCAGGGTAATGAATTTCCTTCAGCAATTGTGCTTTTTCAGTATTATGTTCTGTCCATAACAGGTCTAATTACCCCCACCATCTGAACAAGAAACTCACAATACTAAGCAGGTAAAATGTCTATTCAATAGCTTAATGAGAAATTTTATAGATGATTGAGCTTTAGAAGTCAGAGCCATAAAACAACAGAGAAGCATCCCATCTGAGTAGGCGTCACTGAAGAAGGAGCATAGCTGTAGGAAGCACTACATTTGTCTCACGATGTGAAAAATTGCAAGGGCACAGTGTCAACGAGGAAGTTTTACCCATGTAGTTAGTTACTAGCAGTTAAAGATGACAATTACTTTTTCATTTTGACTGCCTGCCCCTTCAATAATAGCAACAAAGATGGATTCTTTAGTCATTCAATCCTTTTATTTGCATTATTGCAGACTTTCTTCCTCACCTGCTGCTCCCCACCCTTGAGAGGGAATAAACACACACATACACGTGCAAGAAAGCACACATCCTTTTAGACAGTATGTTTCCCGCAAGAATCATATGAATTTCCTAAGAATGTATATATCACTTGGTTCAGAATTTGAAAAGGTGCTCACCTTAGGCCACTTCTCAGTGCCAACCTTTGTATCGTAACGAGTTTTTGCACCTCTGGCATCGGTAAACTCCAGGTAATCATATCTGTGAAAATTGCAACTCATTACTTCCAAATTTACTTCTTAAGTTTGGGGGAAAATGTTTATTTTTGGATTTTCACAAGTGCCACATCTCAGTGTACCCTGTCACACCTTTCTGAACCACACCTGCGTTGCTTCACCTGACTGCTAAGGAATTTATTTTATGTTTCAATGCAATAGTCCCAGCAAACATAGACCTGCTTTCCTGCAGAACTTTCCCAATCCTTCAGAATTGGTAATGGGTGCTAATTTTAATATCTGGCATATGCCTTCACTAAGCAGTAGCCTGATACATCACCAGGACAAACCAAGCCAATAGTTTTGCCTAAAGAGGGCAAAATAAACACCACAAGCACAAATTCTGGTGGTCATACTAATATTACAAAACAGATCAAGGGCAAAGGCAGTAAAATTCATATGAACAGTATGCCTGTACATTTGCCAGAAGTGGCTTTAAGCATGAGAAGTCATTCAAAATACACATTGTATATTACACAGGACAAAGAAGAAATTGAAATAGCATGCTTGGAGTGCAAGAAGTATTCCTTGCACTTTGAAACATGAATTTCCCCTCTGCAAATAGATATTGGAAACTAACACAGCACAAGATTAAATTACCTCCTTTCAGTTTCACATCTTTCATCAAATTCCACCTCAAAATAAGTTGCCCCATGACATAGGAAGACTGAGACCTCATGGCAATTATTTTCATAGTTATGAGGTGATTCCATTGTCCATGTTCGCAATACTACAGGCTGTTCTTGCTGCCAGCTTTCCATTTCCATCTGTAGAACAAAAATGTATTCTTGAGATACAAATGTAAAGCATTTAAAAAAAAATTAAAAATTACCACACTAGATTTTTGTGTCAATACTTTCAAGTTGCCAGATGTACATACAAAGCGGCATTTAAAAGGCTACCACATTGATTTACGCCTAAACACCCTTGATAATCATGGTAAGGAAGCACTTCTAAAGCAAAATTAATTTAGTCTACTGTGGGAGGAGACAGTCTCCCCCCAGAAGCACCTCCAAGTCTCCAATGACAACAAAAAGAGTCTGGATGATTAATGCAGATTTAAACATCTATGCTACAGACTCACAGACTTTATTTGCATCACCACAAGCAACGAAGCTAAAAACATCAAGCACATACTATTTTTAATTTATTTTCCTCTTCATCCTCAGAATCTCTCCTTCCTACTTTCTAGGCTTCTCATTTCAGTTGCACTGTCTAATCACTTTTCCCATCTTCCATATAAGTACAGGTATATTTCTAGTTCTTCACTCAACATTCCATTCCATATTCCATGCTTTCAGAAGCATTCCAGTTCCTTTCAAACACTCACCAATACAACTACCTGAGTTTTCTGTGTCTTTCTTGCAATTTTGCTTTTCATAGATTCATAGATTTCTAGGTTGGAAAAGACCTTAGAGATCATCCAGTCCAACCATCCCTAATCCCCATTAAACCATATCCTCAAGTAGATCATCCAACCTATTCTTAAACACATCCAGGGATGGGGACTCAACCACCTCCCTGGGCAGCCTATTCCAGTGGCTGACAACCCTTTCAGAGAAGAAATACTTCCTAACATCCAACCTGAATCTCCCCTGACTAAGCTTATGCCCATTTCCTCTTGTTCTATCACCCATCACTGATGTAAAGAGTCCTTCCCCCACCTCCCCCCCATCCCTTCTCAAGTATTTATAGGCCGTAATCAGGTCTCCCCTCAGCCTCCTCTTCTCCAGGCTAAACAGCCCCAACTCCCTCAGCCGCTCCCCATAAGTTTTATTTTCCAGCCCCTTGACCAGTTTAGTCGCCCTTCTCTGGACCCGCTCCAGGAGCTCAATATCTCTCTTAAAGCGAGGGGCCCAAAACTGGGCACAATATTCCAGGTGCGGCCTCACCAGTGCCGAGTACAGGGGCAGGATCACTTCCCTGCTCCTGCTGGTCACACTATTCTTGATACACGCCAGTATCCCATTGGCCTTCTTGGCCACCTGGGCACACTGCTGGCTCGTATCAAGCTGGTAGTCAACCAACACCCCCAGGTCCTTCTCCGCCAGGCAGCTCTCCAGCCACTCCTCCCCGAGCCTATAGCGATGCTTGGGGTTTTTATACCCCAAGTGAAGGACTCTGCACTTGGCCTTATTAAAGCTCATGCCATTGGCCTCAGCCCAATGATCCAGGCTGTTCAAATCCCTCTGAAGGGCCTCCCTACCCTCGAGCAGATCGACACAGCCTCCCAGCTTGGTGTCGTCCGCAAATTTACTGAGGGTACATTCAATCCCCTCATCCAGGTCATTGATAAAGATGTTAAACAGAACTGGACCCAGCACTGAGCCCTGGGGAACCCCACTGGTGACCGGCCTCCAGCCGGATTTAGCCCCATTTACCACCACTCTTTGGGCCCAGCCATCCAGCCAGTTTTTAACCCAAAGGAGGGTGTGCCTGTCCAGGCCAGCAGTTATCAGTTTCTCAACCAGAACACTATGAGAGACTGTATCAAAGGCTTTACTGAGGTCAGGGAAAACGACATCCACAGCCCTTCCCTCGTCAACCAGGTGGGTCACCCTGTCATAGAAGGTGATCAGGTTTGATTGGCAAGACCTGCCTTTCATAAACCCTTGTTGACTGGGCCTGATCACCCGGTTAACCTGTATGTGCTCACTAATAGCACTCAAGATAACCTGTTCCATGACTTTGCCCGTCACCGATGTCAGACTGACAGGCCTGTAGTTCCCCGGATCCTCCTTCCGCCCTTTTTTGTAAAGGGGGGTAACATCCGCCAGCCTCCAGTCCAGCGGAACTTCCCCAGTGAGCCAAGGCTGCCCAGAGATAATGGACAGGGGTTTGGCAATGACATCCGCCAGCTCTCTCAGGACTCTCGGGTGGATACCATCAGGCCCCATAGACTTGTGGGCATCCAGCCGAAGGAGCAGATCCTTGACCCTTTGAAAGGAGAGATCCTTTCCTCTTGGATCACAGGAGCTTCGATTTGCTCTCCCTCCCTGCACTCAGACACCGAAGGCCAGCTCACCTGGGAACTACTAACCTTATTATGAAAGACTGAGGCAAAGAAGGCATTAAGGACCTCAGCCTTGTCCTCATCCCTAGTGACTAACGTACCCCCTGTGGCCAGTAGGGGCTGGAGGTGATCTTTAGCCCTCCTTTTGTTATTAATATATTTATAGAAAGACTTTTTGTTGTCCCTTACGGAGCTGGCTAGTCTAAGTTCCAATTGGGCTTTTGCCCCCCTGATTATCTCCCTACATGTCCTAACTTCCTCCCTGTATTGATTCCTGGATGCCTGCCCATTCTTCCAAGACTTATAGACATCCCTTTTTCTTTTGAGATGTTCCCAAATCTCCTTTGTCATCCAAGCTGGTTTTCTACCCCGGCGGCTCGACTTCCGGCACACAGGGACAGCTCGCTCCTGTGCCTCCAGAATTTCCTTTTTGAGTAGTAACCATCCCTCCTGCGCCCCCTTACCCTTGAGAGCTGTCTCCCATTGGACTTTGTTAATCAGACTTCTAAACAGCCCAAAGTCAGCTCGCCCAAAGTCCAGCTTGGCCGTTATAGTGTTCCCCCTCCTAACATCCCCTAGAATTGAGAATTCTATTATCTCGTGGTCACTATGCCCCAGGCGTCCTCCAACCTTCACATCTCCCACAAGACCTTCTCTGTTCACAAACAGCAGGTCTAGGGGAGTTTTGTTTCACTGTACTTAATAGTGTCTGTATCTTTAGTTACCTTATGAGGTTCGCTACAAAGGCTTTTCAGTGGTTCTATCAAAGTGCTGAATCCCCGTAGTAGAGTACAGTATGGAATGTCTAAAGCGCAAAAATCCAACAAGAAGATGACCTAGGAGAAAACATAGGTCTCATGAAAATGCACATAACCATAGCCATGCTACCCGGGAATAGTACAAATCCCAATGTTCACTTACCAGCTGACGAGTTGCCATGGCAAAGACAGAGTTACTTATTTTTTCTACTACTCTTTTGCCACTATATTGAGATAAAAGTGACTGCAAAATCGTTCTGATATTTGACAGGAACTGGCCCACATCTAAAGAGAAAAAAAAACCCTTAATAGCCACCTTAAGGACTTGCTACCACAACTTACTTTATCAAACACTCAAGTGCATGGTGATGTCCACAAGACAACAGACAGCAGGAAGGCATCTGCTGGCCCAAGACAGTGACGCTCAAGAGTGAAAACAGTTCAGAGAAATTCTCTGTGATATTTCTATTGTGGAAACAAGTGATGCTTATCAACGATATTAAAAAAAAAAAAGATGAGTAATTTAATCAAACACTCCAAGATTGTTTCAACAATCTCAGTATATCCAGTAGCCTCCTTACACAACTAAGAAATGCAGCTTAAGTAACAAGTGAGGCTACTAATTTTTAGCTATAGCCTTACCCTATTTTTAAACAAAAGACAGGAACACAACAAACTTATTTATATACAAACAACATAAATATTAAGTAATTTTACATAAAATTACAACTCCATTCAGTACTTGGCCCAATTAACTACTCAATAAGAAAACCAACCGAACAAAAAACTCACTGTAACAAAACACCCCTTACAAGCGCCCAACTTCTTAAGTAAGTTCCTTTCTTCTTGCTATCACAAACATCTAGGAAAATATATACAACCACACAGGAGCTTGTCAAAATACGAGGCATTTAAAGAAAGCAAAATGTTCAAATGAAAGTCTGTAACTGTTTGTTGTTTGGTTTTTTGTTGTTGGTGGTGGGTTTTTTTTCAGTATTTGACCCCCAAAAACACTGAAATGTTTTCTGAAGATTCTCCCAACATAAAATTATCAGCATGGCTAAAACTCTAAGTTGCTCAATAAGCCTACAAATAACAGTCATGAGCATGCCTCAGGCAAACCCTGGTGAATCCTTATTATACTGCAATTTGCAAAATCACATTTTCAAGTCCTGTATTACATCACACTTAATTCTGTATTTAATGCCAACACTTACAGTTTTTAAGTATTTCTACAGCAAGATCCTTGGCTGAATTATCGCTACCCTTAAGTTGCAGGTAGCACCATGAAAGGAGGCTACCTTGAACAGACCAGAATAAGGAAGACAAGACTGTGGCACTCTCTTGCTGTGCAACATCCAGCATCATCATTTCACACTGAAAAACAAAGAACGTAACAAAAAGATATCCTCTTCTGCTGCAGAATGACATACAACATGTACTAAGTAAACTGTGATGGACATTATCATCCCATTCACCCCACAAAAAAAGATTAAATGCATCTGACAAGCAGCATATCAAGCCATGAAGCAGCTGATGTGTTTTGTTTTGATAAATCGCAATTTTAGGTAGGAATAGCTACATATGAGTCATTTGATGTTCTCAGCACATTTTTTCTGCACATGTAAATGACTCTCCTCCATTTACACCTCCCTTAGCAGCATGACCAATTCTAACCTCTCAATATGGGATGAGTACTTCTGTCTCCTACTGTTGATAGGCTGCCATAAGGTCTTTTCAATGCTATGGAAAAATACCTCATCTTATACATTACTTACTCTACTATTAGGAAATGTTAATGCTTAAAGGAAAATATTTCAATTGGTTGGAAAATCTAATCCTACCGACTTGAATAGCCATGAATAGTTTTATCAGGAGAACAGGAAAGCTAGTTCCTTCACATACCTCTCAGACACGCAGCTGGCGTTTGAATACATACAAAAATCGTGGCAAAGATGTAGGAAGAGGAACAGCATAAAGACAGTTACCTCTCTTGCCGCCACTAGCAGAAGGGTATCCATGACTGATAGCACTTCACTTATGTCAAAATTTGTAGAAACTCCTTTCTCTGGTAATAATAGGAGTCCACCTGGATCTTGATCACTACAAAACAAAGATCTTCTTACTAATCAACAACAAGTAGTACAGTTCCAAAACACAAATTTAGTTATCCCTGTGACAAATCTGTAGAGATCCTACTGTATAATTACTATGAAAATCAAAAGTTTGGGTTCTGATGACTCGAGACTGATTAAATCAATACTAACCATCACCATGGACAAACAATCACTTGAAAAATAGGAAGACAGCATACGAGAAGCCTAAGAGCAATATACTGTTTCAGTACCAACCTTGGACCATGTTTTATACAGCTATTCAGTCAATAAACATATTAAATAGTAGTATTCTCCTTTCTAAAGCAAAGGCAGTTGATTCTTTTGCAGAATTATTTTTCAGGGGAATAACATTTCTAAAAAGGATTAAATATGAACTTATTAACAGACATAGGGTATCAGACAACTATTTTCAATTTCAGGACCCCTTACCTGAAGTGGGTACACAAGGATCTGAAGGCTAGATGCACAGATTGCTTATGTTCTTGCTCTGTGATGTTTTTCTAGAAAAGGAAAAAGATTTACTTTTATGATATGTTCTGTTTCCCTCCTCTGTGAGAAAGAATTCTAATTTCTGCGTTCTACTATTCATTTTTGGTAAGAAAGGCAGGTTAGCTCCTCTTTCTTTGGATAAGCTGCAGAGAGAGAGAGAAGGGGGAGGGTAAAAAGAGGCAAAGAAAAAAAAGAAAGTTTTTACTTTAACGGGTCAAAGTATACATTATTTGACAACAAGAACTCAGATTTGTCCTCTTTTGTGCATAAAGAAAGTAAGTACTAAACAATCAATTTCTCATGTAATGGTTTACCATCATAGTGAAGAGCTGATGTCGCCTGGTTTGTCTATCTGGGAAAAAGATTGCTGCTCCACTGAGTAGGGTGTTCTTAACTTCCTCTTTTAGCATTTTCATTGGCATGAAGTTACTGTCCCCCATATCCACTACTGCTCATACAAAAAGGAAAAAAAATTACAAGTTCAAATTAATACTCCATCTAATATGTTAGAGGCATAACTGAATTAAACATGTTATTTTACACAACATCAAGCCCTTGCAATCCCATTATACACACAGAAAATGAGGGGAAACTTTTTGATTTCTAGCAAGAAAGATTCTTCTAAGGATATATTTATTCACTGAGTAAATGAATTCTAGGAATATTAAGACTTGACAACTATCAAAGCTAATAAAGTTTTCAAGATGTGACAGATTCTATATGAACTGGTTTACCTCTAGCTTGCTTTTCAGGAGACTGTTAGGTAATTAACAAAAAAGTATACTTGAATAAAGAGGATGTCATCCTACTTTCAATGAAGTCTAATGTGTAATTCCCATTCTCTTCACTGGCTCCAGAATTCTCCCTGTGTTTCAATAAACTTTTCAGGCTCCTTTTAAGATCATTTATATTTATATGAAATATCAGAAATAAACGAACTCCAGTAACGTTACAGTTAAAGGACCACCCTCCCTGCTGGTTCAAGCAGGCGACACGTTCAAAAGAAGTTTTCTATTGCAGCTGTTTCCAGAACACATGTTGTCAGAAAGTCTATAAAACCATTTCACAGCATCAAGAAAAGTTTCATTCTGACAGACTAATTAGCACACACTGACTCAAAGAAGAAACAAAGGAACGGTAGCTGACTTGGCCTCTAGGAATAAATAGCTTTTCCGAAATTGTAACTATTGTAACACATCTGTAAGCCAGAACAGACAAAACAGTTAATGTATTCAATATAAATTACCTTCACACAAATGTCTATAAAGCTCTTCTGCAGCTTCTGCGTGACCAGATGTTTTGCTCTGAGAAGTTTCTTGAGGTTTAGCAGTTTTATTGTCTCCAGTAAGTACAGAGAAGCACCTCTGAAGAAGCTGCAATAGCAGTGTTTGAGCAAAGACGCATTCTTCCCTTGGGCTGTAAGAAAGCATAAACCAAACAGAAGCTAAAACTAGAAAAGAAGCTCATTTCCACCAAATAGACAACACTATGAAAGCTGCCATCACAGACGGATTAAAAAACTGAGCAGAGAGCACATAGCCAAAAAGAGTATAGCTACCAGCTAAATTAATCTACATCTCAAGCTTCTACATAACATTACAGTTAAAAACCCACATTGCAGCAGCAGGAAAATGTTATTTATGTAAATGAAGTAGTTTAGGAAGAAGAAACTGCTGCAACTAAACTTCACATACTTTATTTATACATACACACACAGATTAGTGCTTCACCACACAGTAAATAAGTGACTTACTTTTGGTGAAGTTTATTGTAAAAATTCCAGAACAGCTGCAAATCAAGGCCTGTGAAATCTAAAAATGACTTGTATTTTAATCTGCTCTCCTTCTGTTGAACCTTAAAAAGGCAAAGAAAATGGAGGATTGGAAAATTAACTCTATACAGAACACATTTATAAAAAGTAAATCCCTAAGCACCGGGCTTAAAGCAGCCTAGTTTTCTATAAACTTGCAGCTAACATGGATTACAGTAAGTTCTTTCACAGATATTCCAGTGTCTAAATGCAACAGTTTGTGCTGAAACCTTCCCCTTCACAGAGCTACTAATAAGGATTCTCCTCTTTCCAGATGTCTAGTCCCTCATCCCTGTCCTCCACCAAAAGATTTTACAACCTCTACCTCTTCATCTAATTTAACTGAAAGTAAGTAATGGCCAAAATGAGACTGCCCATGGTTCAGAATTCAAGCTGAAAAGGCATAGATGCATGGACTGTATGAACAAAACATGATTCTGACAGGTATCCTCCGAAGCAGGGTACATCATGCTGACATACATCAGCACACAGCAGCCATAACTTTTAACTGTATACTTCTCACCCTAGATATTTACAAAATTATTTCATATAAAAAGAGGACATGTTTTAATTTATGCGACTTTTCTACCTATCTCTCTAAGCACTTTCACCCATGCTTGCTTCAGAAATAGCTACACTATCTAATAGTAGAGTATCCTTCTGTTACATCTACTTCACCTAGCATTGTAACCTGATGCTGAAAAACAGCTCTTAACTCTCTTTTGGGCCCAAAGTGACTATATTCCTAGTCAACTTCAATAAATATACAGAGAACGCTATTTTTCAGAAACCATTTTTTTTCTCCACAGCATGGCTTTAACAGTTACTAGTACCTAGTAGCAAGACTTTTCTTTATCCATTCACAATCACTGTTAGCATAGCCTTATTACTTTTAGCATGGTAAATATATGCTTAAAAATAACTAAGAAGTAAGAATACCAAGTCCTGTGCCAGCTGCTGGATAAAATGAAGCGTCTTCAGGAGAAGAGTTGTGCCACAAACTGTATCATCATCAGTTTTCCTGCACTGCAAACAGTTCATGCTCCTATCGAGCTCGTTTTGCGTAGGTCGAAGATAGCCAAGAACATTCAGGCCTTGAACTCCAAGCCGTTCTGCTGTGTCTTGTCTTGTGCACAAGAACTTTATCATCAAGTACTAGAAGGATGTAGACACAACACAAGATTTGGTCTTAAAAGTTAGTACAAATTTGGCTTTTAAAAGACATGAGAGCACATATGTGAGGAGACTGCAAGTGAGGTAGGGGAGGCAAGCCTTGTTCTCTGTCAGTCACCCCCATAAGTTCAAAATACTGAACCTGAGATTCAGGCTATGCTTGAACTCTCCTCACTTCCAAAAAAGTCAGTGATGGTTCTGTGATACCTACAAGCATCTCAAAAGTTAGTTAATTCATTATCAGTTCCATTCATTCTGCATATTCTGTTGCTTGGCATTATAGTTACAGCATTTCTGCAGGTTAAAAAAATTATTAGCTGCATTTAAAAGCAAGCAGAGGATCAATAACTAATATTTAAAACATGCTTTGATGCAATCTGTCCACAGTTAGGTACAGAACACAAAGCTGAAGGGAACAGCAAGTTCTGCCATCCAAACATAACTTAGTAACTCTGCACACTCATAAGCCTAAGGGACCAAGGTTTACACAGACAACAGCAGAATGTCTCAGCAAGCAGCGACGGTTTTAGAAAAATTCCCAGTTGACTTGTAACTGTGCCACCACTTCTGCTAATTTCCACAGTACAAAACAGGATTGGGAAACTACACAACAGCTGACTCCAGAAACAAGATAAACACAGGGTCTGAAAAGCAAAGTTTCCTACTTAAGCACTACAAATCAAAATCCATATTGTGTTACTTTGGAAACAGAAAAGTCCCACATTCCTCAAGGAAATCAACCTAGCTGATGGAACCACTTAGTAACTGTCTGTCCCTTAAAACAAGGGTTGAAGAACATGGCTCTGCAAGAATAAACGCTGCAACTATGCAATAGTTACTTCGTCTAGGTCTTAGAATAAAGCAACAATCACGTAATCCTGTTTAGAAATATTTCCTCATGATAAAACCACTAGTCTGCACATTATCACATAATTTTGCATTAAATTTGATCCTGAAGCACCATTTAACTACAGCTATACAGAGAAAAAGAATAAAACTCAAAAGGACAAAAGTCAAGACATTCGTTTAGCTAGAAGCCCATTGATTTTTACCTCTACCCAGAGGAGTTCTCCCTGCACAAAAAAGAGCTGTTTTTATTTCAACTGGCATTACAACAAAGCACAGAGAGGAGCCTCTGACCACTGTGACAGGGCCAATGGATTTTCATGGTTTCTTACCTGGGATATTCTGCATCGCTGCATTTTGACATCAACTTCATCCCACTCTTCCTCCACTTCAAACCAGCCAATAGGATCATCATCTCCCAAATCATCACTCAAACTACTGCTTCTATGTACAAAAGAATGTAACGAACTTTGTAAAGAAAAAGTTTAAAGAAACTGCAAAGCTGTTGATGCGCGACCAAAATATTTTATGCATGTTTTAAAGATGAGAGAGAGACAATATAAACTTTCACATACTCACACTCTAGCACATGCGAGGCAAAAAAATTAAGGAAACCTTTTTAGTCATAGTCCCTAACCTCCTCTCATTCCTAAGCAACAGTAATTTAATAAAGTCTGATTAACATATGATCTTCCTATAAATTGTTTCCGTTATCAGCAATCTGCACCTCAAGTAGAAAGTTTCTTATATCCCTTTTTAAACATTCTTTAAATCAAGAGGCTGAAAACAACGATTTTGGTGGATGAGAAGCTCAATATGAGCCGGCAATGTGCTCTTGCGGCCCAGAAGGCCAACCGCGTCCTGGGCTGCATCAAGAGGAGCGTGGCCAGCAGGTCGAGGGAGGTGATTCTCCCCCTCTACTCTGCCCTCGTGAGACCTCACTTGGAGTATTGCGTCCAGTTCTGGAGTCCCCAACATAAGAAGGACATGGACCAGTTGGAGAGGGTCCAGAGGAGGGCCACGAAGATGATAAGAGGGCTGGAGCACCTTTCCTATGAGGACAGGCTGAAAGAGTTGGGGCTGTTCAGCCTGGAGAAGAGGAGGCTCCGGGGTGACCTTATAGCGGTCTTCCAGTACCTCAAGGGGGCCTACAGGAAAGATGGGGAGAGGCTGTTCAGGAGGGCCAGTTATGATAGGACAAGGGGTAATGGTTTTAAAATAGAGGGAGGTAGGTTCAGGTTGGATATTAGGAAAAAATTTTTTACTATGAGAGTGGTAGAACACTGGAACAGGTTGCCCAGAGAGGTGGTGGATGCTCCATCCCTGGAGACGTTCAAGGCCAGGTTGGACAAGGCCCTGAGCAACCTGATCTAGTTGGAGATATCCCTGTTCCTTGCAGGGGGGTTGGACTAGATGACCTTTGAAGGTCCCTTCCAGCCCTAACCATTCTATGATTCTATGATTCTAACGACAATATACATATTTCCTCAAACACATCAAATTGAGGCTCATTAAAATCAAACAAGCAACAAGTAAATGATGCATCATTTCAAAGTCATTTGAAACAATTCTCCGAAGTTCAAGTGCATTACAACACGATCTAATAGAACATTTTCCACAAATTTGTTACAAAAAGTCCACCAATACCTGTTTTTTAAAAATTGTTTGAATTCCTGCAGCTTCCATTTGTCATAGCTTTCAAATCTTTTGAAGTGTTCCTCTGCATGGAACTTTTCTGAAGTGCTATTATAAGCAAACACCAGCCCACACTGGGCGCCAATGGCACCTCTTCGGACCTAAAAGAACAAATCCAGAGCAATGTAATAAAAAGCCGACAGTTAAATAAGGTGCTGCTTTCACAGAAAAAAAAAAAAGCTACAGAAAGTAACTAGATACTGACAACACTGATCTCAGGAATTCCACTTTTTACCTAAAGAAAAATGAAACACATTTAGAGAAGTATTATGAAAACTCTTGTACTCCACTGAACCAGGATCATGTACGTGGTTAATATTTGCTACATTTGTCACACTGCTAGCACCCTAACATGAACTAGAGTTCCACATATTAATTATCATTCTAATTTTGTATACTTTATTTAAAAAAAACAAAACAAAACAAACAAAAGTAAAACTATATATCCCGGTATCACTACACTACACAAAACAGCTTAGCTGTCTCTCCAGCTCTGGTTAGAATTTATTTGCCAGAAGTCCATCCATGTTCAATTCTCTTTGACACCGAAATATGTATCCCTGTTCCAGGAATTAAACTACTGCTTTGCGTTAAATAAATTCAGCTGCAGAAATCTCAGTGAGGATTTGTCCTGGCCATGAGATCACAAGATCTTGCTTTTAAATCAGACAAAATCACACCAGGTGTTCAAATTACACTGATGTCTCAAAGAATTTGAAAGATTCTACATTTAATCTGAACTCACATGCTATATGTCTTGAAACCTGCTATTCACAAAGTCTAAAAATTATTTTAAATATAACATATAAGATCTTACAAACAAATCCATCCTCTTTAGAGAGAAACCATATACCTAAGAGTCACTGGCTTGAATATATTGCAAGATACAGACAAAAGCAATATAAAACAAATGCCTTTATCACATGCTTGTGGCACCCTGGAACAGTTTTAAGACCTCCCTTTTCTTAAGTTCCCCGAGACTTACACCAAAGTAAAACTCTAAAATAACACTATTTCATGACAAATTTAAAATTTCAGTTCATACCGAAAAATATTTTAATTCAACTGTACCACTAGGGAAAAAAGCAAGCCTTCTATTTCAAAAGCATAGAGGAACTACATACCTTTATTCTAATTTGTGTCACTTGAAATGAAGATTCAGTTCCAGTAGAAAGAATAATACTTGCTCTGGTTTTCCCAGTTTCAGTCAGAAAACCTAACGCAAGAGTAGGAATAAAATGAGGTTGGACGGACTGCTGGCACGAGGTGTTTGAAAGAGAACACTAAGATTGTGGACTAAAGGGGGAAAAAACCCCACAATGCTCATAACAAAGTGTTCCCAAATTAAAGAGTAAAAGACAAGTTAAAAAAGATTGTATCATGTTAGTATATGCTCCTGGAGAGTACACACATGTGTCTCCAGCCAGTGTCTTTCCAGGGAATGCAGTATCTACAGCTCTTTCAAGAGTGTTTCACCATTGACGCTTACTAGTAACTCCCAAATATTACTTTGGCTTATGGTTCACTGACACAACTCACTGCTCCTCAGACTGCAATTCATAAAACATCGGAAGACAATCCACAAAATAACTGAACTCAAACAACAAACACAAGCAAAAGAAGGCGTCAAATAAGCATTTAGAATGTGCCTGATTTTCTATCATATTAGCTTTTCAAAAAAAATGTTAGGTAGCATTTCACTCAAAAAGGAGGTCGAGAAATACAAATCTCTTTCTTTAGGTTGTATTCAGTACATAAAAACATTGTATTAACAAAGACAGGCTTTAAAGGAGAATTAATAGTGAAAACTTCAATGATTTCTATCATCTCTCCATCAATATTTGGGAAAGTAGCAGTGAATGACTCATGACTTCGACCTACAAAATGGGTTCTAGCATCATTTCCTTTGTGACAGCTCATTGTTGACTTCCACATAGAATATCAATAATTCTCCTCAAAATCCAATCTTTTTTTCGGCTGTTTTGTTTTGACAAACCGGCCTCTGAGAAATTCACCTTCTTGTAAAATAGAATTTACATATTGCTTTGTGGAGAGAGGTTTTTGTTGTTGTTGGCTTGTTTGTTTGTTTGAACAGATCTTCCACATCGCTAAACTATTGAGTAGCACCAAATACATATAAGGATATATGCAACAGCACCATAGCCTTGTTAAGAGCCTTTGTGCCGGTTAAATATTGTGGATTTTAAGTCCAGGTTCTTACCATCCCCAGTCCATGGCTCTACAAGGAGGTTTTCAGGCCCTGATTTATCTTCTTTTCCCTTTACATCACATGCTTGCAGAGTTAGTCGCAATGGTTTTCCTAAACAAGAAAATTAACATGTTTATCAAAGTCATAAAATAGCAAGCCTATTTTCCAGTTTTAAGTTCTTCACACAGAAAACGAATTAAAAAAAAACAAACAAACACAATACTCTGAGCTTTTTACCACTGTCGGACAAAAAAGGAGGAAGAAATCGGAATGTAAGAGATATGGTAATCTAACATAGCTAAAGTTTTAGACATGGACAGAAGGACAATGAAAATCATGGCAACCAATGTTCTCTCAACTATTTGCACACTTTGGAATTCGCAATCCATGAAATACCACTCTTGTATTGCAAAAAGCAGCAACTACTATGAAAAAAATAAAACCATTTTCAAAACTTTTGAAAGTAAACACTGATATAATAATTACAAAATGATTAATGTACTCTTTGGCACAAGCCAAGATGTCCTGACAAAACATACTAAAAGGCAAACAAAGGGAAAAATTCTTCATGAGAGACTAACGATAATCTCAGAAGTTGACACTCGAGAAAATACAGATTCATCAAACAAGTACAGTCAATAAAGCAAAATCTTACGCCTTATGCCAGACCATGCACAGCTCTACACTTATGACATATTCGGATTAATTGATTAAAGTGAAAATAAAAGAACTATAAATAGATGCTAAAGACATTACATTTAAAACATCTTAAATTCATGCGCATGCATGTCTGCAAGAGAGATCACTTACTGAGGCTAAACATAGAAAAAAGTTCAGCATGTTATTGAAAAAATAAAAATATCTGATATCATTTGCCTTTTATACAATAAAACCACTATCGCCATCTTGATATAGGAGGCACTATCTTAAAAATTCATGTTTTCTCCCTCAAGATGATGCCACCTGATTCAATTCTTAGATCACAGAAAGGTGATCTAATCACCAACTTTTGGGTCAGTTCAGCTTCACAGGCTATCTTCTTGGTAACAGTTGTTAATTTAGAAGTTTTGTATAATTTTAAACCTCAGCAGAACAACAAGTAAAACAACTCAGAAAGCTGCATATTGCCTTAAATACATATAGAAAAGGATCCAGCAATTATTCATTTACCATATTTATACAGCAGGTTCTGTCTAACTGTTGCCATGGAAGCGATAAGTGATGAAGCCTTGTATGGAGTGTCCAGATGATCAGTGATTGTACAAAGGGAACTTATCACTTTAGCAACACTCCCCCTGGCTAAGGCAAAGGCCAAGAGTGTAAGTTCAACCTCTGGAGTAGTACAACAACTGGGGAGGGAAAAAACAACAGCATGAAAAGAAAAATCAAGACACTATTTTAAATACAGACAAATAATGCTCACATGGAAAAATCTAAGGTGCCTGTTTCTTAATGTCTTTGAATCTTTCAAGATACTAAAAAAGAGCAGGTGAGTAAAAATGAGATATGTTTGCTATACAAATTCTTCTAAACCATTTTGCACTATATCAAAAGATATCAACACAATCTCACCTTGTTATTCTTATAAGGAAGCTATCGACTTCTTCCAAAACATTTGGAGATAAGAAGCTTGAAAAATCTGCAGAGCCTGGTGTAAGAGACAGAGGTGGCATGTGTTGCAGTGCTTTCCTAGTAAAAAAAGGACAGAATATAACATCAGAAAAACAGACAGAATCAGAGAAAACAGCCTTCTAAAATGAATTAGGCATTTGAATCTTCATGATTTTATGAGCAGGTCTCTACAAATAGATTTTGAATGCAGAAGATCTATTTACACAAAGAATCTGTTCAAAAGGTAAAAATTCTAGGCAGAGGAAGTTCAACAACTGCTAGGTAGTCTGGAATCTTGGCCTCAATCTCAGATTTAATGGGACGAATCAACTGGTTTTGAGTTAAATCTGTGACAGCATTAGAAACAGCTTAGTGTCCAAGTACTGCTTCATTTTAAATAGTTCTGGAATTGAGCAAGAGTCCGTTAATAAAGGGAAAATTGCTTTTAAATTATTTCAGAACAATTACAGAAACTAAGAGAGTTAACTCAGATCAGAATTTTTGTCTGGTTTCCTAAGATAATGTAATAATTCCTGAAAACAGGGATTCTTAAGTGGTTTCATCAAAGTCACTCTAACCAATACTAAAGTTTGGGTTTTCACTTTATAATTTCAAATAATGAATTTTTAATTCCCGAACGCATGTTTTCAGTCAAGATTTCCCCTTCATAACTTTTTTAGGCTTTATTAGCTCAGGATCCATATTATACTTCTAACAAATATCTAAACTGTAGCAAGACTGAAGGCTCTCAGTTTTAGTAAAACTTGGAACTATGAACTTTCCTCAGACATAAGCATGTATAGAGTTATCTAAACCTTAAAGAAGTTCCATAGGTTACACAAATTAAGGATAGGCTCAATGGACTTTAGCCTGCAGTATTCATTAACCCAATGACTGCAGTGTTCTGAATTTGGTGCCATCCTGCTAACTAAGCTCTATAAACGTTGATATGGGTGTGTAGCAACGTTACTGGGATTCCAACCCTCCAAGTCATCGAGCAGAAGCATTTGGCAGTCAGACAAGGAAATGTTACACAGAAAACTGCCCATCACCACAAGCAAACAACCGCGCAGAAATATTGCATGTACCCAACTATATCCCCCTGTCATACATAAGAAGGCATTACATAATCAAAAATTTGCTGAAAATTAAGCTAAATTAAGCTCCATTCATAAGTGGAAGGTGTCCAATATTTACAATCAATAAAATTAACACAGAAAATAATTCATCAATTTTAGGCTTCTCCAAATAATAATTCAAAGGATAGGTAAAAACCATATTTTTCAGTGTCTGTTCAATCATGGCTTAACAACTACATTAGATAAAACAGCTAGAAGAATTATACTTATTCCAATATGTGCAAACAGATAAAAGAGAAATATCAAAATTTAAACAGTGTGATAGCTGAAAAGATGTTTAAACACACTAATGGAGGGAGCGGTAACCAGTTACGCAAGATAGATTTGTTTACTAAAGCTGGAAGTTATTGAAAAAATAAATAAAAATCACACACCATGAAAGTTTGGTACTTACTGTGTATTTTGTAAAATAGTGTGAACAAATGCTGGATTTGTTTCCATGGAAGCTGTTACCAGAGAGGTCAGCAGAGACCAGTACCAGATAGCAGAAGCATCGCACACAGAGACGCCCACCTTCTTAACTCTTTGATAACCAACGGCTCTGAGTCCATGGATTCTAGTGTCACATCCATCACTAAGGCAACGCTTGATGTTTATCTGTACATCTGTCAAAACACAAAATAGAATTTTTTTTCCCCATTTCTTCTGTTGGATTAGATCTAGAAGAATCCAGATATTCAAAACAATAATTACTGCAAAACCTCTTAGCAAAATAGCAGCAGACATGTAACAGTACTCCCACATATAGACAACTATACATACGTTTCTTCACTGTGCATCCCGTGATTTGGAAAATTTAACTTTGAACAGCCTATGTCAGCCATTACATAGTGTATGGCTAGAAATCAGGAAAAAAGTAGGAAAACACCCTCAAAGTGGAAAACAGATTATAGATTTTTTTCACCAGTACCTTTTTACCTACATACATAGGAAGTGTCTAGGGAGTGGCAGTGGAGAAGATAGGGAAAAAGAGTAAAGCCTAAAAGCAAAGTTTTAAGTTACATAAAAATGTTCACATAAGTTTTGACCATTTTGAGAGAGGTTTCTCTCTGGTGAGGCCACATCTGGGCCTCTCAGTTCAAGGAGGACAAGGAACTGCTTGAGAGAGTCCAGCGCAGGGCCACAACGATCATTAAGGGAGTGGAGCATCTCCCTTCTGAGGAAAGGCTGAGGGAGCTGGGTCTCTCTAGCTTGGAGAAGAGGAGACTGAGGGGGGACCTCATTAACGTTTATAAATATGTAAAGGGTGACTGTCATGAGGATGGAGCCAGGCTCTTCTCAGTGGCATCCAATCACAGGACAAGGGGAAATGGATATAAACTGGAACATAGGAGGTTCCACTTAAACAGGAGGAAGAACTTCTTCCCAGTAAGGGTAACAGAACACTGGAACAGGCTGCCCAGAGAGGCTGTGGAGTCTCCTTCTCTGGAGATGTTCAAGACCCGCCGGGATGCGTTCTTGTGTGATCTGATCTAGGTGGTCCTGCTCCGGCAGGGGGATTGAACTAGATGATCCTTTGAGGTCCCTTTCAATCCCTGACATTCTGTGATTTTGCACAGATAACAGTGTCCTAGTTACTTCTGAGGAACAACATCCTTGCTGTCTGCTTCTGCGGCACTGGAAGTTCATCTTAGGGAAAAGCACCTATTTGAACTAAAGGGACAAAATTCCTTAAGCTGCAGAAACCATCTTAGGAAGGAGCAGCTTTCCTCTGACTGATTCCAATATAGCACTGACAGATCTAACAGACTTAAAAATAACACTACTTAAAAATCCTTAACATAAAACCTGCTTTACAAAAATCATCTGACCAACTTCAGAGTTTTGCTACCAAAAAAAAAAAACTTGCTCAGAAGCTGATTTTTTGCTAGATACTATTATCCAATATATGCTTTCATTCTGCAAGCACAGCTATTTTAAAATTGCCCCATGTCTTCAAATTGAGAGGCTAAAAATGCATCTTTAGTCATTCCAGCTCTTCAACCCTTAGCCCATGTTACAGACAGATGCCATGAGAAAGACTTTCAAGACTCTCTTACAGGATAGAAACTAAACTACAATTAAAACAATTTCTGACCCAAGGACGAGGTTCAAAAGTTTCTACTCTGATGATTGACATTTCAAGACATCGTTCTATGATCTACTCAACCTTTCACCTTCAAATAAGCAACAAAACAATATACTAATGATATCTTTGGTGACTCACACATCTGACTAATGTTAGCGTTTTCCAACAGTGTTACGTAGCCAGTGATATTGCTTGGAATGTGAACATCTCGGACCTCCTGGAGACTGCTGGCATTCCTTCCCACTGCCACCGTAACTTGCTGTGGCATGTAACTCTGGTCATTAGCTGCCACCGCAATGGACAGATGTCTCAAAACAACATCTGGTTTCATCTTTAAACTGCAAAGCAAAGAAGATAAAACAGTTTTTGCAAAGAGAAGTCAAGCACTTCACTTTTAGCTAAGCTTCACTCAGTTTCCACTTTTACAAACACAAATAAATCCACTGGAGATTACCTAATGCTTCACAGGCATTACCAACCCTGTATCGTGGTGGACAAGTTGGAAAACTTGTAATTGATCTAAAAGACAGTAATCTCTGATAGTGAGACTGTAGAATTTTCTACTGTTCAGCTTTTCAACTGAGAATTCATTCGTTAGTAATAAAAATGTAGTCTCAGAATGAGATTTTTTTTTTTTTTAAAGTACACATTCTTAGATCTACTACCGAAAACCACTAAGCATTTCTGTTTCATGGAGCAGTAACTTTCTAGACAGTGGCAAAGCACTTCTATTCAAGTATTGACCACTGCATCTGTAAAACCATTTGGAAAGCTTCACTACAAAACAAGAGTATGTGTCAGCGTGGAAGATGAATGCATTTTACAGGTGAACACTTTGACTTGGTAAAACTTTACGTAGAGGTGAGTGACTCCTGCTTTCAACTATAGTCATCTGTCACTCGTTAATTCCACAATTTTTTTCAATTACATCCCACTGGCTGTAAAACCTAAGGACTAACTACCCCAACACTCAGCAGTATATTGCTGTGTCACTCACCGTATCCAATGTGAGCGAGCACTCCCATCCGACTGCCAGAAAGATGTTGTTTCTCCATTTGTCATCTTGTCAATATCAGCAGAATTGGACGAGGTTTCTATGTGAGTATAGCACTTTGTGACAGACTTCAGCTTGTCCGACTCCTCGTTACCATTCAAATCACTGGGGTATTCTGCAAAGAAAAGAAATCACTCATAATATTCTTCTTTAGCTTGTTCTGAGAATTGTTATACCTTTATAATAACTATCTCATATAAAGTAACTTGTTGGCATAGAGCACAGCTCCTGAAGAAGTGTTTCTGACAGAAACTAGAAGACAGCAAAGTTTCATTTCAGACGAAATCACAATAATCTCCATCTACCACTTGCAGTAGGAAAACACCTACTTTGGAGTTCAACAGCCTTTATCTCCTCCTTTCATTATTTGCCTCATCAGTGCTTTATTATTACTATGCCAAAATACAAACATGTGAGAAGAAAAAGTAAAATACAATGGAGAAAACCTCAATTTAGCTATTCTAGAGAAGGGACAAAACAGACAGTTTCCCCAAGTAACTTGATCTGTTTCAATACAAGTGCAGAAATCTGAAAATATCAAGTCAATCTGTGAAGAAAAGGAGTCCTCCCCTCTAGGGAGGCCACCAGGACAGTCTCATCTGAAATACAATAAAAGATTCACTACCTCCACTCCAAAACAACAAATTATTTTTTAATACTGAACAGTCAACTTCAGAAAACATTCACCTTTACATGGAAAGTAAGTTTCCAGCAACTATTAGAGATGTTTGATTGAACAGAGAATACCGTAAATTAGTAATTGTCATTCTGAAACGTGTCAGGAGAAGGATGAAAAGCATCCCAGTGTGTTACTCAGATTGCTAGACAGTTAGAAAATCAATTAATGTGCCTCAGAAAAACACACATAAACATGCAGATCAATTTCACAAAAAGTCATGTCTGTTAAGATTAAAATAAAAAACTTTCTTTTCTGTTTATCTTCAAGCTACGGTTACATGACCATCCTGAAAAAAAAAGAGAAAGATGTTCCGTACCTCTCTCTTTTAGGAGAAGTCTATCTAAGGAATCCTTCAACACAGAAGACCGCATAGTACAGATATTGTTGAAGTACTCCAACACTGGGTAAGGGATGGCAGTACTAGAAATCCGATTCCGGTGCAAGAATCTCAGTATCATTGAAGCATGAAGACCAAGACGCTCTTTCGATTCGGAAAATATATCAATAAAACCTAGAAAGAGACATTATTTCTATCTTTGTTGCAACATCTGGCTTGACTAAGTCGTCATTTTCTCCCTCTGCATCTCACTACTAGTTAAATCCAAGTTAACCATGGGAGTCAATATTGGAAGTACATTCCACGGTATGAAGTAGCTCAAGTTTGCAACCTTTACAACAGGACTGTGAAAGGTGCAGGCAAATATTTTTACCAGTCACTTGAAATGCCTGAAGGGGTTCAAAACAATTAACGAAAAATCTTAGTTCCTACGCTTATTTCGCTGTGCCAAAAGTTCCAATCCTTTACCTTCAATACCTAACACGAAACAGTTGCTGCATGACTAACAAGTTGATGTACTCACATCACTCACCTTGAACTATGCTGAGCATCTCACTTTGGTATTGTGGATTATTCCCAATAAAGGCACCAAAGAGATGCCTAATGCTTTCCACCAACTTTGTGAAAAATTTCAGCTCCTTCACAGCAGTACTCCGAATCACAGTGCATTTAGATGCATAGAATAATACCCCATAAGTTCTCTCCTCTGACTTCTCTGTTAGCCAATTCCAACACTCCTTGTCTGTTCCTCTAAGGCAAAATCCCCTTTAGCCACTTATCATCAAAAGCTTGGAAGGAAATCCAGTAACTGATACTTATCCCAGAAATCAAATTTTGAAAACTGACACCTTCCAAACTATATGCTATAAAACATGATTTATATTGTAGCAGGATTTCAAATGTTAAATACGATATAAAGTATATGACTCATCACCAGAAACAGACTCAATGGAGGATTTATTCCTCTGGTTACCACGTACAAGACTGCTTTAGCCACTCACCAAAATGTTGCAAGGAACTGTTTTCTGTCTGTGAGATAAACTAAACAAGGATAAGCAGCTCCCCAGTCATGCAGAGAAGAAAATACTTGTTATTTACAAAATTAAGTTAGCTGGATGCAATTATGGGAAATTTTTAATTTACAGCAACTTCACTTGTTTGATACCAGAGAACTGAGAATGCCTTGGAGTATGGTTTTGATAAGATCGGGACAAGCAGCACTATCAAAGCAATTTATTGAAGCAGCACCCCTAATATAAGGCAGGATTTGGGAAACCATTTGTTTTGTTGCTGTTCTCATACCTGGAACTAGGGAACAAGCTTGCAGTTGCCTGATTACATGGCTAAGCTCCCCTTGAAGATTAGCTCCACTAGAGTTCTTCAGAGCCTCCAGCATATTCTCCACATCTACGGTGCCATCTCCTTCAGCATCAAATTGTGCAAAGGCCTGAAGAGGAACAAAAAAAGAAAATTTATTTTATTTTACTGAAGCCGAAACTCAAGGTATTTCATAGAAACCGTAGCAGTAAACATTATAACACCATTAAATAAAAATCAAAAGAATTCATTTTCTGTAGTATTGAATTCATGACAACAGAAAACAGCCTGGTTGGAAATGTGCAGTCTTTACCTAGTTTGAAGGCATTGCACTGCCTTCCTGTAAAAGTCAACTGTAGTTATGCTTAGGTGGAGACAGCATGTCATCTGCATCAGTGAACCAGCAGTATCCATCCGCTGACACCCGTGGCTGTGAAGGAGGCACTCACAAAAGAACACTAAAAAGCTCTTCCATTAAAGGGTGCGTTCGTTCTAAAAGCCACACTGTCCACTACCCATTAATGCTGCACCCATCTCACACTGCATCCAGTCTAATATTTCAGGTTTTAAATATTTTCTTTAAGAAAGTGTCCTTAGAATCAGATTTTTTAAAATGCGTATTTCCTTCCATCTATTGTCCTCCTACACAAAATACCAGTTAAACATAGTTTGTCAAAGTATTTGTGAAAACAATGGAGAAAGTTTGAAAAGACTTTTTTTCCCTTATTGAAGGGAACCATTGCGGCTTTATTAACTCTGACCTTTACTATAGATTTTTAATATAAAAACTTGTGTTTAGCATGTATGAAAAGTAACTCTCACAGCTTTGCATTTCATATTGTCCTGGTTTCAGCTGGGATAGAGCTAATTTTCTTCCTAGCTAGTATCGTGCTGCGTTTTGCTTCTAGGATGAGAATAATGTTGATAAGTCAAGGACTTTCCACCTTCTCACACTGCTCTGCCAGCAAGGAGGCTGGGGGTACACAAGAAGCTGGGAGGGGACACAGCCAGGACAGCTGACCCCAACTGACCAGAGGGGTACTCCATACCATATGATGTCACGCTGAATAAAACTGAGGGGAGTTGGCTGGGGGGCAGCAGCCGCTGCTCGGGAACCGGCTGGGCATCGGTCTGTGGGTGTTGAGCAATTGCATTCTGCATCATTCGTTTCATATGTTCTTTTATCATTATTATTACTCCTTCCTTTTCTGTCTTGTTGGACTGTCTTTATCTCAATCCAGGAGTTTTACCTTTTTTTCGATCCTCTCCCCCCTCTCACTGGGGGGACCGAGCGAACGGCTGTGTGGTGTTCAGCTGCCTGTCGGGTTAAACCACAACTCACACCTTTGTAATAACAAAAGTACAAGATATTTTTATTGACCTAAGACTCTGAAACAGAACTAAGATCATAAATGTACATTTTTTTAACTAGCCACTTCAGAGAATTCACGATGCAGTGACATACTGCTATTAAAAAACCCCTAGCTGTATTTTCACAATTGTATCTAGTTTGGAAATAAACTTCTGTTTAATTGCTAAAAAAAAATAAATGAACATACCCCAAAAAGAAATGCAGTATTTCAGGAACCTCCATTTTTTTCATATAACGGCACTTCTGCAGCACAGAGCTGAATTTTAGCTTAGTAGTTTTATAAACTCTTGTGAAACACACAGCTGAACCCACGCTAACAACGATTAGCTTTAAAAAACCCTTTTCTTAACAGCACAGAGGGCCAGTGCTGGGCATCCAGAAGGTGCCACAGCCAGTACAGACGACTGATGCTGGGCATTAGGTAGATACTGGAACAAAAAACTAAGACCTTTGCTCGAGGACAACCATACAGAGAGAATTAATTTTAACAAACATAACTCTTTAAACAAATTCCTTGTACTTTCATGCAACAAAAGATTACCACCCATACGCTTGTCTTAATGTAGTATTTTGTTATTTTATTTTTTAACTATAATCTCAGGAGATCACACCAAACCTAGAACTTTAAAATTATTTTTTGACTGTTCAATATAACTTAAACTCTATATTTGACACAAAACATACAGTTTCTGCTGCTCAGGCAAGCTACCCTGTGCAATGGAGCAAAAAAAGAAAAAAAACCCAAACCAGTATGTAAACCTGTCCTCAGAGCTTTTGAGTTGTGTTCAAGACTGGGACATGGTACAAATACAGTAACACTTACCACAACCCAGCTGTATTCTGATCCTAAATAAAAGCATTAAGTCCACGCACTTCCTACCCAGCTCAACCCTGAACATGAAGAAATGTAAAAGAAACATCTTTCCTGGGAAATGATGGCTAAGGTGATCGCTAGGAAACACAGCACACGGAAAAATCACCCCCCCCATTTCACAGGCAGCTCAGGATTCAGACAGCATGACAGAATATCTGAAGTGTGACTTAGGAAAAATCTGTATTTCACCCGTCGCTCTCAGCAGAACTGAAGCACTAACATTTCAAGCAAAACTTGGACACGTTACATGAGAACTGCTGAAGCACTAACGAATGAAAAAGGATTCAGAGGTTCGGTCCATCCAGAAAACAGATTTTGTATTTAAACAGAGGTTCATTTTGCCAATAAAGCATTCAAAGTATGCGATTCACAAGCCCCACCCTGAGAGTAGAAAAGCTTAACGGGCAGATCAAAATTCAGCCTATGTCAGACAGGTTTCTGTGAACATGAAGAAGTGAAACCTATTGACCTGCCACCCACAAACCAATGTCTCATCAGTGTAAAACACATCCTGGAAATCTAAAACACTACAGTGAATGAGCTAATGTCAGTTAAAGAAACGACGTCATCGAGGTTTTCGACACAACTCCCAAGATCTCAGCTTCACAGGATAGACAAGATGTGACCACATACCCACACCACAACAAATCCTTTGACGAGTTTCTTCCCCACTACCAAGAGCGGGGGAATAAAAAACCAAACAACAAAACAAATCGAATAACCAAACTGTATTTTCATCCAGAGGAGGATGTGCGATACAGACAATCCTCAATATTTCTGCAGCCTACAAAGCTCAGTTGTATGTGCTGACAGAAAGAATCCTGATGTACTGATTTGGCTCTTACTGCCATTGCAAACGACAAGTGTTCTTTACTGGCTCTTATAAAGGAACTGGAAACGGAGACAGCATTTTAGCAAGTTACTTAAAACAGGCTGGTATAAACATACCTATCTGTAAAACAAAATTAATCTCTTCCCAGTTTCCAGTAGACTTGTTAATATGTCAGCACTGATTTCAAGGAGCGTATGTGCGATTTAACAGTTCACCAAGTTATTTGACTACTCAGGAGCAACACAAGACAGAAGGAAGTCACTGGCGAGACACAGGAACTGCATGCAGTAAGAAATTCAGACACAACCACTTTCTCAACTGAGTGTGAAATTCCCAATAGAGTATTCCACTGCATTTTAGACACTAGCTAAAGATTAAATGTTCTAGATGTTAAGTTCCTCATACCCCTTCCCATAGCAGAAAGGAAACTGTACTCCCTTCTACCCCCTAAAACCTTAAGACTTCTGTCTATGGAGAGGGAACTCTGTTAAATTACTTTCTCATAAGTCTTCCAAAACTCTTACTTTACAATAAGTAATGGGACACCAATGAGATATTTGACAATTTCACTGCTGATTTTGAAGAGCAACAATAAAATTAAGCCTGCTAAACTTAGACTTGCTGATATCACTAAGAAGTAGCTCAGAGGAATTACTAGTACAGAATTTCCTATCTGCACTATCACTAGCTGCACTAGTAGCAGCGGCAGAAGCATTGTTGTAAATAACCGTTTAATGCGCTGTGGCTGCTGAGCGTAGTCACTGCTGACAGGCACGAATGAAAAAGAGATCTCTGAGCTGACAGCCTGCCTACCAGTAGCAGCAGCCCCTTCTTTAGCCTTGCTGCAGAGCCCTCCGGCCTGGCCTTGCTCCAGCTATCGGGAGGGTGACCGGGGTCTCCACGGCCGCACCGCTCGAACCCCATGCCACGGACCCGGTGCGAGCGCACCCGCACCGAGGGCCCGGGAAGGGCCCCCTGCGCAGGGAGACACACCTCCAGCAGCACCCCAGGGGTTTCCACCGCCTCCCTTCCCGCTGGTCGTGCTCCCACTCCTCTCCTCGTTCCCCCCCCTCTCACCCGCGCACTCAGGCCTCTCCGGAAGGAGCTAGTTTTGCCACTGCTCCGCGCCCGCGCAGCCCCTCGGCCCGGGCAGCGGCCTGGCCCCACCGGTCGCCCCCTCACCTCCTCGCTCTCGCCGCGGGAGCCGGCTGCCAGGCGGGACACGCTCTCCAGCACCTCGCAGAACTGCTCCAGGCTGACGGCCTCGTCGCCGCGGCTGAGGCGCTCCTCCAGCCAGCGCACGAGCGTGCTGTGGTGCCGCGACACCAGCGGCTCGGGCAGCGCCGCCTCCCGCAGCCGCGCCGTGGCTTCCCGCAGCCGGGCCTGGTCGAGCAGCACCTCGGCCGGGGGAAGTGGCGGCGCCGGGCTGGCGGCGGCGCCGGGCGGGAAGGCAGCGCCGGGCTGAGGCACGGCGGCCGCCCCCTCCATGCCTTCCTCGACTCCCTCCTCCTCCTCCTCGCTGCTGTGGCTCGCCGCCGTCCCCATGAGACCCTCGGAGGCGCCGGCGCTGCGACCCGACGCTCGGCAGAGCGGCTTCTCCTTCCCCCTCCTGCGGCCGCCGCCGCCCCGGCTCCGCCCGGCCCGGCTTAGTCAGCAACTTCCCGGCGCGCCGCACCTGTCAGCTCGCGGCCGGCAGCGGCCGCACCACACTGCCGCCAAGCGACACCCGGCGCCGCAAAGTCCCGCCCCGCCCCGCTCCGGAAAGGCGCGATCGCGCTGCGCGACAGTCGCCGTAAAGCGCAGCTGTGGAAAAGATAGTCCCGTTCCACCCGCAAACACACACACACCCCGCTCCGGCCACGCTGCCGTGCGGCGAGGAGAGTGTCGTGAAGGAGCCGGCCGCGTTCACGGCGGACACGTGACCTGCAGGGCGGGGCGGGGCCATGCGGCGGGGCGCGGCGGCGGCGGCGGCGGCGCTGCTGTGCCTAGGAGCGGGCTGCCTACTGGGCCGCGGGTTCGATCCCCGCGCCCGGCTGCTGACGCCCCGCCACCGCTTGGTGCGCGCCGCCGAGCTGGCCCGGTGCCGCGGGGCGGCGGGCGAGCCTGGCCTCTACCTTGCCGTGCTGGGCCGCGTCTTCGATGTGGAGCGCGGCCGCAGGCACTACGGCCCCGGCGGCGCCTACAGCGGCCTCGCAGGTACCGCTAGCGGGGCGGGAGGGACCGCCGGGGCGCCGGGTTTGGAACTAGTTGGGGGCTGGCAGGGCTGGGTGGGGGCTGGCGGGGGTCTCACCGCTGCCCGCCCGCAGGGAGAGATGCCAGTAGAGCGTTTGCCACCGGCGACTTCACCAGGGCGGGGCTGGTGGACGACGTCTCGGGGCTGTCGCCGGGCGAGCTGCTCGCCGTCCAGGGCTGGCTGGACTTCTACAGGGACCGCTACCGTCCCGTGGGTACGTGTTCTGGCCGGGACGGCACGGGTGGGCGGGGGCGGGCAGCGACGTGGCGCCAGGGTTCGCCTACACCCCACCCCGGCGGGGGTCTCCCCCCGGGGCTGCGGGGGCCGCTGGAGACCGGCGCGCTGCAGCCCGTGAGCCGTCAGCGGGAGCGGCTGCTCAGCCAGCCCTGGTCTGAGCTCTGCCGCCCGCTGCGGCGGGGCTGGACCGTTCCGCTCCCCGCGGCCGCCCGCGGCAGCCTCTGCCCCGCTGGTGTCTGTCTGCTGAGCGAAAGGCGCTGCGAGTGCTGAAACGAGCAGGGCTCGGGGCACGGTGGGAGCAGCAGCGCGGGGAAACTCTTTTGGGGAATGAGGTGTCTGGGTGGGAGGAATTCTGGGTTCTGCAGCTGAAGGTGGCGTTGACTTTCTGATCTTTAACAAGTGTGTGCCTAAGCTGCTCCCGCGTGGATTTATTAATATGGCTAAATTGCTGTGTGATCTAAGAATGGACGAGATGTAAGCTCAGTTCCGTTTTAAAATTGGGCCATGGTGAGATCCTCCTTTTTTTTTCTTTAAATAACAAATTAAAAAAAAAAACCCAAACCCTATTCATTTTCCTTGCCTGAAAACACAGTGGGCTTAATTGATCTTCTCTCCCAGGGAAGCTGGTAGGCAGATTCTATGATGAAAATGGGGAACCGACAGAAGCCTTGAGGCAGGCGGAGGCTGCGATTGAGGAAGCTCTGAAGTTCAAAGCAGAAAGCGAGCAGAGGAAGCAGCAGTTTCCACCCTGCAACTCTGAGTGGAGCTCTGCTAAGGGCAGCCGATTCTGGTGCTCCAGACAGAGGTAAACACTGTCTTCCTGCCATCACGCTTGGACCCTTTAGAGCAGAGCATTTCTGCCCTTTTTTTGGATGCCCTGAGCTTTGTAGTTGCCTCTCCTAGCAGGAGTGGCATAGGAAGATGTCCTGGCTCCTGCAGCCAACTGCTCTCCGTAGTCTGTAGGTGAGGTCAGCCGACTTCTCCATAGAAGGGCATAAGTTGGCCCTAATGTGCTGAGTGCTGACATGGCTGGAATATGTCAGGCATGGTCCCTTGCCCAGTCTGCATTCCTCGGGCTTTGCTTTCTGACAGAGGCAGAGCCCACGGGCAAGGAGCAGCGGTGCCGTTCTCTGCTGTGCCGGGTTGAGCTGTTACTGCTGTGTGAATCGGAGTCCCTAGATTTTTTCTGCCAGTCCAGCAACCTCTGACAGCTCCACACAGTCTGGTGTTGCACAGGGGTGTAGGTTGGGCTAGTGAAAATGTTATTCAGCATAGGGTAGCAGAAGGGAACTCTGCTCACTGACCTGGTCAGCAGGTAAACAGAAAATAAAGTTTCATCCCAATCATTAATACTTTTAGAAATTTTATTTCTGAGGCAAATCTGTCACACTGGAATGAAAATCAGGTTTCAGAATTTGCCACGTGCACACAGCCTTGTTCTCAGGAAGACAGGACAGAAATCCCACTAGGACCATCTGCTGCATTCAAACAAGTTTTCTCACCTAACAGGAATGCAAGGTGTCATATCCCACACAAGGATTAGCTCATGTTTTTCAGACAGTTTCACAGCCTGTCTCACAGGCTACTGCCACAACAGCTTTCATTTAAAGCCACATAAAAATGAGGTTGAGCTTTGAATAATAATTTCCTACTTGGCCTATTTAGTTGTATACCTCTCTCAGTTTAGGAACTGTTTTGTTTTAAGATGAAATAATTTCACAGACCACATTGCAAAATGCTTAGTCTTCATTTTGATACACCAGTAGCACTGCATACTTTGGAGGATCCGCTTCTATGCGTGAATGAGCTTGGGTGCAGCCTTGGGACTGGGTGTTGGGTGGCAGTCTCTTGTGTAAGAGTTTACAGGTTTAAAAGATACAGTGGTTAGGGGAACAGGCAGGATTTGGCCCATAAAGAGGCACTATGAAGTAGTTGTGGAAGTAATTGAGACTTTTTTTATTCTTTTGTCCTAGTTCTCAAAATCATTGTATTCAGTCACAGCACAGAACGCAGCCTGTGGTTATCTGTGAGCAATTGGCTTTCCCTGGAACAGGCGTTTTGCTGTTAAACATACTGTGCTGCACGGGGCTGTGAGTCCTTTTCCTGCAAGAAAAACGCGGGAAGCAGAAGTTAGTTGCTTCCAGAAGGGTGAGAGCACATAGCTGCATGGATCAAACCAGGTTCAGGCCACAGGTTTCTGAAGCGCAGCCAATAAAAAGGTGTCAGAAAGCTATGGGATGGATGTTGGCTCTCGGGAGCAAAGTCTACCTCAGTGAATATATTGTTAGTTGTAACTCTCCCACATTGTTTTGGTTTTTTATCTAATGATTCTCTATTCACTGGAAGCATTTTCACAGGTTTGAATTGTAATTTATTTTAATTTTCCATTCTTAGTGGGGGAGTGAACAGAGACTGGACTGGAGTGCCGCGGAAGCTGTACCGACCTGGTTCGAGGGGGAGTCACTGCGTGTGCGTGAGGACTACTGGTCCCCCGTGGGGCCAGCCAGACTCCACCAAGCACAGTGACAGAGGGGATCTGGATAACCCTCAGCTGGCGGAATACGACGGCTGCCATCCATGGGCCGAGCAGTGTGTCCTGACAGCATGATTCCGAGTGCTGGATCCGAGGGGGCCGTAGAGTCCTACAACGAAACGCTGTGCTTTGGGTGGCCTGCTCCAGCTTCATTCCCTTCCATCTGTGCAAAGGGAGCAATAACAATTTCATGTTATTTGCAACTTTTAATGTGCAGAAATGGAGATGAGAGAAGAAGGAAACACTTTAGCCAAGTTTGTGGTTAAAAAATCAGAAATGGGATACTTAACTTTCGTCGTGCTTTATTCCTATGTTTTTTTTACATCTGGCAACAAACTGTAGGACACACAACCTGAATTATATTTAAAACCCGATTTCTTGTGCAGTCAGAAAATAGATGCTTGTTTGCACAGTGGTGGGTGCAACACGTGTTTTAAGGCAGCGAGATAGTGAGCACAGGAACTGCTGCAGCATCACTGACCTCAGTTTACGCGGAGTCCTCCAGGCGCTTGAACTCTGCGTACTGCGTTGTAGTGTTAGTGCTCCTTCCCAGTCACCTGATGTGTTCCAAAGAGTTTAAAGGTAGCAGGGAGAAGTCTAAATTTCTCCTACAATTAAGGTATGTAGTATCTAGGAACTTGTGGAGTTCAGTTATGCACAAGCTTTATCAAATTCATGGAGTACAGAAGGCAAAGGTCATAGCTGTATTTCCTCATGTAGTGTTTGTGTTAGATAGCGTGCAAAGAAGATAGTGGAAGCCATCTACGAGGATTGTTGTTTTATATTAACCTCCCCATCCTGGTCCTGTGATTCACTACTTTCAAACTACTCAGATCAGGAATTGGTAGTTTTAAATAGGCAATAACAAGAGTTATGTGGCAACGTGACCACTCTGCTGTAATCTATTTCCTTTCTGGTATATGACCTCCTCCCATCTGGTACACTTCCATCAGCCCATGAGGCTGGATGTATCCTCACAGCTACCTGAAAGTCTGTACATATTTTATCACAGCTGGCAAAAATTCAGTCATATGAGTAACTCCAAGTAGAGCAGGACAAGTTACTGCCCTGTCCGAGTGGGGCTGAAAAGGACGAGGGAATACCTGCGTAAGGCCTAGGTGCTGTAAATCCCAGGCTGCAGGGGAGCAGGAGCTGAGCCTACTGTTAGAATCAGTTTCTGATGTAGCTGCAGCATCAAGAGACACCCCCAGGTTACACAGTCCATCAGTGGCATAGACCTGTGCTGAGCTGTGTTTGGTTCTTAAGGGAGCTGCCACCTATTTATAAACAGCTGGGAGGCCTTTGTAAACTCTTTAGGTTTGAGCTACTACCGCCTCCAAAGAAAAGTCCCACAAATCTAAGTAATTAGTTAATAACTAGGGAGATTACAGGAGGCCTGGCAGCCTTGCTTCAAAGCAAGGCCAGTTCCTTCAGTGCGGTGACAGTAGGACACATGACAGCACTTTTCACCTATGATGCTTAGGTGAGGCCATAGCTGCCATGGACAGGAGCCATACAGCAATTTAAACGTGTGCTTGGTGGTTGCAATAAACTTCGGGGTTTTGTCATTATATTTTTTTCCCCACCTGGTCCTGTTGTGTTCCTTTTCCACCATAATCTTGAAGAGAAGTCCTCCGAAGCACTTTGAGGCAGCTGTACCAGCTCTTGCAGTCATCAGTGGAAGCTGTAGGTGTAGCTGAGCAGCAGCAGAGCCATCACACAGTGTTCAAGTCCGCAGTCATGTTTTTAGAACTGAAACTCGGCCATGGGCTTGTGCCGTCTTTGGGACTGGAGTGGGCTACACATTTCACATAACAATCCTAAAGAAAAAGCTGTCTAAAATATGCAGGAAAGAGCGGCAAAACAGTGCGTCAGTCTCAACAACTTAATGGGCATTGTAAATGTCAGCATGTCATTCGCTTTTGGACATACCTTCTTTAACAAGAACTTGCATTTAGAGGTCAAACCAGATTGGCAAGTGTCTTCAAAAAAAAGCTTTAAGGTATTTAAGTTGGGGCAAATTCCAGATTATTAAATAGTGTAGTTTGAAAAGAGAAGGCATTGTTACAAGTCGGAGTCCTAGTGAAGATGGGTCAGCTATGTAACTTCTAAGCAAGTTTCATCTTGCTGAATGCTGGAGCAAATAGTGCTGAGGGGATGGTTTTGATCTTAAGAGCTACACAAAAATCAAATAAGCTGCTGCAGGAAGGCAAGATGGGATAGTGCTTTAACTTAAAGTTGGTTGGAAACCAATTTGCAGCTTATTTCTCAGTGTTTGGAAATACTGCGGGGGACGAAGTGTGAGGTGGTGGAGTTCATCTTGCACTAGGAATAAGTCATCTATTCAAGCAAACAAGGAGACTCCCTCAGTGACCTGGAGTGTCCCAAAATTATCTTGTTTCTACTCTAATTCAAAAGCTCAGCTGGATTCTCCCATGGCAGAAAAGGGTGGGAAGAAAATAGTGATAGGGTCAAGTCAACATAGACACTGCTCTAATAAAGCTGACTGTTAATCAGTACTTTAGTAAGTTTTATTAATAAAAGACTAATGCATCACAATCTCACCAAGATGTTTTGGTCATTTTTGCTATTGCACTGAAGCTCTCCTTTTCCTGAAGTAAAGCTGCAGCAGATACATGCTCTTCCAGGAGGCCAAGCTGCCTGCCAGTATACAAGTGAATGCACAAATTGTTTGAGTCAGCTCAGCTTGTCCATTTAAGTGCATCTGAGCTGAGAACTGATTTATTCTGTGAACCAGCTCTGGCCTGTAGGAAGTTCGGATTGTTTCGTAATTATTGTCTGTAAGTAGTATAAGGCATTCAAGATGACTCTATGGTATAAATTAGAACACCAGACCTTATCAGCCAAAAGAACAGTTGTAGCAGTTCCACAACATTAAAATGAACACCTGGAATAATTTCAGGACAAAGAATAAAAGTTGTCATGCCCAACTGAATGTTATATCCCTAGTTTTCCTTGTGGCTTGTAAAGGACAGCTTGCAGAGGGGCAGCTGTCTTTACAGGAGATACTATCTTAACTAGATAATGCACTTCACAATGCATTATCTAGTTCTGCATTTTATTACAAGTAGAATCATTACACAACAGAGTGATGCATATTGGAAAAATACATTTTTACAATGACTCCAGACAAACATTGCAGATAAAATGCCATTGTTCTAAGACTTCCTTTTCTATTTCACGGAGGGTAGTAGAAGGTTCAGGGTTATTCTTGTCACTCGTACAAGCTTTGATTTTTCTAGATGAGTTTGCTGCAGTACCCAACTCTGCTGGTTACAGGAAAAGAGGACTTGCCTGTTAACATCTGATATACAGAAAAAACAAATCCAGCCTTGGCCTCCCATATTGTTACATGTTAATTTAAGCACTATGCAAGAAGTTGTACAAGCTGTTGATCTCCAGCACTGGAAGTCATTAAGGCATGTCAGCTTTTAGCCAGCAACTTGCTGTGCTCGTTAGTACCTTCAACCCTAACGTTCTCACTCCACTTAGTGGTGTGAAACAGTGATTACACCTTTTTCAGACACTCGTGGATACGTGTGGGGGCAACATATTAGGTTTTAAATCAGGCCTTGATGCCTTTAGGAAATGATTACATTGTAGTAAAAGGAGCAACTGGCCAGAGTGAAAAGGCTTACTTTAAAATATAAACTGGGTAAGCAAGCGGGCATTCATAAATTCTTGTATGTGCCAAACTCCCCAAAAGCCCTTTTGGGAAGAGATCTATTAGAACAATTGGGAGCCATGATAAAATTCAAAAAAGGTGAAATTACTCTGGAGGTAAATGATCATCAGTACCTAAAAATAATGAGCTTGCTTTTAGTTAATGTTCCCACAGAAGGAAAAATCAACGCAGAAATCACTGACCAGGTATATCCCGGAGTTTGGGCAACTGATGTTCCAAGACAGGCCAAAAATGCCCAGCTGGTGGTAATAAATTTGAAAAACGAACACAGAGCGGTGTCATGGTTTGATGTGGGGGGGTGGGGGTTCTGGTGGCAGGAGAGGGGTTTTGCTCCCTGCGACCTCCCCGGTTTTGGAACCGGGTTAGGCTGAGTTCTGGCCACCAGATCAGACTGCCATCCCCCTCGGGGTTGAGCCAATAGGGCGCCTCTGCGAATTGCCCTATTTAAGTCAGGACAAAGGGACCGGAAAAGGTGCTTCGCCCAGGATGGAGCAGAGAAGGGAGGAGGGCACTGCCCCCGCTCCCTGGCTCCCGGCCGGGCGGCTGCCTGCGTCGGGCCGGCGCCGCCCACGGAGAATGGCGGCGGCGGAGCCAGCTGGGGAACTCGGGGGCACCCCACTCCCGGGGTGCCCACTGGGCTGAGTTCACCTGGAGAGAACTGAGATCTGAGAGAAACAGCCGCATCGACAGCAGGTCAGTGAGGATGGAGCGGGAGGAGGTGTGCCGGAGCCGAGTTTCCCCTGCGGCTGGTGGTGAGATGGCAGGCGGCCCCCTGCAACCAGGACGGCCTCGGTGGAGCAGAGACCCACTCGCAGCCCGTGGGGAGAAGATGCCTGAGCCTGAGGATGGTCGTGTTGGGACGCACGACAAGGCAGAGAGGCATCTGGAGTCTGCGTGACGACCCACGCCGGAGCGAGTGGCTGCAGCTCCCTAAGTACCCGAGACTGTGGTATAGCCCACACCGGAGCAATCTGTGGGGAAGGATTGTTTCCAGTGGGCTGGACTCACGCTGGAGAAGTTTGTGGATTTTTCCTCGTGGGTAGGGGATCCACTGGAGCAGGGGAAAAGGGTGTAAGGACTCCTTCTCCTTTGAGAGAGAAGCAGCAGTAACAGCACGGAATGAACTGACCTGCACTCCCCCAGTCCCTGCCCCTGTGCTGCTGGGGGGAGGAGGTAGAGCCGGGAGGAAAAGGAAGGGGGGGGGGGAAGGTGTCGGTTTTAAGATCTGGTTTTGTTTCTTTCTGTCCTCTCAAGTAATCGGTTTTTATTTCCCTTTGTCCTTCTAAGTAACCATTAATAAACTGTTTTGCTTTGAGAAAAGCTCTGCCTGTTTTGCCCAGGACCATGGTTGGTGGGTGCTCCCTCTGTTCTTGTCTCAACCCTCAGTCCCTTTGTTTTTTTTTCTCTCCTCTCTACTTTACTGGAGAAGGAGAGACTGTGTGAGTTTTAGTTGCTGGATCAGCCTAAAACCACGACAAGCGGTAAGAATTAAATAATACCTACTAAAAAAGGAAGATAGGGAAGGGATTCATCCCATCATAGAACAATTCCTAGAGTTCGGTTTATTAAGAGAATGTCAATCAGAGTTTAATACTCCTATCCTCCCGATACGAAAACCAGATGGCACCTATAGGATAGTTCAAGATCTGGCAGCCATTAACAAAATAACGGAAGATCTATACCCCGTGGTTGCTAATCCATATACCCTGTTAACCACCCTGATTCCTGATATGACATGGTTTACAGTTCTAGATTTAAAAGATGCCTTCTTTTGCCTCCCTCTCCATGAAGCCAGTCAGAAAATTTTGCTTTTGAATGGGAAAATCCCAAGAGTGGTCGAAAGACCCAGCTCACCTGAACAGTGTTGCCACCAGGTTTTAAGAACAGCCCTACAATCTTCGGGAACCAACTAGCAAAAACCTGGACCTTATCGCGACCAAGACCAGAGAATCCTGCTTTATCTGGACTGTAAGTTTACTAAATTTTCTTGGGCTCCAGGGATACCAGGTGTCTCAGAAAAAGTCACAAGTGACCTTACAACAAGTTACATACCTTGGGTATGAAATTAGTGCAGGTCAGCATTTTCTGGCCCAGAAAGAAGCTATATGCCAGACCCCCCGACCACAGACTGTGAAAGAACTACGAACTTTCTTGGGAATGACGGGGTGGTGTCAGCTCTGGATATACAGAGAGGGGAGCGCAGCGCTGCGAAACAGTGAGTTGGTGTTGGGTGTCAGAGGGAAAATGGGATTGGGGCTTCGTGACTGCTGATGTTGGGAGTTTGGTTGATTTTTGAAGGTGTGAAGCAATGAGCACAGCAGAATATGAGTACTGGAGCTGATGGGGCAGTGAGCAGTGGGGGAAGGAGCAGTGACTGTTCAGGTGTCACACACCTGGTGCAGCGGTAAGCAGCCCCCAGACCCATCTTAGAGTGCCCCAGTCCCCCAGAACCATTCTGCACCTCCTCAGACCCTTCCTAGAGACCCCCCTATCCCTCCAAGAGACACCCAGACCCATTCTACACCTTCCCAGACCCCTCCTACAGACTCCCCAATCCCCCAGAACCATTCTGCACCTCCTCAGACCCCTCCTAGAGTCCCCCATATTCTTCCAAGAGACCCCCAGACCCATTCTGCACCCTCCGAGGCCTATTCTAGACCACCCAGACCCAACCTACAGACTCTCAGCTATTTCCAGCCCCATTCTACACACCCCCAGACCACTCTAAGAGCCCCCAGACCCTTCTTAAAGCCCCCAGATCATCGTAGAGCCCCCTACATCCCCCCAGACCCATTCTACGCCTCCCCCAACTCCTCCTAGAGTCCCCAGGCTCCTCCAACAGCCCCCAGACCAATTCTTAAGACCCCTAGATCCTCCCAGACCCATTCTACACCCCCAGACCCGTTTTAGAGCCCTCAGACCCCCTGTAGAGCCCCAAGACCTCTTTCAGAGAGCCCAGACCCATCCTAGAGATTTCTAGATCTCCCCAGACCCATTCCACACCCTCCCAGACCCCTCCTAGAGATTCCTAGATCCCTCCGAACCCATTCTACATTTGTCCAGGCCTAACCTAGAGCCCCCAGACCCCTCTTAGAGCACTTAGATCTAACCTATAGCCCCTAGACCCATGTTACAGACCCCCAGATGCCCCGCACCCATTCTACACCTTCCAAGGCCAATCGTAGAGCCCCCAGACTGCTCCTATAGCCCCAGGCCCATCCTAGAGACACCCAGATCTCCCCGGACCCATTCTACATGTCCCTAGACCCCTTTTACAGCACCCAGAACCCTCTGTGGAGCTCTGTGAAGCTCAACAAGTTTTTCTGAGGCTTTGTGGGGCAATGTGGAGCTCTGTGGGGCTCTGTAATACACTATAGAGCTCTATAGGCCTCTATAGAGACATAGACAGCTCCACAAAGACCCACATTGTCCCACCCAGACCCAAAAGAGCTTTATAGAGCCCCACAGAACCCTATAGAGATTTATAAAGCCCTATAGAGCCCAACAGAGCCCCACAGAGCTTTATAGAGCTCCAAGACCCCTTCCAGATAGCCCAGACCCATCCTAGAGATTTCTATATCTCCCCAGACCCTTTCTACACCCCCAGACCCATTTTAGAGTCCTCAGACCCCTCCTAGAGCCCCAAGACCCCTTTCAGAGAGCCCAGACCCATCCTAGAGATTTCTAGATCTCCCCAGACCCATTCTACACCCTCTCAGACCCCTCCTAGAGATTCCTAGATCCCTCCGAACCCATTCTACATTTGTCCAGGCCTAACCTAGAGCCCCCAGACCCCTCTTAGAGCACTTAGACCTAACCTATAGCCCCTAGACCCATGTTACAGACCCCCAGATCCCCCCACACCCATTCTACACCTTCCAAGGCCAATCATAGAGCCCCCAGTCTGCTCCTATAGCCCCAGACCCATCCTAGAGACACCCAGATCTCCCCGGACCCATTCTACATGTCCCTAGACCCCTTTTACAGCACCCAGAACCCTCTGTGGGGCTTTGTGAAGCTCAGCAAGTTTTTCTGAGGCTCTGTGGGGCAATATGGAGCTCTGTAATATACTATAGTGCTCTATAGGGCTCTAAAGAGACACAGACAGCTCCATGTTGTCCCACGTTGTCCCACATTGCCTCATAGAGCCCAAAAGAGCTCAAAAGAGCTTTATAGAGCCCCACAGAACCCTATAAAGATTTATAAAGCCCCACAGAGCCCTACAGAGACCCACAGAGCTCTATAGAGCCCCACAGAACCCTATAGAGATTTATAAAGCCCCACAGAGCCCTACAGAGACCCACAGAGCTCTATAGAGCCCAAAAGAGCTTTATAGAGCCCCACAGAACCCTATAGAGCCTTATAAATCTTCACAGAGCCCTGTAGAGCTCCACAGAGCCCCACAGCACCTTATAGAGCCCCAGACATCCCTGCAGAGCTCCATCGAGCCCCACAGAGATTTATAGAGCCCTACAGGGCGCCAAAAAGCCCTCTAGATCTTCACAGAGCCCCACAGAGGCCAACAGAGCTTTATGGAGCGTCACAGAGCCCTATAGAGCCCCAGACACCCTCGCAGAGCCTCACAAAGCCCAACAGAGCCTTATAAAGCCCCAGAGAGCCCAACAGAGACTTTCAGAGCCCTACAGAGGTCTATAGAGCCCCTTAGAGGTTTACAGAGCCCTGTATTGCCCTATAGAGTTTCATGGAGCCCTATTGAGCCCTGCAGAGCCCCACAGAGCCCTGTGGAGATTTATACAGCCCCCCAGAGCCCTATAAAGCCTCACAGAGCCTGACAGAGCCCTATACAGCTTTACAGATTCCCATAGAGCCCTAGAGAGCTGCACAGAGCCTAACAGAGCTATATAGAGCCCAACAAAGCCCAAGAGCCTCACTATGCCCTATAGAGCCCCAGACAGCCCTACAGATCCTCACTGAGCCCTACAGAGCTCTACAGAGCCCAAGAGAGTCCTATAGAGCCCCACAGAGCCTCATAGAGCCCTGCAGAGCAACATAGAAAACCATAGAGCCCTATAGAGCAGGTGGGGCGTATGCATATTGCAGGTCGGAGGGTGCCAATCAGGGAGCTAGGTTGGGCGGGGCTGCGAGCGGGTGGGGAAAGTGCCATTTGCAGGGCGGAGGGTGCCAATCAGGTGGCCCAGTTGGGTGGGGCGGAGGGTGCCAATCAATCAGGTGGCCCAGTTGGGTGGGGCGGAGGGTGCCAATCAATCAGGTGGCCCAGTTGGGTGGGGCGGAGGGTGCCAATCAATCAGGTGGCCCAGTTGGGTGGGGCGGAGGGTGCCAATCAATCAGGTGGCAGTGGGGCTGCGACAGGGCGGGGTGCGGGTGAAGCAGGGGGCAGGACTCGCAGAGCGAAGGGCGGTTTAGAGAGGATGGGCGGGGTGAATAAGAAGCAAGGGTGGGGATATGCTGGTGAGAAAGAAGCAGGGTGGGTTGGTAAAAAGCAGGCAAGGAAGAAAAAAAAAGACAGGTGTGTCCCTAAAAAGCAGGTGAGGAGGAAAGAAAAAGCAGGGTGGGTCGATAAAAAGGAGGCCAGGAGAAAAAAAAAGATGGGAGAGTCGGTAAAAGCAGTTTGAGGGAAAACAGTAATGGACAGGAACCTTTGTGACGCGGAACCAAAGTTCCGGGGTGCGTTTGGGGGGGGGGGGGTGGGGAGAGCGCAAAAAGAATCAAAGTTCCGGGGTGCGGTTTCCAGGTAGGACAGGAAAAGGGAAAGACTGGGCAAAGTCTTCGGGTTCTCTAAGGTTCTAGAGGGCTCTCTAGGGTTGTATAGTGCTCTGTGGGGCTTCTTTAGGGCTTCTATAGGAGTCTATAGGGCTTTACAGGGCTCTATAGGACTTCCATAGGGGTCTATAGAGCTTTATGGGGCTCTATAGGGCTTTTAGAGATTTTTTATAGTACTCTATATGGCTGTATAAGGGTCTATAGGGTTTCTGTAGCTGCCTGTAGGGCTCTATAAGGCTCTATAGGGCTTCTATACATGTTTATAGGGCTTTATGGGTCTGTAGAGGGCTTCTTTAGGGTTCTAGAATGGTCTAGAGGGCTTTATAGGGTTCTGTAGGATTCTCGAGGGCTCTAGAGGGTTTTTAAATTCCTGCCTATATTTCTTGAACCCTTTCACATTCTTCCGCTGCCTTTCCCTCCCTCTCCCTGACCTCATTTGACACTGTTTCCCATAACATTCTTCTGCAGAAGCTGTCTGCCTATGGCTTGGATGGGTGTGCGCTTCGCTGGATCAAAAATTGGCTGGATGGCCGGGCCCAGAGAGTGGTGGTGAATGGAGTTAAATCCAGCTGGCAGCCGGTCACCAGTGGTGTTCCGCAGGGCTCAGTGCTGGGGCCTGTTCTCTTTAACATCTTTATCAATGATCTGGATGAGGGGATCGAGTGCAGCCTCAGCAAGTTTGCAGATGACACTAAATTGGGAGGTAGTGTTGATCTGCCTGAGGGTCGGGAGGCTCTACAGAGGGACCTGGACAGACTGGATCGATGGGCTGAGGCCAACTGTATGAAATTCAACAAGACCAAGTGCCGGGTCCTGCACTGGGGCCACAACAACCCCCTGCAGCGTTCCAGGCTTGGGGAAGTGTGGCTGGAAAGCTGCACAGCAGAGAAGGACCCGGGGGTGCTGGTCGACAGCCGATTGAACATGAGCCAGCAGTGTGCCCAAGCAGACAAAAAGCCAACGGAATCCTGGCATGGATCAGAGACAGTGTGGCCAGCAGGAGCAGGGAAGTGATTGTGCCCCTGTACTCAGCACTGGTGAGGCCACACCTTAAGTACTGTGTCCAGTTTTGGGCCCCTCACTTCAAGAAGGACATTGAGGTGCTGGAGCGGGTTCAGAGAAGAGCTACAAACTAGTGAAGGGTTTAGAGAACTTGTCCTGAGGGAGCTGGGACTGTTTAGTCTGGAGAAGAGGAGGCTCAGGGGGGACCTTCTCGCTCTCTACAATTACCTGAAAGGAAGTTGTAGGGAGATGGGGGTCGGTCTCTTCTCCCATGTTATGAATGACAGGATGAGAGGGAATGGCCTCAAGTTACGCCAGGGGAAATTTAGGTTGGATATCAGGAAGAATTTCTTTCCAGAGAGGGTTGTGAAGTATTGGAACAGGCTGCCCAGGGAGGTGGTGGAGTCCCCATCCCTGGAGGTGTTCAAAAACTGTGTAGATTTGGTGTTGAGCAACATGGTTTAGGGACCCTGACAGTGCAGGGCGAATGGTTGGACTCGATGATCTTGAAGGTCTCTTCCAACCAGACAATTCTACGATTCATTTTTATTCCTGCCCGTCTTTCTCCTACCCCGTCGCTTTTCCAAACTCTCCTTCTCTCTTTACTTTTTCCAGGCTCCTCGTTTCTACTTTTAATTTCCTCTCTCTCTTTCTTTTCCTGTGATGCCTTTAGGATTTTCTCTGTCTCACCTCATCTCCTTTTCCTGATGGTCCTTTCTACACCCTTTCAGGTCTGTCTTAGAGCTCCCAGACCACTCTTAGAAACCCCCAGACCCCTCCTAGAGACACACAGATCCTCCTAGACTCGTTCTACACTCCCCTCCCCAGGCCAAACTTACAGCCCCCAGACTCATCCTACAGACCACCACATCCCCACAGATTCATTCTACACACCTCCAGGCCTATTCTACAGTTTCCAGACCCCTCTTAGAGCCCTCAGACCCCTCCTAGAGACACCCGGATTCCCCCAGACCCATTCTGCACAGCCCCAGACTTCTCCTAGAGTGCCCAGGCCCCTCTTACAGCCCCCAGACCCCTACTAGAGAAGTCTAGATCCCACCAGACCTATTCTATATCCACCCAGGCATATCCTAGAGCTCCTAGACTTATGCTAGAGACCCTCAGACACCCCACACCCATTCTACACCCTCCCAGACTAATCCTAGAGCCCTCAGACCCCTCTTACAGCCTGTAGATCTTCCCTAGTTCTTCTACACCCCCCCAGACCCTTTCTACACCCTTTCAGGTCTGTCTTAGAGCTTCCAGACCACTCTTAGAAACCCCCAGACTCCTCCTAGAGACTCCCAGATCCTCCTAGACTCGTTCTACACTCCCCAGGCCAACCTTAGGGCCCCCAGACTCATCCTAGAGACCACCACATCCCCACAGATTCATTCTACACCCCTCCGGGCCTATCGTAGAGGCCCCAGATCCCTCTTACAGGCCCCAGACACCTCCTAGGTCCCCACACTCATCCTAGAAACCACCACATCCCCACAGATTCATTCTGCAACCCTCCGGGCCTATCTTAAAGACCCTAGACCCCTCTTACAGCCTCCAGATTCCTCTTAGAGCCCCCAGACTCTTCCTAGAGACCCCCAGATCCTTCCAGCCCCATTCTACACCCCCCAGACCCCTCTTAAAGCCTCCAGAACCATTGTAGAGACCCCCACATCCCTCCAGATCCCTCCTATGCCCCTTCCAGACCTTTTCTACAGCACCCAGACCCTTCCTACAGTCCCCACACTAATTCTTAAGACTCTCAGATCCATTCTTCACTTCTCCAGAGCCCTTCTAGAGCCTTTAGACCCCTCCTAGAGACTAGAGACCCATCCTGGAGACCTCTAGTTCGCCACCAAACCCATTCTACACTTCTCCAGGCTTATCCTAGAGACCCCCCCGATCTCTACACACTCCCAGACCCCCTCCTACAGCCCTCAAATCCATCCTAGAAAACCCTACATTTACCCAGATGCATTCTACGCCCTCCCAGACCTATTGTAGAGCCCCAAGACCTGTCATAGAGCCCCCTGACCCATCCTAGAGATCCACAGTTTCTGTCAGACCCATTCTGCATCACCCCCAGACCTATCCTAGAAACCCCCAGACCCCCCCTAGGCAAATCCTAGAGGCATTGGCCCCTCGTCCCAACAGGCTCCAGCTGGGCCTGGGAGCACCCCAGGTGTGGCCAGTGAGGCTGAGGGTGGGGCTGTAGCTATAAAAGGGGCTGCCTGGGCACACCTGTCCGTGGGGGCTGATGGAGTGGATCCTGGGGTCCTACAGGCAGCTGCTTCAGTCAGGAACAGGCAGTCCCTGCAGTGAGGATCTCCCTAAGCTGTCCCTGACAGAGTGGACACCAGCACACAGCACCGGGAGCTCGGAGCCTCCATCAGCTAACGTGGGTTGGTAAAAAGCAGGCAAAGCAGGTGCAGAAAAAAAAAAGCTGCGACATGGTGAGTTGGCGTCGGGTGTCACAGGGAAGATGGGATTGGGGCTCCGTGACTGCTGATGTTGAGAGTTTGGTTCATTTTGAAGGTGTGAAGCAACAAGCGCAGCAGAATATGGGCACTGGAGCTGATGGGTCAGTGAGTAGTGGGGGAAGAAGCAGGGACTGTTCATGTGTCACACACCTGGTGCAGCGGTAAGCAGCCCCCAGACCCCTCCTAGAGACCCCCCAATTCCCCAGAACCATTCTGCACCTCCTCAGACCCCTCCTAGAGCCCCCATATCTGTCCAAGAGACCCCAGACCCATTCTACACCTTCCCAGACCTATCCTAGAGCCACCAGACCCCTCTCAGAGCACTCAGACCCATCCTAGAGACGCCCACATCCATTTTACCCCCTCAATGCCAATCCTAGAGCTCTCAGACCCAACCTAAAGCCCCCAGACCCATCCTAGAGACCCCCAGATCTCCCTGGACCAATTCTACACCCTCCCAGGCCAATCCTAGAGCCCCCAGACCCTTCATAGAGTCTTCTAGATCTCCCCAGACCTCTTCTACACCCCCTCAGACCCTGTCTGCACCCTGTCAGGTCTATCTTAGAGCTACTAGACCCCTCTTCAAGACTCCCAGACCCCTCCTAGAGTCATTCTACACTCCCTAGGCCAGTCTTAGAGTACCCAGACTCATCCTAGAGACCACCAGATCCTCCTAGAGTCATTCTACACTCCCTAGGCCAGTCTTAGAGTTCCCAGACTCATCCTAGAGACCACCACATGCCCACACATTCATTCTACACTCCTCCAGGATTATCCTAGAGCCCCCAGATCCCTCTTACAGCCCACAGACGCCTCCTCGAGCCCTCAGACTCATCCTAGAGACCCCCAGATCCCCCACAACCCATTCTACACTTCTTCAGACTCCTCCTAGAGCCTTTAGACCCATCGTAGAGACCCCCAGTTCCCCTCCGGACCCATTCTACACTTCCCCAGGCTTATGCTAGAGCCCCCAAACCCCTACTAGAGACCCTGAGATCCCCCCACACCCATTCTACACCCTCCCAGGCTAATCTTAGAGCCCCTTCTACGCCCTCCCAGACCCTTTCTACACCCTTTCAGGTCTGTCTTAGAGCTTCCAGACCATTCTTGGAAACCCTCAGACCCCTCCTAGAGACACCCAGATCCTTCTAGACTCATTCTACACTCCCCAGGCCAACCTTAGAGCCCTCAGACTCATGCTAGAGACCACCACATCCCCACAGATTCATTCTACACCCCCCAGACCCCTCTTACAGCCCCCAGATCCCCCAGACCAATTCTACACCACCAAAGGTGAAACCTAACCACCCCAGACCTATGCTACAGAGCATAGTCCTGATTCCCCCGGACACAATCTACATCCCTCTAAACATTTCCTAGAGCTGCCAGACCCATCCTAGAGACCTCCAGATCCCGCAGCACCATTCTACATCCCTCTAAACCCCTCATAAAACTGCCACAACTATCCTAGAGACCCCCAGATCCCCCCAGCACCAGTTTACACACCCCAGACTCCCTTTAAAGTCCCCAGAACCATCATAGAGATCCTCACATCCCTCCAGACCCTTTCTACGCCCCCCCCCCAGACCCCTCCCACGGCCCACAGGCCTTTCCTACAGCCCTCAGACCAATTCTTAAGAACCCCAGATCCCCCCAGACCCATTCTACACTTCTCCAGACCCTTTCTACGCCCCCCCCAGACCCCTCATAGAGATCCCCACATCCCTCCAGACCCTTTCTACGCCCCCCCCAGACCCCTCCTATGGCCCACAGGCCTTTCCTACAGCCCTCAGACCAATTCTTAAGAACCCCAGATCCCCCCAGACCCATTCTACACTTCTCCAGACCCCTCCTAGAGACATCCAGATCCCTCCTGGACCCATTCTACACTTCCCCAGGCTTATCCTAGAGCCCTCAGTCCCCTCCTACAGCCCCTAGACCCCTCCTTGAGATGTCCAGATCCCACCAGACCTGTGGAGAAGGGATTTGGAGAAGTACTGAGACGACTCAATATGAGCTAGCTGCAGGAAGTCTCGTTTATTGCGCAGTTCTTATTGCTTATATAGACAGTATTTGCCAGTAATCCTGAGACCACACCTTTTCTACACCATTATTGGATGATACATACGCTTGTCATATTTAACAGCTTATTTCAAACAGACACCCGCCTAGCGAAGCTCTGCTCTAAGCAAACACTACTCCCTTATCATACTGCATAGTTTTCTTATCCTTAACTTCAAGGGCATTCTACCCTTGAGGCCTAACTTTCAATCTCCAGTCTTTATTTACACAGGGTTTTCTTTGTGCAGTCTCTTCTGCACTCCAACAATTCCCCCTTTCTTTTCTTGCACGAAGAAAACCCTGTGCACGAGACTGTCAACCTCAGTTACTAGCATGTTGTTTTGGTACAGCCTTGCAAAAGCAGTTTCTAGCATATTACTTCCCTTTCCGAGGGCTTTACTATTTCCACTATATCCAAGATTCCGCTGAGCAGGAGGGTGTCAATCAGGAGGGTCATCGCGGAGAAGGGAGGCAGGCACGGCACCTTCAGGGCGTCCCCTGTTTATCCACACAGTGTGCTCTGCAGCCTCCCCCCGCCCCGCTCCGAGCCATCCCTTTTACACCCTCAGCAGAGTCCATGAAACAGACACTGACTGGGCATTGCTGCACGCGTGGCCAGTGCGTGCAACAAGGCTGCCCAGTATGTGCTCTGCTGGCCAACAGCGGATTTTTAAGTTGTAACATATTTCTCCTAGCTTCCTTTTTCAAAGTTACGTGCTCACAACTAAGTCCAGTTTGTAATTCTTTGTCATTAATTTGGTACCAGTTAATTCTCCTTCCAGTAGCTCCCTTCTGATTGGAAAAAACACACAAAGCATATATACAAGCAATATATACAAACAACTTTCACACATGTAATATACTAAATCATAAGAAACATAAAGACAGTTTACATATCAATATACAATCTTCTATTACAATTCTTTTGAACCATTTTCCTCGTTCTGTGTCTCTGTCATCCCTGTTTGATCTGTCAAATCTTGGATCCCTCTTTCTCTATCTCACTTCGCTGGAGTTTTACACATTTACACAATTTACGCATGGCTTTCTTCATGCATTCTCTCCAATGATCCATGTCCATTGGCTATAAGCCAAGCTCCAACGATTCCCCCTTTTCTTTTTTTTCTTGCATGAATAAAACCTTGTGCACAAGACTGGAAATAGCTCGCTGAATAAGTTTCCGTATAATTCCTAAGCCAAGCAGTAATAAAAGTGTTATGATAAGCCATCGCAAGCCTTCTTTTACTAGGCTTAACAGCCATGGCGACAGGTTGCCGAGCAAGCCTTTTAACCAGGAATCGAACCAACCATCCTCTACCACAGTTCTCCCCAAATGCTCCCCAAGCCATTGCAACTGTTTGTGGATGGACTCACTATGGTCACTTAGATTAAAACAACACATGCCTTCAAATTCTTCACAGCCGTGTCCTTGAGCCAGAAGCAAAAATCAATAGCCGCACGATTTTGTAAAATAGCGTGCCTAAGGCTGTTTTGGTCTAGTAGTAGCCATTCCAAAATTTGAGCGGTGACACCTGCTTGTCCTTCTGACCAGAAGGCCAGATCCTCAGTTTGCTTCAATGCCTGGGCTGCCGCCACTCCAGGCGCAACCATAGATGCAGAGACTCGTGCTGCCACAGACCACAGCCACACCCCATCGCCGCAGCCAGACGCAGGACCTGCACCTGCACCTGCCCCTGCTCGGCGCAATCGGCGCGGCACATTCAGCCATCGCCTACAACTAGGGCCAACACTGCCAGCTGGCCAAGACAGCAAGGCCCTCCACAAGCACTCCCCAGGATACCCCGCCAAGCGCGGTCACCGCAAATCAGAAAAACACTGGGGGTAACTCCTTGGCAGCATCGCCATTCCGCAACAGCAAAATTTGCTGGCCTCGATCAAACAGCGACGGGGCACCACAAGCGCCGAGCCTAATTTTCTGATTAGACTGTAATCCAATTTTTCCCAGGCCTGATCCGCAATATCCGTCTACCTTAAACACAAAACTTTTGTATTGATCATTAGTTGGGGACACGTCTGTCCAGCTGCCATCTTTGAAGACGTTATAGGGAAAATGCCATCCCAAGATTTGAGCAGCTTGGTTTTGGAGGCTTGCTATGCTGGCATACTTGTCGCTAAAAACAACACGTTTGTGTAACATGGTTGTTGCTGGCACTACCTACAAATTTTGATCCTAATAAATTTAACTCTTGTGGGAAATATATGGAAGACTGCACCTTTTTTTTTTTTTTTTTTAATCAAGCATTTGTTTTAATGTTAAATGAATTCATTCAATAACAGCTTGTCCCATAGGCGAATGAGGGATACTGGTAGTGTGAGTCACTCCCCAATCCTGTAAAAAGGCACCATACTGAATCACTGCCTGTCCCGATTTTCTTTGGTACTCCCATGGTTTTCTTCAGTGTAAGCAGTAGCAACAACAAAGGCAGAAAACATATCAACAGTTACATGTACATATTTAGATCAAAGAAACGATTGAATATAAGTAATATCAGTTTGCCATAATTCATTGGCACATAAACCTTTTGGATTTACTTCTGCTGGAGTATTTGAAGGCACAATACGCTGACGGTCAGGGCAGGCACGTACAATCTGCTGAGCTTGATCTGCTGTCTGACCTGACAGAGAGCATCATCTACCACCAATTGACAAACTGTAGGATTATTCATCATTCCTTGAAGCAGTACAATCTAATGATATTGTTGCGTGGGTCGTTCATTGTTAAGCACTGGAACTGAAAAGGCAAATCTAGGACAATCATTAGGGTGTAAATAAATAAAAAAAGTAAAAAGGTGAAATAACCCAATCTTTTAAATCAATCACCATCAAATGCTAACATTCTGGAATCGTAGTAGGATTTGGTACACCCAGTTGTAATGCACCCATTGGTGAAATGATTGCATTAATAGCTCTTAAATCTTTTAACATAAATCTCTAGCAGAGCTCAGAGTCTGTGGGAAGATAGAAGATAGGCTGTGCCTGTGGAATGCAGAGGAAGGCTTGGAAGAACAATTCCCATGAAGCAGTCGACTCAAGGTGTTCAGGGGTGCAAATACAGGGCTGGAAGGAGCAGTGTTCCTTCCCTGATAGTTCAAGGAAAGCAAAGGGGATTTTAAAGTCTTAGAACTGGGGGAAGGTTGGGAAAGTGGTGGTGGGTTCATCTGCCTTTGTCAGATGGGTTTTGCTGTTGGGTTTGAGTATTGACAAGATCTGTTCTTTTTTCAGTGTCCGTGCAGCCATCAAGAGGTGCAACAAAGTCACAAGAGACACAGCACGAACCGTCTGGGCCTCCGCGTCACAATACGTAGGGCTAAACATCAGACGATTCTCATCTCAGAAAGCATTAGTTACGCTGAAATACACCTTGCAGAGCTCCGAAGTTTCTACTTCTCTATACGTTTTACATGGCAGAGGAGGTCAGAGTCGGCTGCTGTGAAAGTGACCAATGGTGCTTTGTTTGCAGGCGATGAAGAGGAATGGAGTGATTGCAGTGACATCCTAGTGTGGCCAGGTGGTCTTTGCCGAGGATGGACTCCGACCTCCAGTCCTCCGAAAGCTAAGTTGAGGGGCCAGCGCTATCTTTGTGTGGAGCAGCAAGGAGGGGTTTTAAATTCAGTGTAGCGTAGAGGGCAGTTCAGAATAGGACACATTTGAGTAAGGAGGAGGTCTGGGATCCTTTACACAAAACATAAAGCATGTGCTGGGCAGGGCAGTTCTAGCCCATGTATTTGTCAATATGTATTTTGTGGTGTTGATTTTTCTGTGTCCTACACCGTATGTTACTCAGGTCTTGATGTTCTCGTTGTTCTTTGTGCCGGGTAGGCACACTGGTAGCCGTACCAAGGGTCTTGCGTGCCTCAATTCATCAGCATATCGCTAAAGAAGCGTTTCCTTTCTCGCCTTAGAAGCTCAACTCAGACTTCTTGTGTGTCTCCCATCTCAGAAGCTTAGGGACAGTCGCCTCGCAGCGGTGATCCAGGATGCATCGGCATATCTTCTGTCAAGCAGTCTATTCTCACAGAGCTGTTTTCCAGTGTTCTCTGCATCCTTTTGGTCTGAGCTCTCACAGCCCAGTTTCTCACACATCCATCGTCACAGTTGCAGTCATCTCTCTTTGTCACCGGCTGTGGCATTTCACCGATCAGGAGCAGCCGTAGATTCTTCCTCACGGCCCCCTAAGTCTTCTCGCCTAAAGACGTCTTCCCTCCAGGAGTAATTCTTCTTGCCGAGCATCATCTCGGGTCTCTGAGTCTCGTCGTTAATCTCGTTTGTGTGCAATGTCAGTCGGTGTGAGTGTCCGGGCTGGAGCTGCTCTGCCCAGGGGCGTAGCAATGTTAGGGGAAGAAAAGCAGTGAGAGACTATAGTGAACGTTAATGTGCCTAGGCTGTTTAGTTATTAGCCATACAGTCCACTGAGAGCAAGTAGCCCTCGGTAGCACGTGAGGATGTTGAAGGGATGATGGGAGCCATCTGGGAGAGGCTGATTGAGTGGAAGCTGAACAGACTGAATCTCAAAGGTGTTAAGGCATGTGGGGATGAATATTTGATTGTTTTTTATGGCCGGCTGTTGTTGGAATCCAGATGGTTCTCCTAAATGGAAACAAGACCTCTGGAATTGGTTACCTCTTGCTCAGCATCCGGGTGACTTGTTCAATATTGTTTTTTCAGATGCAGAGGGACGAGCTGTACACCAAAGGGCAACAGGGGCAGCGAGCGGTCACTGTAAGCAGGTGAGTTTTGGTGTGGTGTCAGAGGGAAGATGTGACTGGTGGCTATAAGAGCAGCTTCTGGTTTGCTTATTCTTACTTTGAAGGTGGAAGCTGGGAACGAGTGAGGATAACAGCAGCAGAAGTGACTCAGGCAGTGAACAATGACCGGCAGGCTGAAGTAGCTGTTACTTTTCAGGTGTGGTATTGTCGGTGAAGTTGTAAGCGTGCCTTGTTGTTTGTGGTCTGCAGGTGGTACCTGAGCCTCCACGTGGCAACCTGTACATGGCAGTGGCTGGGCCAGCGAGCAGCCGAGGTAAAAGAGCAGGAGACAAAGCAATGCGGGCAGGCTGTGGTTCTGGCAGTATCTCAGCACATGCCTTTTGGTCTGCTTGTTTTCAGGTGCTGCACGCTGACTCGGAGAGGTGAAGCCGCACATCAACAAGCAGTCTGAGAAAGTGAGGCAGGTGTTGGCCAGACTGGTTCTAAGAGCAAAGTATCCTGTGGCAACTCAGTAAAGCGCTTCTTTGGTTTTGCAGGTGCTACGCGGGTCACCTCTGGAACTGGATGAGCATTTGAGGTGAGCTGGGTGGGAGTAAGGAGGAGCACAGGGCTGGTGATTTCTCACAAGCGCATCAGTAATTTTTGTCTCTCAGTATCTTTGGTGCCGGAAGGGACGATGGCCACAGCATCTGACTTTGGCATTGGTATGGAGCAGCTGAGTGGAATGTCTCAGTGCTTTTGAGGAAGGGGATGTTGTGGAAGAGGTCAGTGTCACCCAACATGATGTCTTCTGCTGGCACTCTTTTTGCAGATGACAAAGAGGAACCTGGTGACTGGAGGAATATCGTGGTCGGACGATGTGGCTTTTTTCACGGATGGATTCAGACCCCTGGCCCTCTGCAAGTTAAGTTGAGGGACTAGGGCTGGGGACGGGTTGGGAGGAGGGAACAATGTGGGGAATTGCAGGGAGAGGTTTTCAAGTCAGTGTAGGAGAGAGGGTTGTCCTGGTAAAGGGAGCAGTGACTTTTCATCACAACACTCGTGTGTGCCGGGCAGGGCAGCTCCACCTCATTGTGTGGTTTGTCTGGTGTTGCGTGGTTTGTGTCATCCATCTTCTGTGTCTCAGACCTTCCTCAGGTCTCAAGGTGATCTTTGCACTTCTGAGTGCCATCTCTGGGGTTTCAAATGCCTGTACTTGTCGGCAGAGCATCAATCAGTTAATTCTTCTCTGGCGGGACAAGCTTAAAGCACGGATTGGTCTCGCATCTTGGAAGTTTCCGGTCGGTCCTTGTGTGCATTGTTCTTTCAGGCTGTGTCAGCAGCTCCGGTCTCTTACTGTCCATTTCAAGGACTGGGACTTCTTGCCTGCATCCTGATGTTCTTGACTCGAAGTGAGGCTTCTCGTGCATCCATCGTCTGCGTTTTGGCAGTAACTTCTCATCGTGGGCTGTTACATTTGGCCTTGTTTCCGGGCTTGACATGGAGCCTCCTTACCTTGCTGTTGCGGCCCCGTAGGTCTTGTTGCCCCACATGGTCTCTGGTCTGGGAGTCATTGTTCTTGTCGAGAGGTGTTTTTTTTTCCTTTTGGAGTTGTGTTGCCTGTAGCATTCTGTCGAGTGTCAGTCTGTGCATGTGTGTCTGTCTGGGAGCTGCTCTGCCTGGGGGTGTGGTGTCAGGGGTAGGTGGAACAGCAGTAAGAGTCTGGGGTTAGTATGTTGATATGCCAGGACTGTTCAGGCAGAGATCTAGGAGTGCATACAGCCCTCAGATGGAGCAGCCATCAGCAGGGTGTGTGGACAGACACTTCAACAGTGCTTGAATGGGGATGATGGAGCTGTCTGGGAGGGACTGTTCATCTGCAGTGAAGCAGATGGAATCTCAAAGATGTTACGGTTTGAACATGTGGGGCTTGAAGTTTAACTTTTTTTTTAATGGCAGCTGTAGTTAGAATCTGAACGGTGTTCTCGTAATAGGAAGAAGACCTGTGAAAAGGTCCAGCTCTCGCTCTGCAGCTGGATGACTTGTCCCATATTGTGTTTTCAAATGCAGAGGGACAAGCCGCGTGCCAGAGAGCAACGCAGAGAGTCGAGCGGAGCACTGCGATACGGTGAGTCAGCATCTGGTGTCAGAGGGAAGGTGGCACCGGTGGCTCCGTGACTGCTGACTGTTTGGGTTTTTTGTTTTATTTTGAAGGTGCGAAGCAATGAGTGAAGCAGAATATCAGCACCGGAGCTGACTGGGGCAGGTGAGTAGTGACCAGTGGGTGAAGTAGCAGTTAGTTTTCATGTGTCATAGTGTCGGTGCTGTTTTAAGCCCCCCTTCCTGTTTATTTTACAGGTGGTACCTGAGCCTCAGTGTGGCAAAGTGGAACCGGTAGAGGCGGGGCCAGCGAGCAGCCAAGGTAAAGGGTTGGGAAAGAGGAACAGTGGTGGGCCGGCTGCAGTTCCAGGCAGTATCTCAGGAAGTGTTTCTTGGTTTGGATTGTACAGGTGTCGCACACAGGCTCGGCGGAGTGAAGCCACACACTGACGAGGGGTCTGAGAAGGTGAGGTGGTCATCGGCAGGGTCGGTGACTAGTAGCCAAGTATTGCATGGCAATCGGTTTAAGTATTTACAGTTACTCTTGCTTTTGCAGGGGCCTTGTGGGCCACGCTTGGAATCGGACGAGCAGTTGAGGTGAGCTGTGTAATAGTGAGGAGCAGTCATGGAGCCGGTGACTTCTTGAAGCACAATGTTTCCTGTTATCTCAGGTGCCACCTGTAGTGCTGGCTGCAACATCCAACTTTGGAATCGACACAGAGCAGGTGAGCTGAACAGCATAGGACTTGTGAGGAAGGGGGTGTCACCTGAGAGATCGACATCTTCCCACGTGATGCTGACTGCCAGCCCCATTCTCTCTTCTCCGTTTGTGTTTTATTGCATATGAGGAAGAGGAATCTGGCGACCGCACAAATGTTCCAGTCGGGCCACATGGCTTTTTCGTGGCGGATGGACTCAGATGCTTGGCCCCCAAAAGCTAAGTCAAGGGACCAGGGGCAGGAGGGATCAGGAGGAGGGGACGAGGCTGGGAATCACAGGGAGTTCTGTAGTTAGTGTAGGGGAGAAGGCTGTTCAATAACAGTTCCCTCTGGGCAGGTGCAGGAAGCGGGTGACTTTTCAGCATGATGGCAGTGTGTGCCCGGCAGGGTAGTCACAGCCTGTGTCTGTGTTGTGTGTTGTCTGTAGTGTCTCGTGTCTTATCCTGTACCTTTGTTAGGTCTTGATGTTTCTGTAGCTCTCAGTGATCAGGAGGCTCCTCGGTAGCATTCTCGAAGGTCTCGAACGCCTCACGTCATCGGCACAGCGCCCGTCAAACTCTTCGTGTCTTGCGAGCGTAGCTTAAATCACGAATCTGTCTGGCATGTGTCACAACCTAGATGTTTCTGAGTGGTCATCTCATGCCGGAGAGCCGAGGAGCAGGCACAGCTCCATTCTTGAGTTCAGTTTGCACAGTTCTCTTCTGGGGTTTCATCCCCACATCCTTAATGATCTTAAGTCTGGATGCTCAGCTTCTCCTGCATCCATCCATTGTTTTGGCTTTGACGGTAGCTTTCTTATGGGCTGCAGCCATTGCATCTCTTTTCTGGCATCATTATAGAGCATCTGTGGTGTCACGGTGCTGTAGGTGTCCTCTGTCAGCATCCCTTGCCCTACGGGAGTCATTCTTCTCACTCCCAGTCTTCTCAGATCTCACGGCAATGTTTTTTGTAGTGTCCGTGTGCAGCATCAGTCTGCGTGTCAGGGTGAGAGCTGCCCTGCCCAGGGTGTAGCCATACTAAAGACAAGGGAAGCATAGCTTTACAGCGGTGAGGTAAGATGTTGATATACTCAGAATCTTTTGGCAAAGACCGTACAGTCTATCTCTGGGCAAGTAGCTGTAGACAAGTTCTTGTTATTTCCATAGTGTTTTGTGAGTGCCAGAGGCTGGATTCCAGGCTCCCTGGGGCAGCAGTTTGTGTGGTAGGTGAGCAGAGGGGAGAAGTGGGGGGGGGGGGGAAGAGGGGGGAAGAAACAAACAAAAAAACATAGTGGCAGAGAGTAAGTGCCACAAACAGGCCGAGGGTTCGAGCAGTATCTTAGCATACGGTTGTTTTTGAGGCATATGGAGCTTTGGAGGGCCGACCTCCCACATATGAACTGCGTATTAATCTGCTTTGTGGTTTGATTTGTAGTTGAGCGAGGGTCACGAGGCGACGAAGGAAACCTCGCATTTAGCTGAGGCAGCTGCTACCGAGGACGGCCATCGAAGACACAGCGACCTGTGGCATCGCGAAAGTTCAGTTGCGGGGCCAAAGCGGCACGTGGCAGGGACTGTCCATGAGCAAACATTGTCACGGGAGGGTAGTTTGCGGGGAGTCGGCCTCACTCAGGTAGATGGAGCGAAAGACACTGAGATGCGGGCGCTGGCGAAGTGGCTCTAGCGTGAGTGGACAGAGTTGTGCAGTCTGTGTAGTGTGTGTTTATGTATGTCTCTTGATCATCTCATGTGTTGATGTCTGTCTCAGCCTTCACGCCTGTGGCACATCGAGCATTATCGCATCACGCCGCGATGGCAGTACCTGTGCGTCGCGTCTCCTTCTCGAGTTACTGGCACGGTGCCAATCGAGCCCATGTCACTTTGTGGCATGACGTAGAATTGCAACGCCATTGGTCGGGTTTAGTGCAGTAGGTGCGTTCAGCCTTTTCGTCAGCTCTCGCTCAGGCTTTGCCGTCAGGCCTTATCTCCAGGGACTCTGGAGAGCTTTTCCAGGGGTTTGTTCCCTGAGTTGTCATCATCTTACATCTTCCCCAGCATTTTGTCCACATCGGTCTGGCGCCCTTGGTCAATGCACCACAGGGACTCGTCCTGATGATGTCACAGCTACCAGAGCACATCACAGACAGACACTCCTGGTCACCACCCTGTGGGGGTCATCCTGGTGATGTCACAGGCACCAGAGTGCATCCCAGTCAGGTGCCCCTGGACACCACCCCACAGGGATTCATCTCAGTGATGTCACAGGTGCCAGAGTACTTCACAGCCTGGTGCCCCGGTCAGTGCCCCGTGGGGACTTGTGTCGAGCTTGTGAGAACTCGTGTGAGCTTGCAGAGCCCAACTGGTTCCCAGCCTGGCCTGACCTTGAGTGAACATCTGGTTGTCTCCTACTTGTTATTGTTTGAAGACAAATGTTAGTTCTTGTTAGTCCTTATCTCTCCTGTTTGACTTTTCTTTCTCCCTACGGGTCACAAGTTACCACCTTGCTAGCATTTATTTTGTCTCTCTTACCAGCCTTCTTTTTGGGTAGTTGGTGTTTCAAAGCAGGGATTAGTATTTGATAACTTCTAACATTTCACAGAGCTGTTTCACAGAGCTATGTACTCTTATGCCTATTCTTATACCTATCCATAGAAATAATAGCTAATATAGTTTTATATGGTCTTATGCTTACTCCTATACCTATCTCCCTATCAGTCTCCCCTTTTCTATTAAATCAAGTAAATTCTTTTACTTGTGTAAGTTTCCCGATTGATCTAACGCTTCGTGCATTGAAGATACCCTTTTAAACATGCGCCAAACCCATAGGTACAGCAGTTAGTAACAGTACCAAAGCAGCTGTATCTATTAACAGTGTTGTAACAGGATGTATTAGATGATTGAGCAATCCTGTAGCAGAAGATGACTGTCCAAAAAGTGCTTCCCGCCATTTATGTTCTCCATCCTTTTCTACTCTTTTTACAATTTTCTCGTTTGCATCATAATGAACTGTCACCAGTTTTCTGTCCACTATTTCTAATTTTTTCCAGTATTTGCATAAACCAGGATATTGCAGCAATTTCTTTGTCAGTTATATTTGTTCCTATAGGTGTGGGTAATAACTCCTAGATCAATGTATAGTCTGACTTTAGAATTTGATGGGATGTGACGGGAGCAGAATAATGGAAGTCACATCCCGTGATCCGAGTGAAATTACAGATGCAGGAGTTTGAATGATTTTTAGTTTCTACTTCTGCCCTTCTATAAATATGGAGCTACATTTTGTTCGTAGACATGCACGACCTTTCCCTGCATATATTACGATTGTCTTTGAGCCAACATCAGGGTGCATTTCAAAATGACACACCTTTTGATCAGTATCAAGACAGATATCTTGTGCTAGTACGGTATTACTTTCACATAGAAATCCTTGTTGTTCTCACACAATGCAGGATTTTAGATCTACTGTTTGCCATCTGTCTCTTACCCTTTGGGCCCATGTTCTATGTTCGAGAGGATAAAGCAGGGTTCTGTCATGGTATATCCCTAAAGCTATGATGGGATGGATCACAGTTACTAGAGCATTACAAATGGTTAGTACAAAGGCCGTAACTGTGCGCGTGGTGGGGTTATAAGTAAAATTTACCATATTCCACCAGGATTGAAGCTCTCTTTCTTTACTTGTGGCACCATCCCAGACTACCTTTTGGATTTCAGTGGGAAATATCCCTTCTCCTTCTCTTATAATAGAGGCAGTTACTGATTGCATCCATAGTTGGGCCTGAACACAACTCAGGGCTAGCGAGACATTAGCTTGTAGCCTGTCAATCGCGTCTACAATTATGTTGTGGTCTCTTATGTTTGTTTGTTCCCAGTCTGGTAAGATTTGTGATGCTAACCACTGATGAGCTCCTAAAGTCAGTAACGAGGGGTGAAATCAGAATCGCTGGAAGGGAGCCAGAATACAGTATGCCAGTGCTTGTAGGGGAGGAATACACTGGCAAGATCGTGCGGTCTTGGGAATTAGCAAGGGATTAAGGTGTCATGCCAGGTTGCGGACGGAGCACAGGAGTTGTTGAGGGGTTGGTTACTGTGGAAACATCTGAGCATCATCAGGGGGCTCCGGGGACCTCATCAGGGACCCAACTCAAATGCCTCTATATGAATGCCCGCAGCTTGGGCAATGAACAAGAGGAGCTGGAGATGCTTATGAGCCTGCAGTGCTATGACCTGATCGGCATCACAGACATGGTGGAATGACTCCTGCGATTGGTGTGTTGGACTAGAGGGGTATAAACTGTTCAGGAAGGACACGCAGGGGACACGAGGAGGGGATGTTGCCCTCTATGTCAACAAACGGCTAGAATGCATGGAGCTGCACCTGGCAAGTGATGATGAAAGAACCGAGTGCCTGTGGGCCAGAGTGAAAGGAAGGGTAGGAGACTTTACAGTGGGGGGTGCTACAGACCACCCAATCAGGAGGACCAAGTGGATGAGGCCATACATAGGCAGATAAAAGTTGCTGCTCGTTCACAAGCTCTGGTCCTCATGGGGGATTTTAACCACCCCATCAGTTGGAAAAAACAGCATGGTGGGGAACAAGCAATCCAGAGGATTCCTGGAATGCATTAACGATAACTTCCTTATCCAAGTGATAGAGGAACCAATGAGGAGAGGTGCCATGTTAGACTTCATTCTGGTCAATAGGGAAGGGCTGGTAGGTAATGTTGAACTTGTGGGTAGCCTTGGCTGCAGCGACCATGAGATGGTGGAGTTTGAGATCCTAAGGGCAGCTAAGAGGGGGAAGCTCAGCAAGCTTGAAACCCTCGATTTCAGAAGAGCTGACTTTCACCGCTTCAGGAACCTCCTTGGTAGTGTGCCATGGGATAAAGCCCTGGAGGGACTGGGAGCCCAAGATTGCTGGTTGACTTTCAAGGATCATCTCCTCCAAGTTCAAAGGCATTACATCCCTAAGAGGAAGAAATCAGGCAAAAACACCAGGAGACCTATATGGATAAACAAAGAACTCCTGGCTAAAATCAAATACAAAAGGGGAATACACAAAGCATGGAAGCAGGGACTGGTAACCTGGGATGATTACAAGGAAGTTGCTCATATACTCAGAGACCAGGTTAGAAAAGCTAAGGCCCTGACAGAGTCAAATCTGGCCAGCCATATTAGAAATAACAGAAAAGGATTTTATAGGGGTGTGAGAGAAAAAAGAAAAATGAGAGAGAATGTGGGGCCTCTCTGAAAGGATACAGGTGACCTGGTTGCTGAGGATGTGGAGAAGGCTGAAATATTCAACCACTTTTTTGCCTCAGTCTTCATTGGCAACCACTTGAATCACACCACCCAAATCACAGAGGATGTTGGCTGGGTCGAGGAGAGTGAAGAACCACCCAGGGTAAGAGTAGATCAGGTTCAGGAACACCTAGAGAACCTGAATGTCGCTGCCGTCTCGGGGACGGAGAGAAGAACGACACAGAATTCAGGTGCAGGAGAAAGAGCCAACAGCAGGAGCAGCAGCGGCAGCAGCAGCAGCATCCGCCATTTATTAATTACAAATCCGTATATATATATAATATGGTTCACAAGGATGGCCAAGGCAATTGGTCGCTTGACCATCCACCTCCCAGAGTGATTGGCTAAATGCTACAACACCCATTTCAAAACAACTTTCCCAGTGTGCCGTAAACAAGACTGCATAACAAGCTACAGGTGCAAGATAAAGCCTTAGTTTACAAAAACCTCAAACTGTTTCTCAGCCAGCCTGTGTGGGAAAAAGAACTTTCACAGGACGCTGCAGTAGCTGGAAAATTTCTGCTTCTAGCCTTTTTGTATCCACACCTGAAGGTGCACAAGTCCGTGGGACCTGATGAGATACATCCACAGGAACTGGCGGCTGAAGTTGCTAGGCCACTAGCCATCATATTTGAGAGGTCCTGGCAGTCTGGTGAGGTTCCTACAGATTGGAAAAGAGCCAACATAACCCCCCTCTTTAAAAAAGGGACCAAGGACAATCCGGGAAACTACAGACCAGTCAGCCTTACCTCTGTGCCAGGTAAAATCATGGAACAGATTCTCCTGGGAGCTGTACTAAGGCACATAAAAAATAACCAAGTGGTTGGTGACAGCCAACATGGCTTCACTGGGGGAAAGTAGTGCCTGACTAATTTAGTGGCCTTCTACGACAAAGCTACAGCGCTGGTTGACATGGGTAAAGCAATGGATGTCATTTTCCTGGACTTTTGTGAGGTGTTTGACACTGTCCCACATGACATCCTTGTCTCTAAAATGGAGAGACACAAATTTGACAGCTGGACCACTCAGTGGATAAAGAACTGGCTGGATGGTCGCACTCAAAGAGTTGTGGTCAATGGTTCAATGTCTACATGGAGACCAGTGTCAAGCAGTGTTCCTCAGGGGTCTGTTCTGGGTCCAGTGCTGTTCAACATCTTTGTCAGCGACATGGATGACGGCATTGAGTGCACCCTCAGTAAGTTTGCCGATGACACCAAGTTGTGTGGTGCTGTGGACACACTTGAGGGAAGAGATGCCATCCAGAGGGACCTTGATAGGCTTGAGAAAGGGGCCAGTGCCAACTGCATGAGCTTCAACAAGTCAAAATGCAAGGTCCTTCACCTGGGTCGGGCCAATCCTAGGCACAAATACAAAGTGGGCACAGAGTGGGTTGAGAGTAGCCCTGAAGAGAAGGACTTGGGGGTGCTTATAGATGCGAAGCTCAACATTGTGGAGGAGTTCCTCTCCGAGACTGGCCATAATATTCTCTCGGGTATGGACAGTGTCTGTTTGGGCCCCAGAGCGCAAGGTTACCAACTAGATTACCTTTGTCCTTCAAGTTAACTCAATGGCCTTAAAAGGAAATGTAGATTGATTGCCTGCCAAGATGCACGCCTCCTGGATGCCTCTTCGATGACCGCAATGAGGACACTAAAGGGATGCGCTTATTACCTGTGGTCTGCTAACGCTGCCCTATCACTATAACCCACGAGAGCGTGTTTACGTTAAGCAAGTGTTGTGGTTTTTGGACTGAGGGTCGAGACAAGAACTGAGAGGGAGCACCCACCAACCATGGTCCTGGGCAAAACATGACTCAGGCTTTCTTCATAAAACAAAACAATTTATTAACAGTTACTTAACAGGAGACACAGGGGAACAAAACCGGTTACTTGAGAGGAGAAAGGAGAAAACAAGGCCAGATCTTAAAACAACACCTCCCCACCCCGTTTCCTTTCGTTCCTGGCTCAACCTCCCCCCCAGCGGCGCAGGGGCACAGGGAATGGGGGAGTGCAGGTCAGTTCATCCATGTTGTTAACTACCGCTCCTTTCTTAAAGGAGGAGGAGTCCTTACACCATTTTTCCCTTGCTTCAGTGGATCCCCTACTCATGAAGAAAAAAGTCCCCAAACTTTTCCAATGTGAGTCCTGCCCGCAGGATTGCAATCCTTCCCCATGGATTGTACCAGTTCGGGCTTTACCAGTCTCGGCCTGTTAGGGAGCTGCTGCCACTCGCGTCGGCGTGGGTCGTCCCACGGATTCCAGATGCCTCCACGACCTCGTCGTGCATTTCCATGCCCATTATTAACAGTACCTCGTCGTGCATCCCCTGCTCCACGACCTCTCCTGGGCTCAGGCATCTCTTCCCCGACGTGGGTTTCTCCACAGGCCACGAGTGGGTCTCTGCCCCGCCGAGTACACCCTGGCTGCAGGGGGGCCGCTTGCCATCTTCACACCGATTGCAAGGGAAAACCTCAGCTCCAGTACACCTCCTCCTGCTCCATCCTTAACTTACCGGGTCGTTGTGGTTGTCTTCTCTTAGATCTTAATCCCCTCTAGAGGAGCTCGGCCCGGCGGGCACCCCGGGAGCGAGGTGCTTCCCAAGCCCCCCATGCGGCTCCCCCGGCGCCATCTTGAGCACATGGCGCCGGCCCGGGCCCGGGCAGCCGCCCGGCCGGGAGCCGGGAGCGAGGGCAGCGCCCTCCTGCTCTCTCCTCGCTCTTGAGCAAAAAGCCCCTTTCCCGCCCCTTTGTCCCAACTTAAATAGGGCCATTCGCAGAGGCGCCAATTTGGCTCAACCCCCTGGCGGGGGGGGATGGGACTCAGATCTGGTGGCACAGGGAGCAAATCCCCTCCCTGCCACCAGAACACCCCCCCACACATCAAACTATCACAGCAAGCCAATTGTAGAATGTAGTCGCGTCATGCCATATTCTGCTATATAACCTGTGTGTCCGTTGTAATAAACGAGCATGACTTCTAACCATATTGGTGTACGGTCATGACTCGGGTCTTGTCCACAGAAGGGATCCTGCTACAAGTGGTACCTGAGCAGGGACCCTGAAAAAGTTGCTTATATGTGGAAGAAATTGCTTAAACGTGGATAAACTCGCTTAAATGCGGAAGCCTCCATAACATTGTGAATACGGTATTGGGAGCCTGCAGATGAGACAGCAGGGAGAGGCACGGGACGAAGAGAATCGCCGGAGCCTGGTAGTTTCGCAACGGCCGAGCGAACCTCTGCAAGGTAAGACCGCGATGGAAATGGACGCAGCAATCAAGTTGTTAACCAGTGTACTCTCTAAGAGAGGAGAAACGGTTAGCCCTAAGGAGATAGAAAGCCTCGTTAAGTGGGCGAGAGCAAATGGACATTGTAAAACCTCTTCGCTACTCTTTAATGTTGATGAATGGCATGAAGTGGGGGAACATCTCTGGGAGACCACCTTAGTGGGAGGAAAAGAGGGAAAAACAGCAAAAGAAGTGGGACGGACGTGGCGTGTCGTAATTAACACTTTGCAAGAGATGAAAGCTGAGCGAAAAGTTGCTGCTGCGGCCATAGAAGCCCTGCAGCCGGATAACACCTCTGGCGAGCCGCACGAACCGCCACCGCCGCCCTCCAGTATTGCGCAGTTCTTTGGGGTCGGACATTTACACCCAACAAAAGGCATGCGAGCTCCCACCTGTTCTACTATCACTGAGGTGTGGAAACAAGCCGAGGGGCTGGGAGAAACTGTGTCAGAACAAAAAACTGAGTCTAAAGAGCCTACGGGGCCCCCAGCTGGCTCAGGGAAAACAGAGGAAGTGCCCGCCGCCCCTCCAGCGCCAACTGGGCACAAAGCGGAAGTGCCAGCCCAAGGGAATTCGGGGGGTGGTGACTGTACGGCTTCATCATCGCTGTCATCGGGCCAAGGAGGAGCCTCCTGTCGCCCAAAACTTAACCCTGCTTTGCCCTCCTCTGGCGTGCCGGTTCTTTTGCAGCTGATGGTCCTCGGCGGGAGGGGTCGGCAGCAGTTATGGAGCGTGAGCAGCCAGAGCCACGGCAACAACAACAACAAAACCAACAACAACAGCAACAACAAGCGCGGTGGCCGTCACAGGGAGGCTGGGTTGTCGTCCTCACCCCGCCGCCCTCGTGCCCCCCCGCACAGCTGAGGCGAGGCAGGGCTGACCCCCTGCCGCCAGCCCCCCCGCCCCAGGCCCCACAGGCTGCGCCTGGAGCACAGCCGCTTGGCCGCCACCTGTGGCCCAAGTTTTACCACGAGACAGCACATCTTAACTTGGATCATCTCGATTGGCATTGCGGGAAATAACTAATCCTCCTCTGTTCCAGCAATTCCAACAGTTAATATCAGCATTGCAAAACCGTAAACATGCACATTCCATTGCACATCTGCGAGCGCACACCGCGCTGCCAGGGCCTGTAGCAGAAGGGAACAGGCGAGCTGAGCCTCTCACCAGTGCAGCTCTGGTACCAAACTCGATAATGCAGGCACAAACCTCGCATGAATTCTACCATCCGGATGCTGACGCTATTAGGTGACAATTTAGTTTAACACGACAGCAAGCCCCCTCAATCGTACAATTGTGTAGTACCTGTCAAAATATGATCATGTCACCAATGGATTGTGTTGATACTCGTGGTTTACGCTCCCAGGAACTTTGGCATACACTTCTTATCAGACACATGTATTTTTGTCATCATGAGGTATTGAGTGTGTTACTGGTATTCCTTACAATCCTGCTGGGCAACCGATCATAGGATACTCACATGGCACTTTGGAGAATATGCTTTTGAAACAAAAAGGGGGAATGATGGGGAAATCTCCCAATGAAACAATAGCTAAAGTGTTATAGGTGTTAAATTTCTTAAATCGAGAGCTAAACATTTTGTGATGGATAAAATGTCACACGTCAAAATCAGGCACAGGCAGGGTTACAGCAAGTGGCTTTCCAACAACTGACTGAATTGGCTATGAGAGCATTAAGACGTGTCCCTGATTTTTGGGACAGGGGAGGCTTGCTTTGCTTCCATTCGGCAGGGAGCACAGGAACCTTATGAACATTTCCTTGATCGGCTGCAAACAGCAGTTCAGAGACAAGTAGAAAATCCAGCTGCTGCAGATGTCTTGCTATTCCAGTTAGCAATTGAAGATGCTAATGCAGACTGCCAGTGTGATAAATGAGTCCCAAACAGAACGCCAACTAAAGTTTACAATTTATTAGGCGAATAAAAGCAAGCAAACAGCGCTGGGTGCGCCGGGAGTCTCTGCTCCACCAAGACGCACACCTGCCATAGCGGTTTTTCTTGTATTTGTACAAACATACTCATAACCCCCCTCAGAAGGTCAGTCTCTCCCAGGAAATCATTTCCATAGTCCCTGCCTCAGGATCTACCCCAGCCTCCTCCTTGGGTAGTTAGTATTTCAAAACTTCTAACATTTCACAGCAAAATTCATACAACAGTTAATGTAGCAGTTAGTATTTAGTATCTAAACAATAACTAATATATAGTTCTTATGTGATTTTATGTCTATTCCTATATTCCCTCCATCAGTCCCCCTTTTTTATTGGATCAAGTAAATTCCTTTACTTGCGTAAGTTTCCTGATTGATAGAACACTTTGTGCATTGAAGATATCCTCTTAAACATGTGCCAAACCCATAGGTACAGCAGTGTTAGTAACAATATTAAAGCAGCTGTAGCTATTAACAGTATTATAACAGGATGTTTTAAATGACTGAAAAATCCTGAAGCGGAAGGTGACCATCTAGAGAGCTTCCCAGCATTTACGCTCTCCATCCTTTTCTACTTTTTACAATTTCCTTTTATCTCGTTTTGCATCATGATGAACTGTCACCAGAGCTCTCTGCTCTGCAGTGACAGAGCATTCTGTGTATCACTCTGGTGGTCGGCAGCATCATGAGGTATTTCACAGGTTTACGTTTTTGCATTTCACAGAGATCTTAAACTAAGACAATCATTTATCTTGAATAGGCACACCCTGCTCCTCGCCACCTGTTTGCGCATCCATTGTCCAATATTGACACGAATCAAATGAATACTTTTTACACGGGTGAGCTCTTGATCCTATCTGAAATTGGGCAAAAACAATTGCAGATTTAATAAAGGTGTGTCAGAATGTGGGCTCAAAAATTAGTCGATGAACAGCTCAAATTAGGACATATAATTCCCTCCACTACCCTATGGAATACTCCAATATTTGTTATCCCAAAGAAATCAGGAAAATGGAGGTTTATGTTAAAAGATTTAAGAGCTATTAACGCAATCATTTTACCACCTGGGTGTATCAAATCCTACTATGATTCGAGAATGTTAGCATTTGATGGTGATTGATTTAAAAGATTAGGGGTTTTTTTTTACTTTTTTAAAATTTTATTTTATTTATTTACACCCTAACGATTGTCCTAGATTTACCTTTTCAGTTCCAGTGCTTAACAATGAACGACTCACGCAACAATATCATTGGATTGTACTGCCTCGAGGAATGATGAATATTCCTACAGTTTGTCAATTGGTGGTAGGTGATGCTCTCCGTCAGGTCAGACAGCAGATCAAGCTCAGCAGATTGTACACGTCTGCCCTGACTGTCAACATATTGTGCCTTCAAATGCTCCAGCAGGAGTAAATCCAAGAGGTTTATGTGCCAACGAATTGTGGCAAACTGATATTACTTATATTCAATCGTCTAATCGATCTAAATAGGTGTATGTAACTGTTGATATGTTTTCTGCCTTTGTTGTTGCTACTGCTCACACTGGAGAAAACCATGGGACAGACAGTGGTCCGGTATAGTACCTATTTACAGGATTGGAGAGTGACTCACACTACCAGTATCCCTCATTCGCCTACGGGACAAGCTGTTATTGAACAAACTCATTTAACGTTAAAACAAATGCTCGATGAACAAAAAAGGGGCAGTCTTCTGTATACTTCCCCACAAGAATCCTTAGACAAAGCTACATATGTTTTAAATGTTCTTAATTTGTCTGCTTCTAGGCAACATTCTACGGCTGTGGATCATAATTTTAAACCCAGTGCCATTTTTGTACAAAAAACACAACGGTATATTATAAGAAACTGGACTCAACTCATGGGATGGCCCTGTGCCTCTGCTTACATGGGGAAGAGGGTGTGCTTGTGTTCTCTTTCCCACAGGTCCATACTGGTTACCAGCAAGAAATGTAAAGCCAACCAGGACTTTTGAAACTACAGATAGAGAAGGGGAGATTCAAGAATTAGCAGAGCAAGCAGAGATCACAGAAACACCAAATGAGGAGAATGGCTCAAATGGACAGACTCGTAATAGAAGTTTTCATGTTAATATATCAACTGTTTTTATGTTTCTCATTTTTTGGTATATTACGTGTGTGAAAGTTGCTTGTATATATGCTTTGTGTGTTTTTTCCGCTCGGAAGGTGCATGGATTTCACCCATAACAGCTGGAAGGAAAAGAATTGACTGGTATCAAATTAATGACAAAGAATTACAAACTGGACTTAGTTGTGAGCACGTAACTTTGAAAAAGGGAGCTGGGAGGATTGTTACTGAACAACATGTTGCGATTCGCAAAATCCGCTGTTGGCCAGCAGAGCACATACTGGGCAGCCTTGTTGCACGCACTGGCCACGCGTGCAGCAATGCCCAGTCAGTGTCTGTTTCATGGACTCTGCTGAGGGTGTAAAAGGGATGGCTCGGAGCGGGGCGGAAGGAGGCTGCAGAGCACACTGTGTGGATAAACAGGGGACGCCCTGAAGGTGCCGTGCCTGCCTCCCTTCTCCGCGATGACCCTGCTGATTGACACTCTCCTGCTCAGCGGAATCTTGGGCATAGTCGAAATAGTAAGGCTCCTGGAAACGGAAACAACATGCTAGTAACTGCTTCTGCAAGGCTGTACCAAAAAAAATGTTAGCAACTGCTTCTGCAAGGCTGTACCAAAACAATATGTCAGTAAGTGTTTCTGTAGGGTTATGATAGAGTTTGGCAAGGTATTTTTTTCACATATAAGGGAAGATTTATGTGCACAACCGGAATAGGCAAAGCATGCATGTTTGTAATAGCTAGTGTATTCCAGAGTAGAATTTAGGCTTCGACATTTCCACCAGAATGAAAAGCCTTCTATTCATTTTAGTAGCTAACACGATGTTTCTCTTGATAACTTTTGTCTGTTACACTTGCTCACGAAAATGACTGAACGGGTTGTAAAATAAGTCTGGATTGTTCAAAAACAAGAAGGGGGATGTTCCTGGATGCGGAACAGGAAATGGACACTATAGTGACGCTGCTTCCTTCAGTACAACCAATCACACTAAGAGGCGAGATATTTGCTTGCAAAGTTATAAAACACACTGAATGTAAATAAAGATAGGTTCACTTGTTTGATCACAGTGATCGTGTCAGGTGTCCTCATTCATCTCCCGCACATACCTACTTTGCAACTTTCTGAGTTGTGGAGTCTGTTTCCGCATGTCAGTGGCGCCTGTGACATCAATGGGATGAGACCCCGCAGGGTGGTGACCAGGGGTATGAGGTTGGGACACGCTCTGGCGCCTGTGACATCACCGACATGAGTCCCCGTGGTGCGTTGACCAGGGGCACCAGACTGGGATGTGTTCTAGCGCCTGTGACATCACTGGGATGAGTGCCCACAAGGTAGTGACCAGGGACGCCAGGCTGGGACGCGCTCTGGCGCCTGTGACATCACCAAGACGAGTACCTGTGGGACGGTGACCAGGTGCGCCAGGCTGGGATGCGCTCTGGCGCCCGTGACATCACTGGGAAGAGTCCCCGTAGGACACTGACTGCGAACGCCAAGCAATGATGCGCTCTGGCACCTGTGACATCACTGGGAAGAGTCCCTGTGGGGCGGTGACCAGGGACGCCAGGCTGAGATGTGCTCTGGTGCCTGTGACATCACCGAGACGAGTCCCCGTGGGGCGATGAAGAGGGGCGTCTGGACGTGACAATCTCTGGCTCCTGTGACATCACTGGGACGTGTCCCCATGCGGTGGTGACCATGGACGGTAGACCGTGATGCGCTCTGGCACCTGTGACATCACCAGGACAAGTCCTCGTGGAGCGGTGACCAGGCGCGCCAGCCTGTGATGTGCTCGGGCGCCTGTGACATCACCGAGACGAGTCTCGCAGTGCACTGATCTGGGACACCAGACTGATATGCGTTCTGGCGCCTATGACATCACCGGGACAAGTCCCTGTGTGGCTGTGACCACAAATGCCAGGCCGTGATGTGTTCTGTCTCCTCTGACATTACCAGAACGAGTCCCCATGACGCATTGAACAGAGGCGCCAGCTGGGACGTGCTGTGGCACCTGTGACATCATCAGTACATGTCCTTGCGGTGCAGTGACCAGGCGCACCAGGATGGAATGTGCTCTGGCGCCTGTGACATCACTGGGTTGAGTCCCAGTGGGGTTCTCACCTGGGGTGCCAGTCTGTGATGAGCTCTGGTGCCTGTGACATCATCAGGATGAGTCCCCGCGAGGAGCTGACCAAGGGTGCCAGGCTGGGACCCATCCTTCGGCCAGTGACATCACCAGGACAAGACCCCGTGGGGCAGTGACCAAGGGCACAAAGCTGGGAGGCGCTCTCACGTCTTTAACATCACCAGGACAAGTCCCCATGGGACGGTGACCAGGTGTGCCAGGCTGTGATGCGCTCTGGCACCTGTGACATCACCAGAACAAGTCCCGGTGAATCGGTGACCAAGGACTCCAGGCTGGGACCCGTTCTAATGCCTGTGACATCACCGGGACGGGTGCCCGTGATGTGGCGACAAGGCGCAGCAAGCTGAGATGCGCTCTGGCACCTGTGACATTGCCAGGACATGTCCTCGTGGGGCAGTGACCAGGGCCGCCAGGCTGGGACGTGCTCTTGCTCCTGTGATATCACCAGAACGAGTCCCTCTAGGACGATGACCAGGGTTGCCAGTGTGTGATGTGCTCTGGTGACTGTGACATCACCGGGATGAGTCCCTGCGGGGCGGTGACCAGGTGCCAGGCTGGGAAACGCTCTGGCACCTGTGACATCACTGGGACGAGTCGCTGAGGTGCAGTGAAAAAGGGCTCCAGTCTATGACACGCTCTGGCACCTGTGACATCCTCAAGACGAGTCTCCATGGGACGGTGACCAGGGATGCCAGTCTGTGATGCGCTCTATCACCTCTGACATCACCTGGACTAGTCCCCGCAGGGTGCTCACCAGGGGCGCCAGGCTGGGATGCGCTCTTGTGACTGTGACATCACCGAGAAGAGTCCCCTTTGGATGCTAACCAGGGGCACCAGGCTGGGACGCATTCTGGCGCCTGTGACATCATCGGAACAAGGCCCCATGGGGCAGTGAAGAGAGGTACCAGGATGTGACATGCTCTGGCACCTGTGACATCACCAAGACGAGTCCACGTGGGACGGTGACTAGGTGTGCCAGGCTGTGGTGCGCTCTGGCGCCTGTGATATCACTGGGACGAGTCCCCGTGGTGTGAGGACCAGGGGTGCCAGGCGGGGATGCGCTCTGGCGCCTGTGACATCACCGAGACGTGTCCCCCTGTTGCAGTAACAAGGCGAGCTCAGCTGTGATATGCTCCGGTGCCTGTGACACCACCGAGATGAGTCCCCATGGGACGGTGACCAGGCGCGCCAGGCTGAGACGCGCTCTGGCACCTGTGACATCACCAGAACAAGTCCCCATGAATCGGTGACCAAGGACGCCAGGCTGGGACCCGTTCTAATGCCTGTGACATCACCGGGACGGGTGCCTGTGATGCGGTGACAAGGTGCGGCAGGCTGAGACGCGCTCTGGTGCCTGTGATATCACTGGGACGAGTGCCCTTGGGGCAGTGACCAGGGGTGCCAGGCTGGGATGCACTCTGGCGCCTGTGAAATCACTGGGACGTGTCCCTGTGGTGCGGTGACCAAGGGCACGAGGCTGGGTCCCAATCTTAGGCCTATGACATCATCAGGACGAGTCCCCATAGGGCGGTGACCAGGGGCGCCAGGCTGTGGCATGCTCTGGCACCTGTGACATCACTAGGACAGGTCCCCACGGGGCAGTGACAAGGGGTGCTAGACTGAGACGTGCTCTGGCACCTGTGACATCACCGGGACAAGTCCCCTTGGCGCAGTGAAAATAAGCGCCAGTCTGTTATGCACTCTGGCACCTGTAACATCACCGAGATGAGCCCCGGTGGTGCTGTGACAAAGAGCACCAGGCTGGGACTCATTCTTAGGCCAGTGACATCACCGGGACAAGTCCCCTTAGGGTGGTGACAATGTTAACAAGGCTGGGAGATGCTCTGGCGCCTGTGACATCACCAGGACAAATGCCCATGGGACGGTGTCCAGGGATGCTAGGCTGTAATGTGCTCTAGAAGCCTGTGACATCACTGCGATGAGTCCTCGTGGGTTGGTGACCAAGGGCGCCAGGCTTGGACCTGTTCTGACACCTGTCACACCACCGGGATGAGTCCCCATGGAGTGGTGATCAGGCGCACCAGGCTGAGATGCGCTCTGGCATCTGTGTGTCCTAGTTTTAGCTAGGACAGTGTTAGCTCTTCTTTTTAACAGCTAGAAGAGCTTCATGTTTTGGTTTTATTCAGAGGCTCGCTCTGAGAAGAATGTTGATAGCAAGCTGATGCTTGAGACTCCAAGGACTTTTCAGTGTGCCGGAGTGCAGAAGCACGGCGGGATAAGGGGGGGCATAGCTGGGACAAGGGGGCCACGATTCCCCTTGTGATTTGTGGTGGAACTTAGGATTGAGGCCAATCTGGCCGATTAGTACTCCGTATCATAGATTCATAGATTTCTAGGTTGGAAAAGACCTTAGAGATCATCGAGTCCAACCATCCCTAATCCCCATTAAACCATATCCTCAAGTAGCTCATCCACCCTATTCTTAAACACATCCAGGGATGGGGACTCAACCACTTCCCTGGGCAGCTTATTCCAGTGGCTGACAACCCTTTCAGAGAAGAAATACTTCCTAACATCCAACCTGAATCTCCCCTGACTAAGCTTATGCCCATTTCCTCTTGTTCTATCTCCCATCACTAATGTAAAGAGCCCTTCCCCTACCTCCCCACCATCTTTTCTCAAGTATTTATAGGCCGTAATCAGGTCTCCCCTCAGCCTCCTCTTCTCCAGGCTAAACAGCCCCAACTCCCTCAGCCGCTCCTCATAAGTTTTATTTTCCAGCCCCTTGACCAGTTTAGTTGCCCTTCTTTGGACTCGCTCCAGGAGCTCAATATCTCTCTTAAAGCGAGGGGCCCAAAACTGGGCACAATATTCCAGGTGCGGCCTCACCAGTGCCGAGTACAGGGGCAGGATCACTTCCCTGCTCCTGCTGGTCACACTATTCTTGATACACGCCAGTATCCCATTGGCCTTTTTGGCCACCTGGGCACACTGCTGGCTCATATCAAGCCGGCAGTCAACCAACACCCCCAGGTCCTTTTCCGCCAGGCAGCTCTCCAGCCACTCCTCCCCGAGCCTATAGCGATGCTTGGGGTTTTTATACCCCAAGTGAAGGACTCTGCACTTGGCCTTATTAAAGCTCATGCCATTGGCCTCAGCCCAACGATCCAGTCTGTTCAAATCCCTCTGAAGGGCCTCCCTACCCTCGAGCAGATCGACACAGCCTCCCAGCTTGGTGTCGTCCGCAAATTTACTGAGGGTACATTCAATCCCCTCATCCAGGTCATTGATAAAGATGTTAAACAGAACTGGACCCAGCACTGAGCCCTGGGGAACCCCACTGGTGACCGGCCTCCAGCCAGATTTAGCCCCATTTACCACCACTCTTTGGGCCCGGCCATCCAGCCAGTTTTTAACCCAAAGGAGGCTGTGCCTATCCAGGCCAGCAGTTACCAGTTTCTCCACCAGAACACTATGAGAAACTGTATCAAAGGCTTTACTGAGGTCCAGGAAAACTACATCCACAGCCCTTCCCTCGTCAACCAGGCGGGTCACCCTGTCATAGAAGGTGATCAGGTTTGATTGGCAAGACCTGCCTTTCATAAACCCATGTTGACTGGGCCTGATCACCCGGTTAACCTGTATGTGCTCATTAATAGCACTCAAGATAACCTGTTCCATGACTTTGCCCATCACCGAGGTCAGACTGACAGGCCTGTAGTTCCCCGGATCCTCCTTCCGCCCTTTTTTGTAAATGGGGGTAACATCCGCCAGCCTCCAGTCCAGCGGAACTTCCCCAGTGAGCCAAGGCTGCCCAGAGATAATGGACAGGGGTTTGGCAATGACATCCGCCAGCTCTCTCAGGACTCTCGGGTGGATACCATCAGGCCCCATAGACTTGTGGGCATCCAGCCGAAGGAGCAGATCCTTGACCCGTTCCTCTTGGATCACAGGAGCTTCAATCTGCTCTCCCTCCCTGCACTCAGACACCGAAGGCCAGCTCACCTGGGAACTGCTGACCTTATTATTAAAGACTGAGGCAAAGAAGGCATTAAGGACCTCAGCCTTGTCTTCATCCCTAGTGACTAACGTACCCCCTGAGTCCAGTAGGGGCTGGAGGTGATCTTTAGCCCTCCTTTTGTTATTAATATATTTATAGAAAGACTTTTTGTTGTCCCTTACGGAGCAGGCTAGTCTAAGTTCCAATTGGGCTTTTGCCTCCCTGATTATCTCCCTACATGCCCTAACTTCCTCCCTGTATTGATTCCTGGATGCCTGCCCATTCTTCCAAGACTTGTAGACATCCCTTTTTCTTTTGAGATGTTCCCAAATCTCCTTTGGTATCCAAGCTGGTTTTCTACCCCGGCGGCTCGACTTCTGGCACACAGGGACAGCTCGCTCCTGTGCCTCCAGAATCTCCTTTTTGAATAGTAACCATCCCTCCTGCACCCCCTTACCCTTGAGAGCTGTCTCCCATTGGACTTTGTTAACCAGACTTCTAAACAGCCCAAAGTCAGCTCGCCCAAAGTCCAGCTTGGCCGTTTTAGTGTTCCCTCTCCTAACTTCCCCTAGAATTGAGAATTCTATTATCTCGTGTATCATGCAGCGTCATGCCCAGTATAAAAGTGAGGGGCAGCCGGACAGAAGGGCTTTGGCGCTTTGGCTCTTTCACCATTTTTGCTCTTTCGCGCTTGCTGCGCTTTTGCTCTATTGCCTTTTTTTCCCTCTTTCTTCCAGCACTCTCACTCTCGGAGTACTATCTCTCTCCCTCTGCCCCTCTCTATTTCGGGGCCTCGCGTTCGTCTGGGATTGCAGTTTCGGGACAAGACGGGCTTCGCACACAAGGGGGTGGTGAGCACCTACACTGTGTATTAAATCATCTGTATTGAATTGTTTTTATCTCAACCCACGGGCATCCCATTTATTCTTTAATTCTCTCCCTCATCCCTGGGGGTGGGGGAGGGGGAGTGACGGGCTGTGTGTGGGATTTGGCCTAACCCACAATACTGTGACATCACCAGAACGAGCCCTTGTGGGGCGGTGAACAGGAGCGACAGGCTGAGACGCGCTCTGGCACCTGTGACATCACCAGGATATGTCCTTGTGGGGTGGTGACCAGGGCCGCCAGGCGGGGACGTGCTCTGGTGCCAGTGATATCACCAGGACGAGTCCCTGTAGGACGGTGACCAGGATTGCCAGTCTGTGATGCGCTCTGTCACCTCTGACATCACCAGGACGAGTCCCTGTGGGGTAGTGACCAGGTGTGCCAGTCTGGGATGTGCTCTGGCCCCTGTGACATCACCGGGATGAATCCCTGTGGTACATTGATCAAAGGCACCAGGCTGGGACCCATTCTTAGGCCAGTGATATCACCGGGACGAGGCCCCTCAGGGTGGTGACAATGATAACAAGGCTGGGAGACGCTCTGGCACCTGTGACATCACTGGGATGAGGCCCCATGGAGTAGTGAAGAGGTGCACCAGGATGTGACATGCTCTGGCACCTGTGACATCACCGAGACGAGTCCCTGTGGTGCGGTGACCAAGGGCACCAGTCTGGGACACACTCTCGCATCTTTGACATCACCAGGACAAGTCCTCGTGGGGCGGTGAAAGGGGCGTCAGGTTGGGACGAGTTCTGGCCCCTGTGACATCACCAGAACCAGTCCGCTTATCACACTCACCAGGGGGTGCCAGGTTGGACATGCTCTGGCGCCTTTGCCATGACTGGGACGAATCCCTGCGGTGTGGTGAACAGGGGTGCCAGGCTGTGATGTGCTCTGGCGCCTGTGACATCACCGGAACGAGTCCCCGCAGGGCAGTGACCTGGTCTTTATGCTGGGACGTGTTTTGGCACCTGTGACATCACCAGGACGAGTTCCCCTGGGGTGATGACCAGGGGCACCAGGCCGAGACGAGCTCTGGCGTCTGTGACATCAACAGAATGAGCTCTTGTGGGACAGTGTAGAGGGGTGTCAGGTTTTGACGTGCTCTGGCGCCGGTGACATCACCAAGACGAGTCTCCTTAGGGTGCTGACCTGGGGCACCACGCTGGGATGTGCTTAGACATCTGTGGCATCACTGGGATGAGACCCCATGGGGCAGTGAAGAGGCGCGCCAGGATGTGACATGCTCTGGCGCCTGTGACATAACAGACAAGTCCATGTGCTGCAATGGCAGGAATCACTGGACGTTTATGAACTTGGAACTCTGCTTTTACGGGAATGACAAACTGAAAAGTGCTTTAGGTGACACAGGAAAATGCAAAAGCTATAACCCCAGTTCTCTGCTGCATTCAGTAGAGGGCAAAGGGATAGTGAGGACCAGCCAAGGTTTTCCTTTTTGGCACCATAGCTGTGGGAGGAAACACTGGACGTTTAAGAATTTGGAGCTGGGCTTTTGTGCAAAAGAGAAACGGAAAAGCTTTCTTATGGAGACCAAGGAAAGTGCAGAGGCCAGTGCTCCAGTTCTCTTGGTGCATTCACTAGATGGCAAAGGACTAGTAAGAATCAGCCAAGGATTTTCCATCTTAGCAGCTTTGGTGTGAGAAAAATCATTGGATGTTTAGCATTTGGAACTCTGCTTTTTCGTGACTGAGAAACTGAAAGGTGAGAGGACTACTGAGAATGGGGCAAGGTTTTCCTTCCTGGCACTTTTGCTGTCGGAGGAATCACTAGACGTTTAAAAATTTGGAGCAGTCATTTGGCGTGAATGAGAAAGAGAAAAGTGCTTTATATGACATAAAGCAGAGCTGGGCTTTTGAGACAATGAGGAAATTAAAAGTATTCTTTGGATGAAGCATTCTTTGGATGAAGCATTCTTTGTATGACTACAGACAGTGCAGAAAGCAGAGCCCCATTTCTTTTGGTGCATTCACTAAAGAGCTAAGGGCGAGTGAGAACGAGCAAAGATTTTTCCCTCCTGGCGCCTTTGATTTGGGAAGAATACGCTGGACGTTTAAGGTTTGGGAGCTGGGCTTTTGCGAGAATGAGGAAGGGACAAGTTTCCTATTGGTGCTTAAGGAAAGGGCAGCAGCTTCATCTTTTCTATTTGACCACTCGATCAGCTGCATACGATATATAATGATAACATAATAATTGTGATAAGTATAATATAGAGCCGCTTTAGCCAGGCAAAATTGGGTAACCAAGAGGTGAGCTTTTCCCAAAGTTCAGAGAAACTAAAGGAAGTATCATCTTGAGCTACTCGATGTAAAATTGGATTCTTTTTCCATATTTTCTGCCAATCTGCTCCCACTCGTTTGTCCGGCTTACTAGAACAGCTTTGGTTAATAACTGCACGTATTCCCCTTTCTTTAGTTAATAAAAGGTCTAATCCTAGTCGGTTTTGTAGACCCACTTTACTTAAGGAACTTGCTTCCTCCTGTACTCCTTGCAACGTGCCGAGAGTGGGATTTTTTCCGTTTGTTGCAATGTGGCCGAAATGTTAACCATTGTTTTTTCCAATTCACTTGTTCCTAACAAAGGAATTAGCCATTTCATAAAACCGTGGAAACCAGTACCCTTTTCGACTAGAGGATTTAGCATTTGCCATATGCATCTCCAGCGGGGTGTTCTCCAGGTACCAGTCAACGAGCCGGTCTGACTCTCCATCTTATCTGGGGGTATAAGGTAACTCGTCATATAGATTCCTTCCCGATACTGGGGCCAGGATTTCCGGCCTCGTCCATCTCCATGTAGCCACTGCAGTCCGACTGGTACGTATTCATACAGGAAGCTGCGATTGAATCCCACAATGACTGGGTCTGGACACCCTTCAGTCTCCTGTAGTGCGCGTGTAGTGCCGTTCAGTTTCTGGATTTCGGTATCACTGAGATGTCCTACCTGTTTTGCACTGCTATTGATTTTTCTCATAAAAATTCCCCCCCTAATCTATCCCTTGTAGATCAAACCGCAGCTTTTGATTGGTATTAGTACAATTGTGTTTAGGCAACTGTGGGTGTGGGGGCCTCTCCTTTCCCGATTTCCAACAGAGGGTTTCCCCAGGAGGAAGTCTATTTGGCTGCTGGCCCGGGAGACGCTTTCCCCTTGTTGGCCAGCTTAGTCCTAGGCCTAAGTGGGTTCCCACTGGGACCATCAACAACCTCAGGGGAGACAGAATATGAGGGATCTGAGAACACTAATCATACAGGGCATAAGGGAAGCAGTTCCCTGAGGTTAAGAAAAAGCCTACAAATGTATTCTGGAGTTGATCCGGATACAGTGGCTGGGACCGCACTTCTGAGAACACAGTTTGTAGCTAAATCCTGGAGGGGGGGAATATAAGAAGGAAATTACTTAGAGAAGCCCAGAAAGTCGATGTTAGGAAAGATGAAGAAAAACAGAAAGGGAGAGCAAAATCTTTATAGCAGCAGTAAAAGAGAGTCAGAAAGATAAGACTCCGTCTGGAGAGGAAAAGAAAAAATAGACCACACACCCCAGGGACAATCTTCTCGAGAAAGGTTCACAGTTCCCGTCTGTTACTACTGTAACAAGAGGTGACATGTTCAGAGGAGCTGCCGTAAGCGGGGACAAGACAGAAAAAAAGTTTAAAGAAGAATAGGGGTGTTAGGGGCTATATCTTCTGGGGACTTCAACATCAACAAAGCCCTTGATAAAATTATTAATAAATCCCCATAAAGAGGAAGTTTTATTTTAATAGATACAGGGGCCCAAATATGAAGAAAAAGGAATTAGAAAAGTAGAAATGGACACCATAAGCGTTAAAATCTACATCACCTGTTTAGAATCAAGCAATATCCTATAACCATGGAGGGTCAAAAAGGCTTAAAACCCATAGTTGACAGACTTTTAGAAAAAGGAACTTTGGAACCATGTATGTCACCTCATGATGAACTCATCCTCCCTTTAAAGAAACCAGATGGGTCATATAGAATGGTACAAGACCTGAGAGCTGTAAATCAGTGAACAATCACTAAATTCCCTGTAGTAACAAATTCTTATGCTTTACTGAGTAATATACCCCCCCCAAGCATGCTTGGTATAGCGTAATAAATTTGAGAGATGCCTTTTGGGCCTGTTCTCTGGATGAAAGATCCAGAAACGCAGGCTGGCTGCCGACTCCGTTTCCCATTTTAAAATCAATGCCCGGACACCCAGCCATTTTAGAGGCTACTTACTTTCTTTTCTAAATGCACAGAGCCAGTTTAGGAGCAACATTAGCAAAAATTTTTGGTCATTTGAGATGCAATTCATCTTCACAAAGGGATACAGAAGTACTAAATGTTCTTGTTAGAAGACGCCTTTCATGGGGTTTAAGTAACGAAGGAGAGGGAAACCAACTACTTGGGCTCAAAAGAGGGCTAAATTCTAGAAAGTGGGTTTTGCTCAAGGACAACACTACAAAATGGAAAACAGAATACCTGATCAATTTGGTCCTTCAAAGGATCCCTTGATATCACACTTACGTACTTACATATGTGGCCTGTTAAAAATATGGCTAACTAAAATGACTGGCTTTACCCCATCCTCGCAGAAAGATTACTCAGTGGTCTTGTATTAAAAACAAACACTAAGACAGACTACAAAGCATTTTTGCTGCAAACAAGCAGGTTTAGTCTCATGATGTTTCCTGAAGATCAAAGCTCATGGTTTTGATGCTTCATCTTTACAAATTTCTCCAACAAAGTAAGACTTTGTTACCTGTTATCTCAGAGCATTCTTTTGTCTTATAAAGCCCTACTTTCCCAAAGTATTGCTGCCAAACATTTTAGAACAAAGATCCAAGAAGAAAGGTGCACATTCAGACTCCTGTTCCATAGGACCTCTAACTAAAACTTGCCTTCCTAAACATCAGGAATCCTTCAACATATCAGAGCATTACATCAGCTTAACCTCCACTCAGGGGAGTGGGAAAATAACTGAAATTGGGGAAAACGGAGAAATACGGTTTTGCAAATTTCAGCTCAAAGGGTGCAATATCAGAGCAGCTTTGAGTTGAGACACAGTTGTTGCTCCCAGGAACAGAGTGCGCTTGGAACAGACAACGCCTGCTGGTTGAAAGGAATGTGAAATATCCTTCAAGTCGGGAGTAGAGTGGTACTGAGTTACCACAGCTCATCCCTGTTACCAGGGATAAAGAGTGTCCGGTGAAGATAATCACGTAGTTACCATCAAGAAAGATGGATCCCAACTGCTGCCTCAGCAGTGATGGTGAAATTGTGTCCTAAAGCTGAACTTTGCTCATTACAATACCAAAACACACCTTCACCTCAAAAGCTACCCGCCTCCAGGCTGCGACCATTCCTCACTGAGCATGCGCTCTGAAATACTTCTAGCCTATGCCTTTAAATCAAAGTGAGAAAAATTTACACCAATCCTAATAAAGGTATGTATGACTAGAGTTACTCAAGCTCCACCTGAAAGTAAAGAAATAGTATAAAATGGCTAAAGAGAAGGGGGATGTTAGGGAGAAGACCTCCCTCAAAATGTCTGGGATCAGTCGACGGGCTGGATCTCTCTTCTCCCCCTCATAGGGATGCCTCTTGGATAGGACCTCTGTGTTACATGCTTAGTTACTAACATCTTGCTAGCTACTTAGAATTATCACTGAGCAGTTTTGTTTTTGCAGTCAATCCCTATCACCAGCTGTCTTCGAATCTGTATCCTGTCACAAGCATATGTAATAGAATTCATCACATATATACAACTATAAGTTTCCAGAAACTTCATAACTGTTACAGAGGATACAAGGAATTTGGTCCTGTGCACTGCTTGTGAGATCCCTGAACAGGTCAGAGGAACACTCTCAGAATTAGCAGGCTGCCCGGGGGGCAGGCGGGTCAGGTACAAGGATCTCATCTTTCTTGGGAAACTGGTACACTTGTCAAATTGAAAAAGACTCAAGGTAGTCCCCCTCCCTGTCCTTGATTGACCTGACCTTGCATCATAACATGACTTTGGCTTAAAAATGGCACTCTGAAATATGATATTCTTTTACAATTAAAGAAGAGATGTGACATGAGGTCCCATATGTGGATTTGTTTTTTAGATTAGAAAAAGAATTCTTACAGAGCAGAAGAGGAAATGTTGAGGTGTTCCACAGGACTGTATGGTATTGACATTGGAAAAGGAAAGGGGAAAGGAAAAATTGAAAATATGATTTGAAGTTGATGGTTGCTCCCTGACAGACATGGGGAGACACAGGGATCATTCAAAAAGGGGGGTCAAACACCTGAGGTAGATTTACTGATGATGGGAAGTTATGACTCAATGAGGAAGACCGAGGGGAATTTAAATCCTCTCCAGCACATCCCCTGCTTCCTGTACAGCTGAGGAATGAAATTATTAACTTCTTGATTGACACAGGGGCAACCTCCTCAATAGTGACTAGTCATAAGGGACCTTTAAGTAAACTCTCTACGCCAGTCGTAGGGATCACGGGAAAGTCCGAGGTAAAACTTTTTTTTTACAACTAATGGATCGAGAAATTAGGAATAAGGTTTTACGTATGCCTTAATGTCCAGTACTTCTTGTGGGTCGAGAGAGATTAAACATATTGGCAACACTGGTAACTTTTTCAACTTCATAGCCCACAAAATAATGCTTGGAATGCTCAGCATTCCTGTGTTTGTTATAGGAAAAAAAGGTTGAGAAACCTGAGGTACCCGAAGAAATTCTGATTGCTGTTATTCCTACAGTCTGGACTATGAAGGCAAAGGCTGCAGTGCCTATGAAAATGGAACTGAAATCTGATGCCTGACCGGTAATAAAGGCAATACTCTATGAAATAAAGTGTGGCAGGGGTTAGAACCACTCCAATACTGCCAGCAAAGAAGCCCTGATCTCAGGAGTACCGGTTGGTGCAGGATTTAAGAGCAATTAATGAAAATGTAATTGATGTGCACACTGTGGAATCAAATCTATACACGTTATTTTCTGCGGTTTCCAAAAGTAACCTCTATTTTGTTGTGTTAAGAGCTAAACGACTCTTGCTTTTGCCTATCTGTGGAGACAGAAAGCCAACTGTTTTTTGCTTTTGAATGGAAAAGTCCGTCAACCGGGTGGAAAAAGCAGCGTTGTTGGACGGTGCTGTTGCAAGGATTCCAGAATACACTTACCTTGTTCGGTTATGTATTGGCTGAAGAACTGGAACATTGACAAGGTAAGAATTCTGTTATGAATCTTTTACGATACGTGGATGATATACTTCCAGGAACAGATACCGAACCACTGTGTAAAGAAGCATCTACCAGTTTACTAATTTTCTGGGACTGGAAGGGTACCGGGTGTGTTAGAAAAAGGCACCGGTGATACAAAAGACCGTTTCCCAAGGGGAAACCGAAGTGCCGATGAAGTAGCATAAGAGTATCCTTTAGTAAAATAGTTGGTGCTCTAATTCCAGAGGATAAAAAAAAAATAAAAAAAATCAAAAGCTCCGAGATACAATAAAAAAGAAACTTAATGAGCTAAACTATATTGTGATAAGAAAAATGAATGATGGGTCACACCCAATGGAAAATGTAGAGTTACAGCTCCAATTATAAGGGACGGTTATGTTAGTTTTGGCTGTTGAGATATGCAATTGGACCCGGAATGCAGCAGCTCATGGAAAGAATTGTTAGACAACGTCAAATTTGTTGTAAAAATAACCCAGCAATAGAAAAAACCCTCCACTGGGAGACGTAAAACCGTGATATTGCCCTGGGATTCCGGCAGATTGATTTTTCTGTGTTACTTACAATTAATAGATATAAATACCTTTTGGTAATAGTAGATATCTCTTCAGGAAGCCCTGAAGCTTTCCCGCACTGAACCAACAAAATTAGAGAAGTAATAAAATGATGTTAAGAGAAATAATTCCTAGCTTTGGGAATCCAGAGGGAATATCATCGGATAGAGGTCCTTATTCTGTAGTGGAAATAGTACAAGAGGTTTACAATTTTTTTTAATAAGACAGAATTTACAAGTGGAAAGGTTGAAAGAATGAATCAGAGTCTAAAAAGACAAATGAGTAAGGTATGTCAGGAGACTTGCCTTTAGCTTTACTGAGAATCAGAATCAGATCAAGTTCCAAAGAGAAGTCCTTATGAAATTTTATGTGGGAGGCCCTATCAAATTATAACTGGAATTGCGGAGACACATGTTATTGGGGAAAAATCATTAAAAGGTTATGTCATATATTTGGGAAAAGTTCTCTCCTCTTTACACAGGTATATCACATTGACTGCACCCATTGCCTTGGATGTCCAGGTGCATAATTTTCAGTCAGGAGACTGGGTCTACATTCAAACCTGGAATAATAAACCTTTGAAGGAAAAGTAGAAGGGGCCATACCAATCCCTGCTCACAGCACAATCAGCAGTGAAAGTTTCTGGGATTCCAACCTGGATCCACTACAGCAGGATGATTCTATGATAAAGCCAGCTGCAGCACCAGAATAGGAAGCCGAACAAGTAGGACCAACACATTTAAAATTTACTCGACATTAATAATCTGTTTGACCCAATTAGGAGTACTATGCACAGAGGAGGGTGAGGAGAATTTGATTTTGTCTTTGATCTAAGGATTGGAAAAATGTGCAATCTTAATAGTGTAAGGGCCTGCACACCTGTCCTCCAAGCAGCTGGCCAGCCCTTGCCATGGGGAATAATTCCTGTAAATCTGTCAGTTAGAGAAGTATATGATTACATTTCTAAGGCTTCATTGCAGCTAATGGATCTCATTATTTTGACGAGGATGCCAAATGATAACAGAATTGTGTTTGGGAAAGAGATCTGTGATAAAAGTGCAACTCCAAAGGATGCATTTCAATCACATTGAGTGTATGAGAATAATTAAAAAAAATATGGAAATAAGAAGATACATTAGAAGCAGAAAAAAAAAGTACTTTTGTTAGTTTAGAGGCATGAATAAGACTTTTGTCAAGTTGTGAAACATGAATAACAGTTGCTTTGCTTATTATAGATTGATAATCACTTCTGTGAAAATGTTTTAAAAAAGCCACAAAAGGTGCGACTCATCTAAAATTGGTATTAGATAATTTTCAAAGGATTATCCAGATTATTAAATTGTTATCCAGAAATGAAGGGGTTAAAATGTTTGTACAAGAATTTCATGAAGGGTTGAGTAGGTGGTTTGCACTTTTGCACGCAACTAAGGAACATAAGTTGACTGTCCTCGAAGCTGCTGGGAGTGATTAGAAGGGAGACTCTTTATCCAGAACAGTCTGCCCTTAGAGGGAACATCCCAGAGAGCGGATAAACTTTGTTCTCATGTTTCTCTGAACTGCGAACAAGCAGTGATGTGGAGAAAAGGTAATTCCGGCTGGGGGAGATTGTGACCTCATTTCTAGATGATTCTAACTTTTATTATGCAGAATTGGAAATAAGAGGAGAATATGTTAATGATTTTCGCGAAATAATATGTTTATGTATGATTACCTAATGGATATGTATGCTTAAGCTTTATATAAGAAGTTTAATTTCGGTGCAAGGTGTGCATGCTAGGAGGAGATATCCCCCATGCACCTAGCGCCGCAATAAAGAAGTGTCTGTTTATCTACATCCCATTGGTGTTGATAAGATTCTTATTCCGGATTTTCGGTAACAGTTTTGGCGACCCAGATGGGACCTCGCTGAAAGAGACCAGAGGAGTCGGAGCCCTGATCGGTTCCAGCCGGCACCGAGGATTTCTCGGGGACACCCGTCCATCACCGATCTATAAGGTTCTTCGTGACGTCCCCTGGATTTTGGGAAAGACACTTTTTTTTTTTTAAACGAGTGGATTTAAATAGAGGACGAGGCAGATGGAGAGGTTCAGGATTCAGTAGACTAGGAGGATTTGTGAACAGGTGGCAGGAATTTTAACACTCCCTTAGGAATAATCAGTGTGCCCTGTGTAAGGAAGAAAGACATTGGAAAAGAGACTGCCCCAGAAAGGGAAATGCTCAGCAAGAAATAGCTAAAGTCATGATGCTAGATGATTGAAGGGAACCGGAGGGAAACCCAGCTGAGCCTCTGGTTGTAATTAAGCTGGGAGAAAAAAGAAGTTAAATTTTTAGTGGATACTGGAGCAACGTTTTTGGTATTAAGCACCTGTAAAGAAAAAATTGGAACAAAACAAGCAAATATTATAGAGGCCACAGGGAAAGAGGAAAGCAGACCATTCCTAAAACCCCTGGACGTAAAATTTGGGAAAAAGGTAATTACTCATGAATTTTTATATGTACCTGAAAGGCCGGTACCCTTATTGGGAAGAGATTTATTGTCTAAATTAAATGCTCAGATCAGTTTTAAAAAAGGAGAGATTGACTTAAAAATCAAAACCAGGTGAAATTCTGATGATCCAAGAAACAAGCGGGGGACAAGAAATTCCTTCGAATGAGATTTAGCCATGATTCCCACAGTATGGGAAATAGATATCCCTGGCAAATCAAAACTGGCAGAGCCTGTTAAAATAGAATTAAAAGAAGGAGCAAAAACAGTCAAATTGAAACAATATCCAATTAAACCAGAAATCCGACAGGATTTGAAGAAAGTAATTGACAAGCTCTTGAAGATTTTAGAGGAATGTGAATCCGAATACAACACTCCTATCTTACCAGCCAGAAAACCGTCTGGAGAATACCGGTTGGTACAGGATTTGAGCAGTGAGTCAAATAAAGGTATTTACCCAGTAGTAGCAAACCCGTATACACTACTAACCTCGCTAAAAGAGACCTATCAGTGGTTTACAGTGCTTGATTTAAAAGATGCTTTCTTTTGTATACCCTTGGAAAAGGAAAGTAGAAAACTGCTTGCTTTTGAGTGGGAAAATCCACAGACTGGACAAAAGATGCAATTAACATGGACAGGGCTACCCCAAGGATTCAAAAACAGTCCAATGATCTTTGGAAATCAGTTGGCGAGAGAACTTGAGATATGGAAACAAGAGAAACCAAGGCCTGGACATCTACTGCTACAATATGTGGATGATATACTGATTGCTACAGAGGAGAAGTCAACTTGTATCCAGGTAACAATAGATCTTTTGAACTTTCTGGGGCTATATGGGTACAAAGTATCCAGGAAAAAGGCCCAAATAGCTTGCCAGACTGTGATATACCTGGGCTTTGAAATTTCTAAAGGACAGCAACAATTGAGAAAAAGTCGAAAAGAAGCTATTTGCAATATACCTGAACCAGAAAATATTCATGAACTCAGAGCATTTTTGGGAATGGCCGGGTGGTGTCGCCTTTGGATCATGAATTACGGGCTGATTGCTAAACCTTTGTATGAGGACCAATTGCCTGAGAACCAGATCAATGAAAAGCTTTTATTGAATTAAAACACTCTTTGATGTCAGCACCTGCTTTAGGACTTCCAGACTTAATTAAGAACTTTCAGTTTCTTGTCCATGAGACGCAACACCTAGCTTTGGGAGTGTTGACCCAGAAGACGGGCAGCTGGAAGCAACCTGTCGGATACTTCTTCACACAACTGGACGCAGTGAGTAAAGGATGGCCAAGTTGCCTGCGAGCGGTGGCAGCAACAGTGCTGCTGATACAGGAAGCTCGCAAATTGACTTTGGGAAAGACAATAACGGTCTATGTCCCACACATGGTGATAACTGTTCTAGAACAAAAGGGATTGATCATCCCCAAGACGGATGATAAAATACCGAGTGGTACTAACCGAACAGGATGATGTGATTCTAAAAACAACTAACCTGGTAAATCCTGCAGTGTTTTTAAGCTCCACACAGGAAGAAGGACAACAGGAACACGACTGTTTGGCTACTATCGAGTTATGTTTATTCCAGTCGTGAAGATTTGAAGGATGTACCACTGAAGCGACCAGACTGGGAATTGTATACAGATGGCAGCAGCTTTATGGAGGGGTCTGATACGCTGGATATGTGGTAACAACATACACTACAGTTATAGAAGCCAAAGCATTGGCAAGCACCACATCTGCCCAAAAAGCAGAACTTATTGCTTTAATTCGAGCCCTAGAATTAAGTGAAAAGAAGAAAGTGAATATTTGGACTGACTCCAAGTATGCCTTTGGAGTAGTGCATGTCCATGTAGTTCTGTGGAAAGAAAGAGGATTATTGTCCTCTCAAGGATCAAACACTAAACATCAAAATGAAATTTTACAATTGCTGCAAGCAGTTCAAAAACCAGAACAAGTAGCAATCATGCACTGTAAAGCACACCAAATTGGAAACACAAAAGAAATTGTTGGAAATAATTTAGCTGATATAACAGCAAAGAAAGTAGCAAAGAACCAAGTGTTCCAAATGGCATTAATTCTCTCCAAAACAGTAGCCCTTCCTAGGGAAAAATCAAAATATTCAGAAGATGATGATAAATTAAGCCAGTTATTAAATGCTAAGAAAAACATAACTGGATGGTAGGTAGCCCCTAGTGGACAAATAGTGATTCCACCCATTTTGATAAGAGAAATAATTCAAACAAAGCATCAGGAATGTCACTAGGGAGTAGATGCTTTAGTAACTTCTCTACAGAAACAAATAGTATCAGTTAAAATGCTAAGATTAGTCAAAATGATAACCGCAAAGTGTGAAATATGCTTAAAACATAATCCAGTAATCAAGAAAAGAGTCCAAATGGGTACGTTAAAATCTGGTACAGAACCTGAAGATTATTGGCAAGTAGATTTCTCAGAATTACCTAGACAGAATGGGTACTGGTACATCCTGGTGGGGGTTGATACTTTTACAGGATGGCCTGAAGCCCTTCCTTGTGGCACCACACAAGCAAAAGAAGTAGTAAAATGGTTACTACAAGAAATAATTCCAAGATTTGGAGTTCCAGTTGGGATTTCTTCTGACAGAGGTCCACACTTTGTTGCTGAAGTAGTCCAAAGCATTAGCAAAGTATTGGGCATTGCCTGGGATTTACATGCATCCTGGAGGCCACAATCCAGTGGAAAAGTAGAAAGAATGAATCAGACTCTAAAGAGACAAATAAGTAAAATTTGTCAAGAAACAAATTTAAAATGGCCTCAAGCATTACCTTTAGCATTTCTTCCAGTCAAAGTCCAGCCAAAGAGTGGAATCTCTATCAGTCCTTATGAATTGTTGTACAGAAAACCTTATGAGTCCCCGGAACCAAATCCAAAAATGCATGTAAAAGGAAAACAAGACGTGTATAACTATTTGCTTTCTCTAGGGTAAACCTTAGCTGCAATTTGGAGTGCTCTGATTTAGAATCGACCTTTATCTTTAGACACTCCAGTGCACAATTTCCAACCAGGAGATTATGTCTATGTAAAGACGTGGACTTCTGAACCTCTGCAGGAGCGCTGGAAAGGACCTTTTCAAATATTGCTGACAACCTTCACAGCAGTCAAGATTGCAGAATCTACAGCCTGGATACATTACAGTCGAGTGAAAAAAGCACCAACATCCTGGAAAATTGTGAATCGTGATCCAGAGACTTTGAAACTGACTCTGAAACATGTCTAATTTCTCATATCTGTTTGTAATTGTTTTTTAAATCTTATGCTGGAAAGTAGTACTGTTGAAACCGTGGGCTGACTTAGTGAGTAGAAACAAAAGACAATTAGAAACAGAACAAGTGATTAAAATTCCCAAACAAACACCTGAAGAAAATTTGATATTAGGATTAATTAAAGGATTTGCCAATATGAAAAATGTTACACAAATTACTGCTTGTTTACCAATACCAAGAGCGGTAAGTGAATCTATTCCATGTGGAATCTTAACTATGAATTTGACTAATCAGGAGCATAAAAACGAGACCACTCACTGTGAACAACAGCCAGTGACTCAATGGTATGAACAAGTGAGATATATTAGAAAACAATGGAAGTCCCCAGGAAGTAAGGATGAATGTACAAAACTACTGAATTCAAACTTCATAGACATCAGTGGAGGTTTGACAGGACTAGATTCAGGATATGGTTATGGATGGTGTTCTTATGATAAAACAATTAAAACGAATATAAGCCATACTATAGTGGAATGGAAATGTAAAGAGAATTTTCAAAATTCACAAAAGGAAGGACTTACTTGGGAATCAAGTTGGTCCTTGGCTATATTCTCCCAATTTCAAAACATGGCAAAAACCCCTTGGTGTTTTACGTGGGTAGGGTCAGTTTATGGAGTTAGGCCGACAGTGACAGAGGAACTATGTCACTAGAAGAGGAAAGTCCAGTATCTTGGTGGAAATGTGACAAAGTTTACAATTGTAGTACAGTAAGTAAAACAATACAAGAAATTCCCCCTTTAGCAGCTGCAGTGAGATATGGGTGTTTCTGTCGAGGACTCAAAAACTATCTTCAAATGACTGGAGATTATCAAATTAAAAGGGGAACATTTATAAGCTGTAAGAAAAGCAAAATCTGGAGTCCTGGACACCTGGTCTAGGCACTAAATGATAGAACCTGGACAACACACTTACCATTACATGGTAAATTTAAACAAATTACCTTAGGCATGCCGACATTGTGTCCAATTTGGAAAAAAATCACCATTTAAAGCGCCTTTAGAAAATCTAAATCTAAAATGAACTAAAAGGTCTGAAACAGATGATATTTGGAACGAACTATCAAGAGGACTGAAAATCAGCTGGGCTCTTGAGTCTCTTCTAAATCCTATAGCCTCATATAGAAACAGAGAATGGCTGTATCATTTAACAGGTCAAGTAGAAAAGTTAGCAAATGTTACAAAAAAGATTTCAAAGAATTGAAAATTCAATTGCAAGCAAAATGATGGCACTTCAAAATAGAATGGCCTTAGACACGCTTCTACTCAAAGAACATGGAGTATGTGCATATCTCAAAGATAAATTAGACCACTGTTGTATACACATTCCAAACGTTGCGCAGGATGTAGAGCATGATTTGGATTTGCTAGAAAAAGTTGAGGAGAAAACAGAATAAATCCGAGACGACATGTCAGAAGATTGGATAGGGAAAATTTTCAAAGGACTGGCCTGGAATCTAAGCTCCTGGATCCAATCTTTGATTAAAACACTGTTTCTGTTGCTAATTGTCTTTTTGATGATCATGCTATTATACAATAGCTTAAAGAAACAGTTTGCTAATAGAATTGCAATCAATCGCAGAATCTCGAGAGAGTTACCTACTATTCCACCAGACTACGATTTATCATCAAGATATGCTGAAACAAATCATAGCTTTGAACATGATGATAATTAACTATCAAACAATAAAAGTAAAAGTGGTGAAAGTATTGAAATAGCTTTCAAAGGGGGGAAATGTTACTAATACTTAGAATTTTGGTAATTAAAATTTAATAAATAGTTTGTAATTAATATGGTTTGTAGTTGATTTTAATAATAGAAAAGTATAAGAAATATTTTAATGGAAAGTAAGCTCGTACAGTAATCACGTGCTGCTATGAAACTCCCTGTATAGTCCTGTACCAGGATCAAAAGGATAGGTCAGAATCTTTTAGTAAGAACATGTGTACAAAGCACAAGTTGATTTTTAAACTGATTTATGATACCTACGTACACCTAGAAGCATGGATGTAGCTAGCGATGTTTAGATTAATGAAAATGAAGAAAGTCAACCGTAACGATTCCGTGAACTTAAGCAAAAGGTAATTCCGGCAGGGGGAGATCGTGATCACCGACTCACAAACCACCTACCCATATTATACGCCAGACTCATTTCTAGATGATTCTAACTTTTATTACACAGAATTGGAAATAAGAGGAGACTATGTTAATGATTTTCGGGAAATGATATGTTTATGTATGATTACCTAATGAATTTGCATATGTAAGCTCTATATAAGAAGTTTAATTTTGGTGTAAGGTGTGCACGCTAGGAGGAGATATCCCCTGTGCACCCGGCGCCGCAATAAAGAAGTGTCTGCTTATCTACATGCCATCGGTGTTGATAAGTTTCTTATTCCGGATTTTCGGTAACACCGGCACCTCACCGCGGTCCCACAGCAGAGCGCAGGAGAGATGGGGCTGAAGCCGCTGCTCGGAACGGCCCTGGGGAGAGGCTGGAGCTCCTGCAGCTGCAGCCCGGCTGCACATCCAGCCGCCAGCCCAGAGCCCTGGTGTAAAAAGTATTCATTTGATTCGTGTTAATATGGGACAATTGATGTACAAACAGGTGGCGAGGAGTATGGTGTGCTTATTCAAGATAAGTGATTGACTTAGTTTAAGATCTCTGTGAAATGTAAAAACATAAACCTGCGAAATGCCTCTGATGCTGCCGACCACCAGAGTGATACACAGGATGCTCTGTCACTGCAGAGCAGAGAGCTTTGGTGACAGTTCATCATGATGCAAAACGAGATAAAAGGAAATGGTGAAAAGTAGAAAAAGAAGGAGAGCATAAATGCTGGGAAACACTCTTTAGGTAGTCACCTTACGCTTCAGGATTTTTCAGTCATTTAAAATATCCCGCTATAATACTGTTAATAGCTACAGCTGCTTTAATATTGTTACTAACACTGCTGTATATATGAGTTTGGCGCATGTTTAGGAGGATATATTAGTTATTTTTTAAATATTAAATACTAACCAATTATAGTTTAAATACTAACTATTGTATGGATTATTGCTATAAAATGTTAGAAGTTGTAAAGTGCTAGTCCCTGCTGTAAAATACAAGCTGCCCAGGAGGAGGCTGGTGAGAAAAGACAGGTCTGACGGACGCCGGCAAGACTGTGACTCACGTCTCACACCTCTGCAGGGAGGAAGGGATGCACAGAAACTGGCCCATGTAGGAAAGATAAGGGCTAATAAAACCTAACATTTTTCTTCAGATAGTGACAGGTAAAGTGACCAGATGTCCACTCAGGGACAGGCCAGGCTGGAACCAGTTTGGCTCTGCAAGCTCAGCCAAATCAGGAATTTTAGGGAAGAGGTGAAAAGTGCACAGTGAGGAAGACCTCCGGCCTTCATCCTGAAGACCCCTGCCCACGACCACCAGAAGGCATGACAAGGAGGAGCTTGAGGCGGATCCTGAGACGGGGATTATGGACATGATTTCTTGAGAGAGACTGACATTTGGGGGGGCAATTGAGTGTGTTTGTATAAATAAAAGAAAAACTGCTACGGCGGGTGTGCGTCTTAGTGGAGCGGAGACTCCCGGCGCACTCAGGGCTGTTTTGCGTGCTTGCCGTAAATAAATTTTAACTATTGATTCTGCAGTTATTGGCTGTTGAGAATCATTTTCTCGCGAAACTATTGAAATCAATCTGTAACACTGGGAAGAGGGGAAAAACGCAGGAGCAGGGGGAAAGCACGTGTCCTCATGGAGACCTGTGGGTGGAGGAGCGCTGCGCTGGATGGGGCTGCGGCCAGGGGTGGACCCGGGGACCGGTCTGGGTCATATGACGAGAAATACAGAGCGGGGCTAAATCACGAATTACATTACATGGCTGAGGGAACTAAAAAAAAAATTAGCTATATTCACAAAAAACATAGCTCTTAACGGTGGCACCTTTGTCACTGCTAGACCTCAAACTGTGTGCTGGTGGAAGCTCAGAGCTCATCCCCGAGATGTACTAGTACATGTCTGCCCTCTTCAACTCTTCTCAGGGTCCTGCTGTTAGCTATGGTCGGAGACAGACTACAGGGACATTTTTTCCCTAGCCTGGTATAACCATACTTACCATTTTAGAACTAGAATCTGCAATGAACCAAAAGGAGAAGAGCAAGGAGCTGGGAAATGAAGAGTATGAAATCTCTCTCTTGGCTTGTGTCCTATCCATAGGTCACCAAGAGTGATAAAAGAAAATTACACTCCTCTATCTTGGCTGCCCTCAGAGCAAGAAAGTAGGAGATTGAGCATCTGCACATTTCATGGCCTTAAATACGTTATCTCAGAGCTGCCCGAAGATTTCTAAGCAAGAAAGTACAAACCCAAACCCTTCTGTTACTGAAATCATCCTTATTGCTTTTGTTTACAGCACAACCCCAACCGCCAAGGCAAGTGAAAGTGCAGGAATCTTCAGAGTTGGGACAAAATAAATAGATGGGAAGCTGTTCCTATTTGTAAACTGAAAGCAAAATGTCTCTGCTCTTCCACATAGCTGAAGTGGGGAAAAAGATGTTAGACTGGCTAGCTTAAATATTTCAGGGGAGGCACTGCTAACAAGAGTTCCCCACGTCAAATGAAAGCAGACAGGTAAAACAGGAAACAGCACAAGATAAAATAATGATAAGAAGAGATTGGAAGATATTTTTCTTTCTTTTACAGCAGACTGGCTGATTATTTCTCTCAATCTCTGCCTGTCTTTAGCAGATGTAGCACATTTATCATTATTCTGAGTCAGTAGCAACAGCAGGAAGGAGAGAAATTTTGGCAGCGTTGTCATCAAAGATAAAATCGTGCAGCATAGAAGGATGTTGCTTTACCCAAGGGATTAATTGCCTACAATTCTAGTGAACTCATGTCACTGTCTTCCCAAGAGCTTTTTGCATTTTTATTTCCTTTGTAATAATTGGTTCTCTTCAGACTTATGTAATGGTCACTCAGTGTAAAGAGCCAAAACATTAGTAAAGCATACTGAACACAAACCTGAAAAATGAGGAAAGAAGTCCACTTCACAAAAACATTTTCTCACCATTCCTGGATTTTCTTTTGCGTTATTTCAATTAAATCATTTAAGGCTCGGTCACCACCAGTGCTGCTCACCTAACAACTGCTCCGGTTCTCACCATCACCGTTTCTCTTCCTTGGTGCCACATGCTCAAAAGCCACTGGGAGCTCAAAGGCATATTTTAAACAAATTAAAAAAAATCCTAAATTACGAGTGTCTCTGTGGGAAAATAACAGAAATTGGAGGGGAATGGGAGAACATTGTCCCCCAAAATTCAGCTACATCTCGAGATAAGATGTAATATCAGAGAAGCTCTGAGATGAGACACAGCTGCTGCTCCCAGGAACAAACAAGGCCTACGTAATATCCTTGAGATGGAGAGTAGAGTGGTACGGCGGTATCACAGCTCACCCTTGTTATCAGGGATAAGGGGCGCCTGGTGAAGATAACCATAACCATTTACTAACATCTTGCTAGCTATTTGGTATTATCACTGATCAGTAATAGTTTTATATTATCGCTGGAATATTTTAACCAAAGTTGTTTTTGTAGTCAGTCACTATCAGCGACTATCTACGAATCTATATTCCATCACGAATAAAATATATACATATATATGTACACGTTTCCAAAAACGTGTCTCCTTATTTTATTAGGAGTTCGGGCCATAGTATTACTGCTGTTGAGCTATAGGTGGATGAGCACCCTCCAACTAACTGTGGCTGCCAAAGGAGGGCAGGGGAGTAGGGTTCAAGGGTCTTGTGGCATTTGGGGAAACTGGTATCCTAGCCAGAGTTATCTCCTTGTCTATTGGTGTTGAGACCTGGTGCGCTGATAGACCAGTCTTTTGACCTCTTAATGTGACAGCCTCCTCCAGCAGATAAATCTGGAAAGATCAGTGAAACAGATTGTGGAAAAATAACAGAAACTGGGGGGAGAATGGGAGAGTATTT